>NC_133407.1:55953214-56259285 GCF_049350105.2 Macaca mulatta
TGGAGACATGCAATAGACCCTTAGATTAATATTACCCAATCATCCCAAAATGCCACACATAAGATGAATGCACTCACATGCTACATTTTTGTGTGTGCATGGGATGGCAAAGAATAGCCATCCCCATGTCTAAGCAATGAAACTAGCAATGGATTATATCTTATGGAAACTTCAGTGGTCTCTTTTTCTGTTCACAAAAACACTAAAGTCAAACATTGGATGCGCTCCTTCAAATTATTCACTAGGGTAGCACGAGATTTACCAGGAGGTATCCCAGATGAAGACAAACTTTTTTGGGTTATTCATTGCTTCCCTGGTGGGGAGTAGCAGCTCATCAATGGGTACTGAGGAATATTTCAAAGACCATATTCATATTAGCTAATGAAACTGCCAATTCTTTAACTGATTGTCAAGTATCACTCAATTCGGTAGCCCAGGTAGTTTTAGATAACAGAATAGCTCTACATTATATGCTTGCCAAAAAAGGTGAGGGTTGCATGGTAACTAACTCCTCTTGCTGCACATATATAAATGCATTTTCACAAATTGAAATTAGAGTAGAAAAAAATAAGACAGAAAATTACTTAGTTGCAACATACTCTAGATCAACACACTCTGATATTTCAGACTGCAGGAGACTGGTTTTCTAGCCTATTCACTTAGATTTCAGATGGCATCTGATTTCTTCTTACAGGCATTGTTAAACTGGGCTTAAGGATGTTTACTAATTATCACTGATGCTATTTGATTTTTTTAAATAATTACTTATGGTATTCCACAGGGGTGAGGACTATTAAAGTTTGTGCCTTTCAGGCTTGAAATCTCCTAGTCAAGAACAACCAATACTATCCCAGGAGGATCTGAGTCCCTATATATCGTTAGATCAGTCAGTGAGAGATTTTTACAACCTCCAAAGTTACGCAGCAATGACAACCCCGATCAGCAGGAAGTAGCTCCAGAAGATGAGACCTCTAGCCCTTTCTCCTGAGGATTAAGGAAGATAAAATCTCTCAGGTGGTTGGTTGGTGGGGGGAGGGGCAGGAATGAGACAGCATAGGGATGAGACTTGGCCCCCAACACCCACTAATGCATTTTTTTCATATCTGCTGACTACCAGACCTTGTTGTACTACCTCCATTAGTGCCATACCTCCTCACCAGACCTTGCAAACTATATGAAGAAACTAAGATAGGCAGCCACCATAAATCCACAATAAATCTTATTCAGGAGAGTTAATCCTATTACCTGTAGGCAGACAAGACCAGGAGAATGACTGATCCTGACCTTTTGCCTCATTATAATGTGTCTGGAGTTGGTTCCTTCCCGTGGGTTCTTGGTCTCACTGATTTCAAGAATGAAGCCACAGACCTTTGAGGTGAGTGTTACAACTCTTAAAGGTGGCACGGTACCCAAAGAGTGAGCAGCAGCAAGATTTATTGTGAAAAGCAAAAGCAGAAAGCTTCCACAGAGTGGAAGGGGACCCGAGTGGGTTGCTGCTGCTGGCTGGGGTGGCCAGCTTTTTTTTTTTTTTTTTTTAATGCTTTAAGTTCTAGGGCACATGTGCAGAACATGCAGGTTTGTTACATATGCTTACATGTGCCATGTTGGTGTGCTGCACCCATTAACTCGTCATTTACATTAGGTATCTCTCCTAATGCTATCCCCCCCACCCTCCGCTGATCCCACGACAGGCGCCAGTGTGTGACGTTCCCCACCCTGTGTCCAAGTGTTCTCATTGTTCAATTCCCACCTATGAGTGAGAACATGCGATGTTTGATTTTCTGTCCTTGTGATAGTTTGCTCAGAATGATGGTTTCCAGCTTCATTTGGGGTGGCCAGCTTTTATTCCCTTATCTGTCCCCACCCACAACCTGCTGATTGGTCCATTTTACAGAGCACTGATTGGTCCATTTTACAGAGCACTGTAAAATTGGTGCATTTTACAGTGCTGATTCGTCCATTTTACCAACCTCTAGCTAGCCACAGAGAGCTAATTGGTGCATTTTACAATCCTCTAGCAAGACAGAAAAGTTCTCCCATTCCCCACTCCACCCAGGAAATCCAGCCGGCTTCACCTCTCAATCCCACCTCTAAACAGGACACCCCGACTGTTGTTGGGGATTGGGTAATGACCACTCTACCTACTTCCTACTGGATAGGGGCAAAGAAGGGGCCCTGCAGTGGTAGTATCCTCCAGAGGGGAACTCTCTCGGCCAAAGGGCCAGCGGGTTGGTCCAGGGGTCCTCAGTAGAAATTGTTAGTTGAGCTCATTTGAGGTTCC
This sequence comes from Macaca mulatta, assembly GCF_049350105.2. Classification (NCBI taxonomy): domain Eukaryota; kingdom Metazoa; phylum Chordata; class Mammalia; order Primates; family Cercopithecidae; genus Macaca; species Macaca mulatta. The sequence goes on from NC_133407.1 coordinate 55,955,496, forward strand.
ATTTGTAAGAACATCTGTAGCTTGATGGCTTCGATCCTAGAGGAAACAAAATTGAAAAGGAGGTTAAAAATACAGGGCCCAAAGGTGAGTAATAGCAAGATGACTGTCATGGGACCTAGAAAGGGTAGAAGACATGTCGCCCAACTCCAGAGTTGGCATAAGAGTTTGAAAGGCATTGTCTGATTTCAGAAGCCTTTTCCTGTAAACGCCGGGTGGCGTATCATACTATCCCTGACTAGTTAGTGTAAAAACAACACTCTTTCCCTAAGAAGGTGCAAAGTACTCCTCAGCAGTGAGGAGGTCTAGGCCTCCGTGGTTTTGGAGAGTCACTGCTGCCAAAGAGTCTATTTGGGATTGTAGAGTAAGGATAGATTTTGTTATTTCTTGCAACTTGAACTTTGAGGGGCACTGGTAGGGTCTGATTTCCACAAGATTAGAAGTTAGGATAATACATGTTACACTGTTAACTTTTAGCAAACTTTACTTTTGTTGAAAACCTTGTAAGTTTGGGATATCAATTATTCTTTGCTATTAATAAGACCTCATTCAATCAATATTAACTTGGAATTGTATAGATGGCTCCTTCCTGATTCTGTAAGTACTTTAAGGTTTAGCTGAATGCAAACAGCTCACATGTTTAAGCAGACCAATTATTAGGCAATTTTCCTAACTCTGCTTCTACAGAGTTTCCTTATCATTTACTGAATACCCATTGTATCTTTTTTCCTTAATCACCCCGGAGGAACCATCTGTCTCCTGTCCTGAAAGGAGTTCCTCCTAGGTCTGGTCGGACTTTTGTATGGTAATTAATTAAGATTTAGATCATTTAGATCCCCTGTTAAGAAACCTGGTGGGTTAAGGATTTTTGATAGGAAGGCTATGGGTTGTCAGTGGCCTCAGTGTTTTTGGGATATGCCCGTGTTTACACTGACAACAAGGTAGTATTGGAGTGTTACAGGGTCATGGAGAAGACCTTCAATTATCAGTTATAGGTTTTAAATTTACCCTGGCTTTTAAAGGAATAGGGTACACTGTTTTTTCTTTACTACTAACATCTCTCTTTCTCTTTTTCTTTCTCTCTTTGTCTTTGTCTCTCTCTTTCTCTCTGACTCCCTCTGTCTCTGTCTCTTCCTCTCTCTCTCTCTCTCTGTCTCTGACTGCCTCTTTGTATCTTCCTCTGTCTCTCTCTCATTGACTTCCTGTCTTTCTCTTTCTTTCTTTCTCTGTCTTTCCCCTCTCTCTCTCTGCCTGACTTTATGTCTATCTCTTCCTCTCTCTCTCTTTCTCTTTCCTCTCTGCTGGTCTTTCCCTGCCTCTGTCAGCCACCTATGCTGTTGTTCTCCCTTCTCCCTCCCCTTTTTGATGGCTTTGGAGGTGTAAGACTGCCACCTCCTTGGGTTTTTGCACTGAGTGCAATAACTCCATGATTTCCTTGTGGTATTTAATGGGGGTTGGTTCTCCCAGAGGTTAGGAACTCCCTTTCTTTCCATATTGCAACATGGGCATGTAGGATTACATGAGCATACTTGTTATCTGTATGCGTATTTATTCTTTTTCTTTTTCCCAGGTCTAAGGCTCAGGTAAGTGCCACTAGTTCTGCTAACTGGGCACTGGTCCCTGGGGGGAAGAGTGCTGTTATATTACTAACTATGGCATAACCTGCGCTTCGTATCCCATTCTCCACAAATGAACTTTCATCAGTATATAGATTAAGGTTGGGATTAGCTAAGGGGACTTCTAAGAGATCCTCTTGGGTGGCATAAGTCTGGACCATAATTTGTTGGCAGTCATAAGAGCTGTTGGCAGTCATGCTCATTTGGTTCCCCACCCTCTGGGAGAAAAGTGGCAGGGTTAAGGGCCACACACATGTGTATTTGAAGCACCAGCCCCTCAAGGAGTAGTGCCTGGTATCTAAGTAGGCAGTTGTCTGATAGCCATGAACTTCTTTGTCACCTAGTATGCCATTTACATCATGGATAGTCCAGACAGTGAGATCTTTTCCTTGTATTATTTTGAAAGCCTCTGATACTAAGATGCTCACCGCCACAACTACCCGTAAACAGTAAGGCCAGCCTTTTGCTACTATATCAATTTCCTTACTTAGGTATGCCACTGGTTGTGGGGTTGTTCCACGAGTCTGAGTAAGGACTCCAAGAGCTATTCCTGCTCTCTCTGGGACGTATAAAGAGAAGTTTTGTCCTGTGGGAAGGCTTAAGGCTGGAGCTTGTACTAGGGCCTGCTTTAAGGTTTTGAAGGCTGTTTCTGCCTCTAGTTCCTATTCTGCTAGATGAGTATTTGCCCTCTGGGTCTCCTTGATTAGAGTATAGAGGGGCCTGGCTATCTTGCTGTATCCAGGGATCCATAGTTGGCAAAAGCTGGTGATTCCAAGGAACCCTCGCAACCGTTTTAATGTTTTAGGGCAAGGATAAGACAGCATAGGCTAAATTCATTCCTTGCTGAGGGCACTGGTTCCTCTGGCTAAGATTAGGCCTAGATATTTGACTTGTTGTAGGCAGAGCTGGGTCTTCAATTTAGACACCACGTACCCTTGATTGGTTAGAAAGTTCAAGAGATGTAGAGTAGCCTGCTGGCATGAGACTTCCGAACAGGTAGCTAAAAGTAAATCATCCACATACTGAAGGACCAGAGTGCCTGGACTTGAGAAGTGGCCTAGATGTTGGGCCAGTGCCTGACCAGACAGATGAGGGCTATCCCTAAACCCCTGGGGCAAGACTGTCTACATAAGTTGAGACATATGGTCTGTGTGATCCTCAAAGGCAAAGAGAAACTGGGAGTCAGAGTGCAGGGGAATACAGAAGAAGGCATCCTTGAGGTCCAGAACCATGAATCATTCTGCTTCCTCTGGTATTTGAGAGAGCAGGGTATAGGGGTTGGGTACAACTGGATATAGAGGAATTACTGACTCATTGATGAGTCTAAGATCTTGCACTAGTCTCCACTGACCATTTGGTTTTTGTACTCCTAGAATTGGGGTGCTGCAGGGACTGTTGCATTTTGTTACTAAGCCTTGAACTTTTAAATGTCTAACAATATCATGTAATCCTTTATGAGCTTCAGGCCTTAAGGGATATTGCCTTTGATAAGGAAAAGTGGTAGGGTCTTTTAGCCTGATTTGGACTGGGCGGGCATTTTTTGCCTTTCTGAATCATCTTTCCAATGCCCAGATTTCAGGATTGATTCCCTCCTCAAGCAGGGGACAACAAATGGGTAACTTCTTCCCCCTATTCATGTAGATAATAGCTCCACCTTTGGCTAATATGTCCCTCCCTAATAAGGGTGTGGGACTTTCAGGAATAACAAGAAAGGCATGTGAAAAGAGCAAAGTCTCCCAATTACAACTGAGGAGGTGGGAGAAATACCTGGTTACAGGCTGTCCCAGGATTCCTCAGACGGTAACAGACTTTGAGGACAGCTGTCCGGGGCAGGAGATTAACACTGAGAAAGCCATGCCAGTGTCCAGGAGGAAGTCAATTTCCTGGCCCTCAATTGTTAAACGTACCCAGGGCTCAGTGAGGGTGACGACATAAGCTGGTACTTGCCCTGGGCACCCTCAGTCCTGTTGTTGGATTATCTGGTTGGGGGCTTCTGGCCCAGAGAACCTTTGTCCTCTGGGGCAGTACACCTTCCATTGATCGCCTCAGCATAGTGGACATGGGCGAAGGGGCAGCATGTTTCTCGTTGGACAATCTTTTTTAAAGTGTCCTTGCAAACCACACTGATAACAAGCCCCACCAGGTGATTTGCCTGTTCCATTTTCTGTCCTCTCTGAACTACCAAGGTTTGTTTGTCTGAGGGCCATGACTAAGGCTGCAGCCTTTCTCTGATCTTGCTTTTCCTTTTCAGCCTGTTCCTCTTGGTCCCTATTATAGAACACCACAGTTGCCAGGTTTAATAATGCATCCGATTTTGTTCAGGGATCAGGGCTTGCTTTTGGAGCTTTCTCCTGATATCTGTGGCTGATTGGGTAATAAACTTATCTTTTAGGATCAATTGACCCTTGAGAGAGTCAGGTGACAGGGGAGTATATTTTCTTAAGGTCTCCTGTAGCTGCTCAAGGAAGGCGGAAGGATTTTCTTCCTTTTCCTGAGTTATGGTGGACATCATTGAATAATTCATGGGCTATTTCCTAATTCTCCTTAGTCCTTCTAGAACACAGGTCAGCAGGCATTTATGACTCCAGTCCCCATGGTCTGAGTCGAGGTCCCAGTAGGGATCCATACTGGGGATAGCTTGCTGACTGGTAGGGAATTTGTCCATTTCTTCAGCTGTCATTTTATCATTTACTTGACTAAGATACCAGGTATCTCCAAACTCTCGGGCTGCAGCTAAAGCCTCATTCTTTTCATTAAAGGCCAGGGTTTGATCTCACAATAACATGACATCTCTCCAAGTGAGGTCGAAGGTTTGCCCTAGACCCTGTAGGAGATCTATATACCTATCAGGAACATCTGAAAACTTCCCCAGGTCTACTTTGATCCACGTTAAATCAGAGAGGGAGAAGAGGACATGTACCTGGGTTGGGCCAAATTCCCATTCCCCCACAGCTTGAAGGGGACATAACTGATAGCCCAGGGGTTTTTGTGATCCCTTGGAGATTTCTTTGCTTCTTTCCTTCTGGGAGGTGGAGATTAGAGGAGGCTTATCAATAATAGGAAGAGGAACTGTAGGAAGGCTAAGATATGGAGGTAAGCTAAGAGGTCCTCCAGTGGGATGTAAATTGCAAGCTTTGCATAGTTGTGGATTCTCCTTCAATGAAAAGAAAACTTGGACATAAGGTATTTCACTCCATTTGCCTTCCTCCTTACAAAAAAGGTCAAGCTGCAGGATAGTATTGTGATTTATACTTCCCTCAGGTGGCCATTTTTCCCCATCAAAGAGAGAATATTAGGGCCAAGCCACAGTGCAGAAAAAAATAAGCTGCTTCTTTTTCAGGGTTTGCGGGTCAAATCGGTCCCAATGGCTTAGGATGCATTTCAAGGGTGAGCCTGTTGATGCCTGAATGTTTCCCATCTCAAAGAAAAAACTGTCCATGGTTTTGGTTTGCTTGTTTCTCCCCAACCCCCACCCAAGAACCTGCAATGGTCCCTGGACCCCGCTGATCAGAATAGTTGCACTCACTGACACAGCAACAGAAACCCTTCTTGGCCAAGAACCTGCAACGGTCCCTGGACCCTGCTGATCGGAATAGTTGTGCTCACCGACGCAGCAGCAGAAACTCTAGTTTTCCTCCTAGACCACAAGGAGCACCGAGGAAGGTTGGATTTAGCAGCCCTTACTGAAGCATTCCCGAAAACCTGCACCCTTGCCTTTCCTCTTAGATCACAAAGAGGACCAAGAAAAATCAGATTTAGTGGCCCTTACCAATGCATTCTCGAAAACCTGTTAGAGACCTAAGCATTTTCTTCGGTTAGTATTGGGACCTTACCCCTGTCCTATACAGATAATATGCCTCAAAATGGAGTGGAGGGCTAGTTATACCCTTAGGGAGGGGAAAGAATCTCCCAGGTTGGAAGACTGACGCCTTTTGTCCTTATCTCTCATCATATGAATAGGAAGGATACAATTTCTGAGGCTCCCCATATCCTAGCTTCAGGAATTGCTTCTCTTAGGTCTGCTAGTCTGAGGAGGGATCCTAAAATTCCAGATATTGCCCCCTGCTCAATAGGGCTTCGGGCAAAAATTATGTCTTTCTTATTGGTGAGCCCGGGTGCCTAAATAAGGGAACAGAGTCCTGAAGTTTATACTAGAAATCATCATTATAGGAGAAACTAGTAAAGCACCAGAGACCGGGAGTGGTTTTTAGAAGCGGCACTAACCTTGGAAAAGAAAGGTGAGAAGTTTGTCTGACAGGCATTAGGACACAGGAGACAAGGGTCAGGATAGGATAGATGGCTGAGTCTCACTTGGGCGACATGACTTGGAGAGTTCTGCTCATGGCTGCAGGGTCAACCAACATTTTGGGGGACCCTGGAGCTGAATGGCTTTCCTCTCTGTCGACCTTTGGCTCATCCCGGATATACAGGAAAAGTGGAAGCTGGTTCCAGGCAAATCAACACTCCCAACTCCAAAGAGTTGGGGGTTGTTATAGAGCCCTTTCCCAGAAAGCCTGACACCCGTGTCTTTAGTCCAGCAGCTGTGCTGGTCACTTTTAATTGGCCAACAGGTGCCTGCTGTTCAGCCCCCAAATTCTAAGGAAAAATAGGAAAGAACAGCAAGTGAAAGGGGTCTGGTGGTACTCACGGCTTGGCGATGGTCCCATCTGGGCCACTAAGACATGTCCAGAGTTGGTTCCTTCCAGTGGGTTCTTGGTATTGCTGACTTCAAGAATGAAGCTGCAGAACTTTGCAGTGAGTGTTACAGCTCTTAAAGGTGGCATGGACTCAAAGAGTGAGGAGCAGCAAGGTTTATTGTGAAGAGTGAAAGAAAAAAGTCTTTCACATCGTGGAAGGGGACCTAAGCAAGTTGCTGCTGCAGGCTGAGGGGCCAGCTTTTATTCACTTATTTGTCCCCGCCCACATCCTGCTGATTGGTCCATTTTACAGAGTGCTGATTGGTCCATTTTAAAGTGTGCAGATTTGTCCGTTTTACAAACCTCTAGCTAGTCACAGAGAGCTGATCGGTGCATTTTACAATCCTCTAGCTAGACAGAAAAGTTCTCCCATTCCCCACTTGACCCAGAAAGTCCAGCTGGCTTCACATCTCAATAATACCAAAATCCCCACACAAGGAGGAACTTTCTGCCACTTTTTAGTCATGTGATGTATGAAAAAGTATGTTTCTACACTACATTTGCACAGCTGAAACCCCCTCCCTAATCATGCTGACATAGCTTTCCTTTAACATTGACTCCTTTCCCTTGCCAAATAAAGGATCACAAGCTGGTGAACTCTCCCTCCTGTACAGTCTCACTGGTGCTCAAACATAAGCCCCCAGTAAAAGCTTTGTCTGGGAAACTTGTTTGGCCTTGTGTCAGTTTCTATTGTGTAGGAGCCTAAGAATTTGTGGCTGGTAACAGATTCAATGGGTATTTTTGAAATTGGTGGATAGGTTTTCAATAAGTAAGCATCATAGGAAAATTCTTAGCTCTAAAAAAATTTTCTTGTGTGGGTAAAGTTTGACATTAAGGACTCAGACCCTCGAATTGGCATAAAGAGAATTTTAAATTAAAGACATTTGCAATTCAACAGATGCAGACGGAAGTCTTTTCAAGCTTCCCTTATCTCACTAAAAGCAGAAACTTCTGGGAATGATGCTAAAGGGAGTTTCATAGCCATAAAGATAAAAATGGAGAATACCACTCACACATGCATAAACAAGCATCTCAAAGTTTATTTTCTCCTGTTTGTTCACTTAGGAATTCCTTTGTTCTTTCCACAGAAGCCTTTTCTCATGACCCCTCACCCCTATTAAGTTAGGTGTATAAACCTCTAACTCTAGCCATTTAGTAAGCTGCTTCTTTGTGTATTAGCATATGCATATAAATAAATTTTAGGGTTTTCTTTTTCATCTGTTGATGTGTCTATTGTCAATTAAATTCACAGGTCACCATTTACAGAGCTTAAAAGGATAGTGGGAAAGTTTTCCTCCCTGACAACATTCAGGGAGGAATAATGGGTTTGAATATAATGGCTATTTCTGGAAGAAATGATAGTAAGAAAAGTGTTTATATGAGGTATCACTAGAGATATACATGATCAATATTAAGGCTGATATTTTGAAAATATTATCTCCTACATTTTAAAAGTTTATGGCCAGGCCGGGCGCGGTGGCTCAAGCCTGTAATCCCAGCACTTTGGGAGGCCGAGACGGGCGGATCACGAGGTCAGGAGATCGAGACCATCCTGGCTAACACGGTGAAACCCTGTCTCTACTAAAAAAAAAATACAAAAAAAACTAGCCAGGCGAGGTGGCGGGCGCCTGTAGTCCCAGCTACTCGGGAGGCTGAGGCAGGAGAATGGCTTAAACCCGGGAGGCGGAGCTTGCAGTGAGCCGAGATGCGGCCACTGCACTCCAGCCTGGGCGACAGAGAGAGACTCCGTCTCAAAAAAAAAAAAAAAGTTTATGGCCATTGGCCAGGTGCAGTGGCTCATGCCTGTAATCCTAGCGCTTTGGGAGGCTGAGGTAGGTGGATCGCTTGACCTCAGGAGTTCAAGACCAGCCTGGGATACATAGTGAAACTCTTTCTCTACAAAAAATATTAGAATTAGCCAGGTGGCTTGCACCTATAGTCCCAGCTATTTGGGGGGCTGCAGTGGGAGGACTGCTTAAACCCAGGAGGCGGATGTGAGTCAAGATTGTACCACCACACTCTAGGCTGGGTGACAGAGCGAGATTCTGCCTCAAAAAAAAAGAAAAAAAGAGTTTATGGGTTTATAGTTCCTTAAAGCTAGGTGGGTTTCTTTGTTAAAATATATTTTGGTTAACAAACTAGAGAGGAATTAAAAGGGGAAAGTATCAAATTTTGAAAGTGTGAAAATATATGAGATTAAAATAGTTTTTAAAATATGAAAATATCAAGCTAAAACAGTTATACTAACTATGAGCTACTCAATATGCTGTAGCCACAGGTTTACATGGATTACAGCAGAAGAGTAGCACTGCGAAATGGAAAGATCACGAGTTTAGAATTCAAAAAATTTTGTATTAAATTTTGGCTTTGCCTCTTCTATATAGCACCAATGGTGATATTAAGTAATTATAAAAACTTTCACCAACTGAATAGACATGAGAACCTGAATTTGCTCTCCTCATTTGTGTAACAGGGGAATAATAACAATTTCCTTTAAGAGTTATTCTCCTACTAGCAATAAGAGATCATTGGAAAGATATAGCAGAGTACTTGATATTAAATTAATAGCTGCTCTTATAGTGCATCATTATTATCAAGAATCAATAACAAGACATATATTGGAAAGTACATTTCCTTGTTAACTTCTTCAATTTTTCTTCTACTATGCACATGTTTGATGATGGAGATCACCTACCACATGGTAAATGTGGATTCCTTCCAAAATTATGTTAATTAAAAAGTCAGTACAGTAAAAAGAATATTTAATGCTTAATCTTTAATATCATCAAATGATTAGGATAGTATCAATGACTTTGGAGGTATTTAAATATTGGTTAATATGATAATGTAAATTAGGAAGTTAGTTAGAAGAAATGCCATTGTCTTTTTCTTATGATGTAGTTTTGGGCAACTTGCTTTTCCAGCACACACACAGTTAGATTGCATTTTTGATTTGGAGAATTTGTATTTCTACTTTCATTCCCTATTTTATTATTCAATGGATCACTTTTGAGCCTTTGACCTTTTCTGGTAAACAAGCTATATGTCACGAAATGTCATGAAATGCCACAGTAACAGTAAAATGCACATCTAACATATATTAAAAATATAAAACATTTTAAAAACATTAAACAATAGTTCCTACAGACATGAAAATATTTTAGCTAGTGAAACTCCCTTGCTCCTCCCCACTTTAATCAAGTATTAGAAGAGTAGAATGAACCAATGCTATCCATGTAATGTTACAATGATTTTAAACCTGGCCCACAAATGTGTGATCTTTGGCTTGATATTACTGGCCCACATGTGTTTTAAATTTGGGTTATTTGCCAACATATGTATTGAAAGAGGTTGCCTAGAAATCCAGATTTATGGCTACTCTTTGAAAACAAATACACACACACACACACACACACACGCACATGCATGTATATTATGCATATAATAAATTAAGGTCAAATACGTAATACATACATACATGTAATATTACATGTATGTATGTTATATAATATGTAGATATAAATATATGTTTTCTACATTAAAATATATGATATGATATAATATATCTTGAATTCCTACATGGCAACAATTAGCTGGATTCCTTAACATCTTCCCACTTTACAGAAAATGTACTCTCTAGGTCTTCATATTTCCCTCCCTCCCTATTTCTCTCTGACACTGAAAAACAAATTATAGACAACCTGCTTATTCATACACATGACCTGCCTGGTCCTTACAGGAGTTTTTATTTTAATTCTCTATAACACATACATACTTTTAAAGAATGAAATGGTTATAACAATAGTAGCTTATGAAAATAATTTTGCATTCCAAATTCCTGAAATGCATATAAATTAAATTGCTTATTACTTCTGAACTTATTACTTATTACTTTCTAAAACAACCCAAGTATCTCAGGACCACCTGGTCACTTGATGGAGACCACTACTGGTCTATGGAACCCACTTTGAGAAACACTGGTTTATAGGATAAAGTACTAACTCCTTAGCACTGCATTAAAAAACAAATATCATCTGATCCTTCCCTTTCTTTGCAACCTTGACTCATAAAACCTAACTCTCAGTAAAATCTTTTTCTCAACCATAAGGTAAGATTCGGAATTGTTAGAATTTGTATGCTCAATAATAAATCCTTTTGCTTAGGCTTTCTTTTTTTCAGCATTTTTGCTCACTTCTTTGTCTATCTGGCAGAATAATTGTGGCTTATATGTCAGCCTTCCTACCTTATCTGTCAACTTAAAGAACAGGAACATTCTTGTTTGTCTTTTTATGTTCAGCATTTTTATACTTCCTGGAACAAATTCAATAGGTAGTTTACAATATGTTTACTGAATGAATGCAAGAATGAATTATGTTGCTGTGAAACATTTGAATCAAAACCCAAACCAACAGTTGAAATCAAAACTTAATCAACAGCTGTGGTGATTTGTAGAAAAGGTAATTCATATTCTGAGTGTTTATTCTAAAATGGTAACCCAAGAAAGAACACGATGTTTAAGCGCATGTATGAGCTGGGGACAGTTTATTTCAAGATAACTCTCATACTGAAGGATTTTCTTTTCCTGTCTTCTCATTGAGGGTAGGACCTCCATTGCCAAATTAATGAAAGACATTGTGCTCAGGTTGGTCTCATACTCCTGACCCCAAGTGATCCTCCTGCCTCAGCCTCCCAAAGTGCGAAGATTACATGTGTGAGCTACCATGCCCAGCCTAATTTTGCTTTTTGAAGCCATGGATTTGAATGGAAAACAAATGAAAAAAACCTAGTTTCTTTATTGCTTATCTATTAAGCTCTCTATTTCTCGTCTTTTTTTCCCCAACAGAGTTGGAGCTATCCACAAAATTGGCAACAATCAACAATAACAACAAAAGTATGCCTTCCGTGTGTCTAACACTTTCTGGTACAAAGCAGACGAACTGTGAAGAGTCCTAAGTCTTTCTCTTGCATCTTTTACTTTTCCCTGGCTTCTCGCCAGCACTGGAGTCATGTGGAATCTCGATGGCTCCTGAAGTTTCTCATTTTCAACAACAGGTGATAAATCCTGGGCTTCCCTCTTTGAAGGCATTTATATCCCAAGAGGAAGTGAGAGGAGGATCCTGTTGAAGGCTGGAATGAAAGTCTTTAGGTTCTAGAGCAGCTTTTAGTTTGAAGGAAAATTAGTCATCCCTTCAAATGTCATCAAGAGTAGATTCCACGTGATGGCAACTTACTGTAAGTAGTTGTACTCTGCTTTCAGTACCTCTAACAACATTCATCTGGGAGATAGTTAATTCAAGCTTTGGTTATGCTGACATCAAAATTAACCTTCCCAGGAGATGTACTATATAGAAATTGAAGATGAGATATTGAATTCAGTGTAAAAATCTCTGTCAGTGAAAGCAGCTGGAGTTATAGCCAGGCAAAAGCATTAGAAATTACTTCATTAGGATGTATCATAGAAGTAGATGAATTGAGAAAAAAAGTGTCTACTTCAAGCAAATTATGCAATTTTTTAATGAAGGCTAGAAAAAGTAAGCATACTTTATCACACTTATGGACAATAGTGAAGAATCCATATACTTGCTCCAATCAGTAAATGGCTGCATTGCCTAATCTCATCAAGAATGGAAGTGCTACAGTTGGTGCTCTGAGAAAAAATTCTTAACATAAGGCACCAGTTGGTCTGGGCATAGCACAATTTAAAAACCAATAAAAACTAGTCTCAAACTGTGACATCCTGTCATCCTGCCATGAGATACATTTTATCAGTGGGAGCAAACAAATATCAACAGAATTTATTTTGAAACATATGTTTGTGTCATTTATCTCTTCAAATTATGCCAGGATCAAACAAGCCTTGAGTGAAGTATTACTGGATATGAACTAAATTATGGTATAACAAATAAGACCATATTTCCCCAAACATATAATCTATCACTGAACTATTTGGTATGGCACACTACACTTAAAAGAGATGCATTCTCCAAGATCTTTATGTTAAAAAGAACTCTGATGGTAACTGATACACACTAAAATGGGTGACTGTAAAGGAAAATAAAAATTAACCAAATGTTTTCCAATATTTTAAAGTCACATAGTTTAAACATGTTGAAATATAGAAACCTAACAAAGCAGTTACATTATTCTGGTATATTTTTAGTGTGAATTTCAGTTGCACTTAGGAACAGATGCATCACTATAGGATCAATTTAAATATGTACTTTATAGCTGAGGAAAAAGGATCAGATTCAGTGATATTTTCAATGGAAATATGAAAGAATCACAATTGCCACTAAAATGTCTACAGGTAACCCTTCTTAGTTAATACATCAACGCACCTCAGCACACTTTGTGGAATCTTAGGTTGTGTAGAAAAGAGTTAATGAAACTTTAACCTAGTAACTGTGGGGCCCAATGCACTTGGCCCCCTAAAACTCACTGAAAAATTACTGATGTGAGGCACATTGATTGATAGAATAAAAACATACAAATTTGCTTAACATGTATACATGGGAGCCTTCAGCATAAAGACCCAAAGATACAGAGAAAATTGTCCCTTTTTTCATCTTTTATTTTAGAATTGGGGGTACATGTGCAGGTTTGTTGCAAACATATATTGCATGATGTTGAGATTTGTGGTCTGAATGAATCTATCACATAGGTAGTGAGCATAGTACCCAATAGTTTTTCAGCCCTTGCTCCCCTCTCTCTCTCCCTGCCTAGTAGTACCCAATGTTTATTGTTCCCATCTTTATGTCCATGTGTACCTAATATTTAGCTACAACTTATAAGTGAAAACATACAGTTTTCTGTTTCTGCCTTAGTTCACCTAGTATAATGGCCTCCAGCTGCATCCATGTTGCTGCAGAGGATGTGATTTCATTCTTTTTTATGGCTGTGTCGTATTCTGTGGCGTATATGTACCACATTTGCTTTATCCAATCCACCATTGATAGGCACTTGGGTTGATTCCGCGTCTTTGCTATTGTGAACAGAGCTGAGATGAACACACAAGTGCATGTGTCTTTTCAGTAGGATGATATATTTTCCTTTGAAAGTGGCATTGCTGGGTTGAATGATAGTTCAACTCTTAGTTCTTTGAAAAATCTTCATACTGGTTCCCACAGTGGCTGCACTAACTTACATTCCCATCAACAGTGCCTAAGTGTTCCTTTTTCTCTGCAGACTCGCCAACATCTGTTATTTTTTTTACTTTTAAACAAAAGTCATCCTGACTGCTATGAGATGATCTCTCATTGTGGTTTAGATCTGCCAAATTGTCCGTTTTTATGCCTAGGTTCAACAAAGTATGGATAGCTGTGTAGAAATATAATTGAACTAAAAGGATATGATCGAATATTAATAGACTGAGTGGGCAAATCCAGCAAGGCTTGTCATTCTAGATTTTTACTGGCCTTTCTCAGCATGTATTCCTTCCTTCTGGGTGTGGGGCAGGGCCTGACCTACAGTCAAACCTACAGTCATGACCTACAGTCAAACCTACAGTCATGACCTACAGTCAAACAAGGTAGGTCGAGTAATTTCTTTGTAGCCCGTTTTTACACAGCTTGAACAGAGGGACAGTTGAATATTTTTAGGTTTTATGGCTGGCTCTGGGGAAAAGGACTTCTAGTTTCTATCACCTACCTCCGGAAGAGGGATTCTAGCTAACCTGGTGGGGAGGGGAAGAATGGGATTGAGAAACAGGGAGACAGGAGGTCAGAGAAAAACTTTTGCTTCTGAGGCTCCTGCTGAGACCTTCATCTGGGGGCATTGTTTTCTAATCCCTAACACAATCCAGTTCCATTAAAGTTTCTTTTTGTACTTGTCTTATCAACAAACAAAACTCTATTGAAAATAAAGTAAAAACAATTGAAAGAAAGCAAACAGCTCTTGATGATCAACTTTTATGACCTTTAAGATGTAAAAGGAACTTTTAAAAAGAACTCTACTTAATGTAGAGAGATATTATCTTTATCTTGACAGAAGGAAATGACAGAGTAGTCTCTATCTTCCATGGTGAGTAGCTGAGGAGATAAGGTATGTAAAGTTCTGTGGGTCTATAAAATGCTATAGAAATGTTACTCGTTAAACAGCCAGGAAATCTATAGAATATATTCAGCTTTCTTGTGATTCTAGTTCCCATGAATTCTTTTCATGTTTTTTTCCTTCTTTCTCCTGAATTGTCCCTGAATAAATTAAATAACCTTACAAAACTTCCTGATCCTAAGGAATTCTTAACATGCTAACATGTGGAGTACCACAAATTTAACACAATACAGCAACATGGATGCCTGTCTAGCTCTGTTCTAGTCTTCCTCATGGGCCCTCAATTCAGTTTACATATAGTCTAATACAGTAATCATAAGACAACTTGACTTGTTTGTTCATTCAGGAAAACCTTTCTTCAGGGACTGCTATGTGTGAGACATTCTCCTAGGGACAGGGAATTGGCAATGGACCAAGGAAGAGCAATCTGCTATCATGATGCTTATTTTCGGTTGTTCAGCTTGTTACTGTTTTTTTTTTTTTTTTTAATTTTTAATATTTTTTTGAGATAGGGTCTCCTTTTGTCACCTCTGTCACCCAGGCTGGAGTGCAGTGGCATGATCTTGGCTCACTGCAGCCTTGACCTCCCAGTTTCAAGTGATCCTCCCACCTCAGCCTCCTGAGTAGCTGGGACTCTGGTGTGCACCATCATGCCAGCTATTTTTTTTAACTTTTTGTAGAAATGAGGTCTACCTATGTTGTCCAGGCTGGCCTCTAACCCCTGGGTTCAAGCAATCGTCCTTCCTGGGCCCCCCAAAGTGCTAGAATTATAGGCGTGAGCCACCTTGCCTTGTCAGGTACTTATTCCTACACCTTTCAGGAAATATTAACTCTTAGGTAAAATACTCAGTTTCTTAGATGACTTCTCCTTCTCTGCTTCTTTCCCTAAAACTGCTTTCTGATATGGTATATGAGTAGAGGGTATGTGCCTACATGGCCTCATGATGGAGGTAAAGATTCGATGTTTTGATATGTTGACTTCTGGTATCTAGTGTGATGTCCCTTGTCTACTCAGTGAGAATGATGGATAAGTCAGCAGGCAGTTACAGTACAGTGTGGTTTGTACTGTGATAGGGACATTATGACATGGTTACCACAATGTGTAACTCCAGCAACACCATTGCCATAGACCATGATGTAAATAATGCTCCCCTGAGTGTTTCAGTGCATGATTTCAGCACTCACATGTGGAAAACCCAAGAACAGCACAAAAATGGAGCATTCAGACTTGGCAATTAAAAGAAACAACATATATGGTCACCCCTTGGTTCTATGGTAGAGGATGGTGGGGCAGGATTTGTTCCCCGACTCCTGCTGATCCTCAAGTCTTTTATAGAAAATGGCATAACATTTGCATAAATATAGGCTATGCATATCTTCCTGTATACCTTAAGTCATCTCTAGATTAGTTATAATACCTAATTCAATGTAAATGCTTGTTTAAATAGTTGTTTTACTGTGTTGTTTAAAAATTTGTTTTTTATTGTTATGCTGTAATTTTTCTATTGTCTTCCTGAATATTTTCAGTCTGCAGTTGGTTGAATCCATGGGTGTGGAACCTTGAACTCAGAGGGCCAACTGTGTATTGAGACCTAAAGATATTGGCAGAAATTGGCCGTATGAAGGTGGAGGAGGGTGAATATGTAAGAATCAGTTGAGCAAACACCCAGAGGCGAGAGAAAACATATCTTACAAAAGAATTAAAAGCCAGGAAATCTATAGAATATATTCAGCTAAAAGAAGTTCACTTTAGTTGGGGTGTTGAGTGGGAAAGAAAAAACAAAGAATGTGTTGAACATCTTCCAACAGTTCCCACTTGTTCTTAGCCATTCCCAGAGATAGGAACCAGAGACTAGGAGCAAGGACAGGGAGGAAAGATGAGTTCATTATTTCACATGTTAAGTTTTAGGTGAATGAACTGGTGGTCATCTAAGTAAAAATATGTAAGAAACTATTGTTATACACAGCTCTAACATCCTAAAGAACAATCTGGTAGGGAGATAGAGTAAGGCAAAGGGAATAAATTTATGAATGTTGGCTAAAACCATGATACAGAAAAAATTTTCCAAGGAGAAGATTGTTGTCTTTTTTTTTTTTTTGGACAAATCTTACTTTATCAAATAAAATATCACACATGGTTGAAGAACCCTCAAAGAGTAAGTCGAATATAGTCAGATGTTAAAGATTAGTCTTCAAATATTATAGCCAATGATGCCACGATTGCCTATGATCTCTCCAATGTAAATCCACACCCACACCTCAGTGGCTACCAAACCAGCACAGCTTCTTTAACTGAGCTGTCTGAAGCTACCAGTTTGAGCACTATTGCCTATTTTTTCCAGGCTCTGAATTGCTCTAGGGATCTCAACAGAGGTTGGAGGAATCAGCTCCACCCCGGCATAGTATCAAAGACTTTGAGTAAGTCACATCAGTGTTCACCAGCACCAGGGCCTTCTCCACAACATTACAGACAAATTTGTATGGAAATCCTGTTGCCCTAAACAGCTGGCTGAGTCTTTTGGATCAAAGTATTCCAACAATTTCATAAAAACTACTAAAAATATAAACATACAAAACATATTTTGTAAATGAGGTATTATGGATTTCTGAAAGTGGGAGGAATTGGTGGTAGTTTCCACCTTTATTACCTCACCTTTGTTACATACATGTGTAATAAAGCAACATATAGCATTAAATTGTGTGTTTTAGACATTTTATAAATGGTATTATGCTGTCCTTATTACTCTGTGCCTTGGTTTTTCTCACTGATTTAATCATTTAAACACAAATGAATCTAATTCATTTATTTACCTGCATTATGATATTCCATGTAAAAATTAAACACCTCTCATTTAATCTCTTATTGATAAACATTTATATTATGTCTAATATATCGTTTGTATTAAGAAGCTACAATGAGCATCCCTGTATTTGGCTCCTTGTGCACTTGTGCAAGAGTTTATCCAAAACATATACAATAGTCCCTTCTTATCTGTGGGTAATATATTCCAAGAACCCCAGTGGATGTCTGAAACCTTGAATACCACTTATATACTACTTATGGTATTTCCTACGTACACATACCTATGATAAAATTTCTTTTATGAATTAGGCACATTAAGAGATCAACAATAATAACTAATAATGGAACAATCATAACAATATACTGTAATAAAAGTTGTATGAATGTGGTCTCTCCTCTCTCTCTCAAAATATCTCATTGTACTATGCTTGGCTATATTTGGTCTGCAGTTGACTGGAGGTAACTGAAACTGCAGAAAGTGAATACAAGGATAAGACGGGACTACTGTAGTTAGCAGCTGTTAAGTCAAACAATTTTTAAAACATATTATATATGTCTAAATTGCCTTCCTAAGTTATTCAACTTATCCTTCAATCAACATTATGTGAGATTTACTCCACATTCTCTCCAACACTTGGCATTATCAGACTTTCACATTTTTGCCAGTCTAATGAATATGAAATGCTGTTATTATTGTCTTAACTTGAATATTTCCATTCATTTCTGAACATTTTTTCTGTTGTTTGTTAGTCACTTAGATACCTTAGTCTCTAAATTTTATATACTTTGTCCCTTTATTGATTTGGTGCTTTGTATTTTTCTTATTGATTGATCTAAACTCTTTATATATTATAAATAACAATCCCATTCCTTATACATCAAGCAAACATATCTTTCCATTCCGTACTTATCTTTTATTTTATAACTTGTTAAAGTAAATCAATTTTCCTTTTATGTTACTGTTTTTTAAAGTCCTTCCTAAGAAATCTTTCCTATACCAAAATATCATAAATATATTCTCCTACATTTTCTTTTAAATACTATATTTTCTGTTGTTGTTGAGACAGAGTCTCATGCTGTCACCCGGGCTGGAGTGCAGTGGTGTGATCTCGGCTCACTGCAACATTCGCCTCCTGAGTTCAAGTGATTATCCTGCCTCAGCCTCCTGAGTAGGTGGAATTACAGGCATGTGCCACCATGCCCAGTTAATTTTGTATTTTTAGTAAAGACAGGGTTTCGCCATGTTGGCCAGGGTGGTCTTGAACTCCTAACCTCAGGTGATCTGCCTGCCTCTTCCTCTCAAAGCACTGGCATTACACGTGTGAGCCACTGTGCCCAGCCCCTTTTACATACTATTAAATTTTTGCTTTTAAGTTTGGGTCTTTAGCCACTTGGAATTTATTTGTGAGTTGAATAGTAAGTTTTTTTTTCCATAATAAGAACAAAAATGTAAATATTTTAAAATAATCTGGCTATGTATTATAATGCCATTTCTGTAACATGGCAAACTTCCATATATGCAGGGCTCTCCATTATGTTCCATCGTTGTTTTTATTTATCCCTCTGTCACTACCATGCTTGTAATTATTATAGCTTTATGATAAGCTTTGATATTAGATATAGGGCTTATTGTTATAAATTCTTCCTTCTCTTCCAAAATACATTGGTTATTCTTGGCCTTTTGTTTTTCATGCCATTCTGTGATTATCTCATTAAATTTCATGAAATTCCTACTGGGGCAGAGTACATTGAATTTATATATGAATGTGGGTATAACTATATTATTTATTTAATTAAAAACTTTTTGAATAAATATACATTTGAAAAACAAGAAATGCTCTATTTTACTGGTCTGTGCTATCATTCTGTGGGAGGGGATAGAGTATTTATTTTTATACTAATAGCACAATAGCCAGCAGATGCAGAATAAAAGTTCTTTGATTAACTAATTGAAAGAATGGATAAAGTAATGAATATAAACTTCTTTATGATCTTGTTAAAGTGAAGCTAAGTTATATCTATAATAAATGATTTATAGTGAGTAAAGATGGCTTATTTCCTTGATTCCTAAATCCATTATGGTAGACCTCCACTATAACTGCTGTAACAAGAAAATATTTTTGAAAATTGAATTTATAAGAGGTTTTTTAATTTCTTTCTAAAGAAGTCTTTGATACACAGGGCGTGAATCTTAGAAACAACTTGCATTTTCATCCATGGAACATCTTTTATTGAATACCTCTTAAGTTGCAGGTATACACTGCTAGGTCCTGGAGTTACTACAGTGAACCAAAAGAACAAAAGTCTATGCTTTCATGGGGCTGGCATTCTCTTTTAGGTGTAGAGACTAAAAGCACAATAAATACCTCAATCACATTTTATGTTAGAGGTACTGTGCACCATGAGAAAAAAATAAAGCAGAGGAGAGGAAAGGAAAACTTGGTGGTGAGGGATTTGCAATTTTATGTAGGATAAGGGTAAGGCTCAATGAGTAGCTGACAATGGCTGGAAGGAGGGAACAGTGCAAGACGTAAAAACATCTGGAGATAGCGTTTCAGGTAGAAGGAGTAGGCAATGCAAAGTCAGAGGAGGACCTTGTCTGACCAGTCTGAAGAATAACAAGGAGCACAGCATCATTAAGGTGGAGTGATGGGGGAAGAACAGCAGATAAGGGAGGACTGGAGACATAGTATAGGATTTTCTAGGCCACTGTGAAGATTCTGGCTTTCAGGTTCTGGGTTGCACAAGCCTGTCTTCTGTGAAAATTGTTTTTGGATGATTATTATTCTAAAGAAGGTTTTTAAGTTTTGGCCCACTACTGTTGTTTTAGAAACATTTGCTCACATTTTCTGTAAGAGAATTTTGAAAACTGTATTATTATACATGTTTTTAAGTTGACTTCCAAACTTTTTCATAATTATTTTAAATAATTGCAAAGAATGTGACTTCTGATATAGTGTAAGTATTTAAGATCAATTGTTATATTACTCTTTCAAATGCAGTGGGTTCCTAATGCCTTAGCAATTAGTAACTATTGTCATCTCTTCAAATGATACATGAATAAGCTCTCTAATGGTTGAAAACGTTACATGACTTCTTAACCTTGCATTGCTATTTCATGCCACATCCCCCACAGAATTTTATCTTTATATAGTATACATTTGTGCTTTAAAGTAATTTACTGATCATCTTAGCATATTTTTCTTTATCAAGAAAGATATATAACTGTTCAAACTTAAGATTTTATTATTATTATCATCATCATTAATTCCGGTGATCATAATGCCCTAACTATTAAAATGTGTTTTCAGGACTAAGTTGCATTTATAGTAGTAATAATATACAATTAATCAAAGCAACATAAATAAGAAATAACTTCACATAGAATAATATTTAACACAAAGTATAGTTTTATTGCAAATGATTTTGAGATATTTGGAGTGCTTCCTAAAATGAGGCAGGTTCAGCATAAATTTTATTCCTATTTCTTCTTTTCAATTTTTTTTGATAAAGAAGGCAAATTGTGAAAATTTTAGTTATATAAATTAAGGGAATAAAAGGATTTTGTTAGAGTAGTGTTCCTCAACTCTTGGAATTCCTTCAGACTTATATGCCAAAATCACATTGTGCCATATTAAACATTTTTTATAATCTTTCATTGGGCAATTTATTTGGTTTCTACTTCAAGTTTGTTGAAAGCAAAAACTTGGTACAAAAATTACATTGCAAATGGATTATTTTTTTATTTTTACTTTATTTTTCTTTTTTTTTATTATACTTTAAGTTCTGGGGTACATGTGCAGAACGTGTAGGTTTGTTACATGGGTATGCACATGCAATGGTGGATTGCTGCACCCATCAACCCATCGTCTACATTAGGTATTTCTCCTAATGCTATCACTCTTCTGGCCCCCCATCCTCTGACAGGCCCCAGTGTGTGATGTTCCCCTCCCTGTGTCCATGTGTTCTCATTGTTCAACTCCCAATTATGAGTGAGAACATGCAGTGGTTTTCTGTTCTTTTGTTAATTTGCTGACAATGATGATTTCCAGCTTCATCCATGTCCCTGCAAAGACATGAACTCATCCTTTTTTATGGCTACATAGTATTCTATGGTGTATATGTGCCACATTTTTTTTTATCCAGTCTATGATTGGTGGGCATTTGGGTTGGTTCCAAGTCTTTGCTATTGTGAACAGTACTGCAATAAACATACATGTGTATGTGTCTTTATAGTAGAATGATTTATAATCCTTTGGGTATATACCCAGTAAAAGGATACAAGTGGATTTTTAAAACTCATTCTTTGAAGTCATTTATTTTCTCAGCCCAACACCAATATATGAAAATATTATTTTGTTGGGTGTGTCAGAGATTTTTTACTTCATGGAACAATGCACCATGTTAAGATTCAAGATAGATGAGAAGGACAATGATAAGAAGGGCAATTCAAGTGGGAGAAGGACAATTGTAAAGGAGAAAGGGAAAAAGTCACATTCCTACTTCAGGAATGTTCACAGCCAGATCAAACTGAGGACAGAGTTTCACATGGAAGTTGAAAATTTGGAATTTGATTTTCCTCAAAATATCTGTGAGTTTGCTTAGTACCTGAGAAAGTTTTTGTACCTCTAGAGTTATGCATAGGCCAGACGAAGACGACTGCATTGAATCATTTCTTTTTCTCACCATTGAGATAAAAACAAAAGCCAATCATGCCAGTTTGATTATTCCAGAGGTGGGAAAAACTTTTGCTTTAAAGTGATAGAAAAACAGTGTGGAAAAGTAACACTAGAGTAAAGGAAATAATCAAGGTTATTTATTTTTATTGTATATATTGGCACAGCATTCCATAAATACAAATCTAATAAATTTATATTTTCTGGTGACCAAACTATCTAACAAATCACACTGGAAGTTATGCTACCAATGTGAAGTTTTTTATTATCTTGAAATCAAATAAACATTTTTTTCGGAAACCCATTAATAGAAAAGATGACGTACTTTTCCCCAATATCCAACTGATTTTTAAATATTACTTTTAGTGCAATTATGAAAGTAGAAAATATTATCTCAAGTGTATTTACCAGGCTTCAAAAAATAAAGATAGAAGAAAATGTGATGCTTTTCCAGGAGAACAAAACATTAGAAATATTTCCTAATAGGCAGAAACAGAAACTGAATGTACCTCAAATATGAACAATTATTTGTTCTCTAGTACTTCCTTAGTTTAAACAAAAATGCTCCAGCTGATGTGGAAGCCTGTGTAAAAGCACTTTCATATCCCCAGCTAAGAAGGCATTATAATACATTATAACTCTTATAAACCATTTTAACATTTCAATGAGCAAACTTAAATCATATTCCCTTCTCTTTGCTTCTTGTAGGAAAAAATAAATACCTATATTCACTAAGTCTGCATTCCTTGTTTTGACATGTTACTGGGTTAACTCACTCAGCAGACACCTTTCACACCCTAATCCCAGTAATAATTGTATCTTTCCTCATTCCTAGGGGGGAATTACTGCTTGCAGTGATGTATAGCTGGTTGGCATATGTCCGCATGTTACTAAAAACTTTCTGAGCTCATATATACTGTATTATGCCCCGGTGGAAAAAGTGTGAAAGTGTGTGTTCGTATACATGTGCTGTGGAAGGTGTTACATAGTCTACTTGAGTAGTTAACAAGTTCCTATTTAGTACAAATATTCCTGAGAGGGCCTATAAGAATCTTTCAAAACATGATGCCCCCTGTTTTAAAAGCTCTACACCTTGGGAGGCCGACACGGGTGAATCATGAGGTCAGGAGTTCCAGACCAGCCTGGCCAACATGGCAAAACTCCGTCTCTACTAAACATACAAAAAATTAACTGCACATGGTGGCGGGCGCCTATAGTACCAGCTACTAAGGAGGCTGAGGCAAGATTGTTGCTTGAACCCAGGAGGCAGAGGTTGCAGTGAGCCGAGATTGCACCACGGCACTTCAGCCCGGGCAACAGTGCGAGACTCCACCTCAAAAAAAGAAAAGAAAAGAAAAGAAAAAGGAAAAAAAGCTCTACATCAAGCTAAGCCAATCACCTGTCTGTGAATCTTGACTGTGAAATGTGTGAAAGGACAGAGAAGGAAATGGAAGCAGAAGATGATGGGAAAGCTTATGTCCCACTGTTTGCCAGGATCCTACAGCTCTAACAACCATCTCCCTTTTTCTCCTCTTCCACCATTACCATGTTTTTCTATGAGAATCACCACATGGTCTAGGAATTCCAAAGTCCCACTGCATTATCCTTATACTACTAACAAATATTGAGGTTTACATAGTAACTTTATTTTCAAAGTTATTAAAAACAAAACAAATTTATATCAAGCAACTTTGTTTTGCAACTACTTAAGAAATGATAACTTCTGAAGCATTTTTTTTCAAATTTTATATTATCTGTTTGCTTAAACAGAGTATTGTCATAAAATCATAATGACTCTGTAATAAATGCTTCTGTAATAAAGCTCAAACCTCTTAACTTGGATTACAAGGCCCTTTAGGTTTTGAGGTTTTGATTTCTGAATAACTATCCAATACTCAATGCCATTTTCCCTCACCCTCACAACTTTCCAGACGCACTAACCTCTTTTTAATTCTTCATCTTTGCCAAGATGTTTCCATATCAGGACATTCTTACTCTCTTATCCAGGAATGATGATTAACCAGTTTTTCAGATAAATCCAACCTTTTAAAAGTTTTCACTCAGATGCTAGACCTACAACTTTGGAGACCTTTTCAAACCATCACTTCTAAAGGACTATTCCCAAACTACTAATTTAAGTACTCAAATTATCTCCTTTATAGAAATGATCACAACCTGAATTAGTTCATTAATTTGTTCATATGTTTCTTATCTTTCTTTGAGTGGACAAGGACCTCATCTGTCCTACTTGTTCCTGTATACTCAGGATGTATACATAAAATAATGCCTGACCCAAGTAAGATAATCCCTGACCCAACACAGATAGTCAAAGCTATTGTTGCATGACTGCAGGAAAAGTAAAGTGATTAGACCAAAATTAGAGAAGAATAGTTGGTGCAAAAAATACAGATTTATCCAAATGAGATAATGTGTTTTCAAAGCACTTACCAACGTGTTTTATTTTTATTTAAATCTCTTTTCTTACATTGGAATATCCATTTTCTAACCCTCAGAGTTCATACATCTCTTTAGTTGGGATAGTAGCTATGTGTTGGGTGGCATAATGGATACAGCCTAAGACATACTTCCTGACCCAGGAGTATAAAAGGGATCTATACGAATGGTCCTATATTTCCGCCGGAAAACATGCGCCCCTCTCACCCCTTTCTCAGTTGATTTTGACATCTATTTTTTCACGTACATGATAAAAAGAATGAATCACAGATGGCCTTAGAGGAAGAGTGTTGACATCTTCAGGAAGAACTTTGGTGTGGCATATGATTTATCCTCCCCAGGTTGGGTGGGGAAAATCAATACCGAATTGTGTAGCTTTGCTGTTGCTGAGTTGCTTTAAAAAATGTAATAGGCTAACGTTAACAAAATAAGATTTCAGATTTACCCTTTTTTATTCCACAAAGTAGACAAAATTCAAGACAAAATACAGACTGATGGTCAAACCTCCCCATAGCTGTTAATAAGAATAGCAACTACTCAGCTGTTAATAATAATATTAAGAAGGACATTATTATAAAAGATGAATGATTTTGCTGACCTGTTTCCCTCTCTGTTGGATAATATAAGTATCTCTCACTCCTGCTGATAAAAAGAGTTAATCTCTTGTGAAAGTCTCAGCATTTTGCCATACAAGCAGCTCTTTTACAAAAACTGCTCAAATAATTAGAGACCTTAGGAATAAGAAACTATTAAGTCAAAAATTATGCTTCCAAAATAAGTGTTTCCTGTGTAGATTTCATTAAATTTTCACCGAAGACTAATAACTTAATTTGAGCTTCTCTTTATATAATTTTGGAACATTGTACTCTTTTATGAGAAAATGCCAGTAAGCTGTTTTCATTTTTATTTTTAAATTAATGGTGTTAGTTATTTTAGAAAATAACATCTTTATTCATTAAAGGCTTAGGACACCTTAGGAAATAATAGAAGGAGCACTATTTTGGGGCTATAACAGATGGATCTCTGAATGCCATATTACTTCATTGTTAAGTTTCAAGTTTGGAAATTTATGTAGCTTTAGTATATTTCAGGGCTGCTAATCAAAATTGGCCTCCTCACACTGTTTTCAATAAAGGACCCTCTCCAAGAAGCTAAAAAAAGCACATATAAATTTTTCTTGTGAACTCCTTAAAATTTTGAAATGCATATATTAGTGGCACAGAAAATTTTTTCAATATTTATTTGATAATCATAATTATTTTGATTACCAGTATTCAAAGTTTCAGTTTTCCTTTTTTTTTTTACATATAGCATCAGAGATGAGAAAGGGAAAAATGTAGGGATTTATATTTTTAAAGTTAACTTTTTAAACATGATACTCTCTAACTTTGATTTTATGATTAGTAACACACGCCAACATAAATAGACATAGGCTATTGTTAACATGACAGCAAAGCCATGGCTTAATTTCTTTTAAAAACTGTTCACTGTGTAACGATTTTCAGATAATTTCCTCACGCCTGTACACAAACAAGACAGATAGGAATATGCAAATATATAAAACACAAGGATGCAGAAGTCTTCAAAGTGTTACCTGTATTAGCATCTGGCCTGGATTGCGGAATTCATCTCTGGCACCATTCATTAAGATAAACTTTATTATCTAGTTTCTTACTGTATACTTAAAATCCTGAATCATATTTTAAAAATGGAGGTTTTTGCAGTTGCTAAATGTTTTTAATAAATCTCTTAAAACACATTAAATTATTTAAAATAATGACTAAATTTATTTTAAACATATTTATATGCGCTGGGTTAGGTGATATTAAACAACTTTTATTGGGTTTATAGTCCTCAGTTTTGCTAGAAATTGTATATAGCCGATTGAAGCCTCCCTGAAGGCAGCATATAGAGTGACTATTCACTGAATGGTTCGCTGTTATTAACTGACATGCCAGTTCCTTCAAAGCACTTGACTAAAATTACTTATGAAAAAATTTCCAGGTGATGGAATGAACATAATGTTAAAAGTGCCCACAGTTTTTGGCACTGCACACTGTTCACACATTTAATCATGACGGTAACTCTGGATAATAGCTATTATCTCCCATTTTATGGATAAGGAAACTGAAGGTTAAATACGTATAGAATTTTGTCAAGGTCTCACAGCTGGTACTAGTTAAAGTCAAGATTTAAACCCACATTTTTTGATTCTCATCCACAGTATAGTTCTTTCTCCCTCATAGTTTATTAAATTCCTCTGTTTAAACATATCAGTAAAAGACTGTGGAAGGATAGGGTAGATGCTTTAATTCCAAGCCCTAAAAACTCGTCCCATGTTTTTCTGAGAGTTTGAAAACTAGGAAAGAATGTTATAATTTGACTGCACATTGGGAGTGAAAGGCAAAGCAATTAATCCAATCATAAAAAGGAGGTACACTGAGCAAACAATTTAAGAAGTGTTTTTTTCATAACTTTGAAGGCTTAAAAGCATAGCAGTTGGGCAATATATTTTATGAAATACCTGTTATTTAATATCAGGCTGTAATTGAAGCTAATTTAGTCTTTCATGTATGCTTTAGAATAGAAAACACGCTCATTATCAACTGACATTTTTACAGCTATGCTATTGTACGTGACTAAAAATATTGTTTGAGTCACTTTTTAAAGAGATAAACAAAGCACAATTCTGTCTTCAAACAACAAAAAAGTACCAATACTGTAATTTAAACTGACATCTAATGTCCAATCTGTCCTTAGAATAGATAATTTTATGCCACACAAAGTTTAAGTCATAATTGGATTGCCATCTTTTTATTATTCACTTGTATTTTCTATACAATGCTTGATAATTGGGCCATTGACATTAAATCATAACTAGAAGCACAAAGTGGACTCTTGTTTTGGAAATATAATTACAAAAGACAAGCAACCAAAAGCAAAAACAGCCTCTAAGATGCATTAGTAGTATATACATTTGTTATTTGTCTTCCCAACATTTGTTGAGTCTCTATTTCTCCTTCTTTCAGCTTTGATGCTTGAATGATGTATGATAGGCTAGAATAATGATCCCCAAAAGAAACCCAGGTCCCAATCTCTAGAACTTGTGACTGCTATTTTATAAGGCGTAAGTAATTTTTCTTTTTTCTTTTTTCTTTTTTTTTTTTTTTTTTTTGAGACAGAGTCTCGCTCTGTTGCCCAGGCTGGAGTGCAGTGGCGCGATCTTGGCTCACTGCAAGCTCGGGCCTCCTGGGTTCACGCCATTCTCCTGCCTCAGCCTCCCGAGTAGCTGGGACTACAGGCGCCCGCCACAAGCTAAGGATCTTGACATGGGGAGATAATCCTGCATTACCTGGACAGTTTCAACATGTAAATTTCAAGGTTCCTTATGTGAGGGAGGATAACTGTAGAAGAAGGCAATGTGACCACTAAAGCAAGATGTTACACTGTCGGCTTTAAAGACGGACAAAGGGGCCAAGAGCCAAAGAAATGTACCTATAGCAGTTAGAAAGGCAAGTAAACGGATTCTCGCCCACAGCCTCCGGGGAGAGCACAGCCTTGACACCTTAATTTTGACCTAGTAAAACTAGTTTCGACTTCTGACTTCCAGAAATGTTAGAGAATAAATGTATGTTGTATTAACCCACAAAGTTTGTGGTGATTTTTTAGAGCAACCATAGGAAATTAATACAGATGGGGTTTAGGGGTGGAACCAGTGACTTATTTCTGTTTTTCTTTTTTTTTTTTAATTTGTTTGTTTATTTATTTATTTATTTATTTATTTATTTGAGACCAACTCTCTCACTGTGTCCCAGGCTGGAGTGCAATGGCGTGATCTCGGCTCACTGCATCCCCCGCCTCCTGGTTCAGGCGAGTCTCCTTCCTCAGCCTCCCGAGTAGCTGGGATTACAGGGCAGCTACTGCCATCACGCCCAGCTAATTTTCTGTATTTTTAGTAGAGACGGGGTTTCACTATGTTGGCCAAGCTGGGCTGGAACTCTCGACCTCGTGATCCGCCCGCCTTGGCCTCCCAAAGTGCTGGGATTACAGGCGTGAGCCACCACACCCAGCCCACCAGTGACCTATTTCTAAGCTAATCAATATATCCCATTTTTCTACCCACAATCAGACAGTTCAAAATGGCTTAAGTTACCCAATCAGAGGTAAAAGCAGGAATGCTGAAAAGAGATAGGGAAATTGTCCCATTAGGCTGAATCTTAGAGGATGTGAGAGCTGGAAAGCTGAAGCCATCTACTGTTCACAGGGGAAAACCTGCGTAAGTGTAAAGCCAAATGGAGACCTGGAGAAGATGTGAGTGTAGAGAGCAAAAGACAGAAAACAAGAAAGAGCAGAGGAGTGCAAAGGAGGGGGGTTTGTTGAGTGCTGACAGTATTTGATGTCTCGAGTACCTCAAGATATATCTTAAACCACCTGCTCCCTGCGCTTCTTGGTTAAGTGAAGGAATCAGCTTCCTATTTTCATAAACCAGACTGGCTGCCTTTTCTGCCATTTGCAAGTGAAAGGGCTCCATGTGAACCCATCTTTAGGTTTGAGTTTTAATTTTTTTTTTTTGTAAGTAACAAAGGTCAGTACAATTTTATGACTGGTAGCATGTATACTTTACTATGTAAATGTAATTGGAGACTGTATGAACAGGCACACTTCATATATTTAAAAGATAAGATTATAAGCAATAAGTATTAGAGCTGGCCACATAATCATCAGGGAGTAGACTGGGAAGACAAACCCTAAGGGAGGAGGTTAATTTACTGGGATAGGATTCCAGTACTATTTACTTAGGGACTCTTTTGCCAAATTCTACTAGGCTTCCTCATACCTAATGCATCAGGACACATTATCCAATCCTAAACTACTTTATATTATGAATAAAATACTGCTTTAACTGATCTTTGTCTTTTTAAATATTAAACAGTTGTTTAGAAATTTCTTTTGGTGCTGTTTAGTTACCACTATGTTTCAATCCCAGAGTAAGTAGAGAACATTGTCTGCCTACCACCAATACCTTTCCCTTGCCATCAGCATAGAACATTTGTTTTCTGTGAAAAGAACCAATAGTGCATTAAAAAACTAAAAGTCCATAGTTTGAAATAGGCTTTAGTATCTGTAAAGTTACTATGGTGAGGTAAATTACTTGAGTGAAAGTATTGGATAAGTTCCACACTAGCTAAAAGATAGGAAAGACAATTTGCAGATTGTACCTGCAGTTTTTGTAGGACATAGTCTTGTTAGGACTTTCTTTATTATCTTCAAGAGACTATTGTTCTAAGTAAAAATAGTAATAATGGGATAATAGAAATGTCCAAGATATAAATATGATTGTCTTAAAAATTTGCCTGAAAATATGAGTATCATATAAATCAGTCACTCATAGATAGCCCTAAATTTCCTCAGATGATTTGACTTTCTGATGTAGTAGCTGATTTGCAGAATGTCTGATGTCCAGTATTAGTAAATAACAACACCAATTCCTCCCATAAAAAGTTCAGT
This sequence comes from Macaca mulatta, assembly GCF_049350105.2. Lineage (NCBI taxonomy): Eukaryota > Metazoa > Chordata > Mammalia > Primates > Cercopithecidae > Macaca > Macaca mulatta. The sequence goes on from NC_133407.1 coordinate 55,985,296, forward strand.
TAAGTGTTCTGTTCTAAGTCTTTCATTTGAGGCTATTTCTATTGATAAAAAGTTAATAATGTGACAATCTATAGATTTTTGCTGTCAAAATATAACTCCATATTGATTTGATATAATATCTAGATGGATAATCCATGACTGATGACTACTTGGAGCCATCTTCTGAAGCTGTTGAAAACAGGACAATGGCCAATCAGCAATTCAGTCAAGGATGGTCACTATAATTTTACCAGTTTCAATGCCTTTGTCAAGGTAGAAGAGTATGTTTTTACTGAAGTACAGTCACTGTGGCAGAAAAGATGGGATCCAAAGTAGTTAGGAGCTGCTTATCAATTAGGACTAATTTGTATCCTGAAAATATTAAACTTAGCTTTTTTTTTGACACCACATACTTAAGTGACTTGTTCTCTCTCTCTCATTAGCCTATAGATGTCAATGCTTCCACTGAACACAGAGAAATAATGTGTTGTTTCTCATATCTACCTAACGGTGACCACTAGACTATCGAATAGCAGAACGATAACTTACTAGCTTCGTTACCAGCTTCTTCCTGAGACGTTAACTTGTCAGTACCTGGAGACCTCATCTACATTTTGTGATTTCTTTCACTTGGGACTTATAAGTGCAGTTTCATTATTCCTTTCTCTCTAATAAAAGTTTATGTTATAAATACAAACTTTTAATGATAAATGGAGAATCTCTGAATCACCAAAGAAATCTTCATACACAGTCTGTAAAACCTGATTCCCATGTGACCCAAGTACAACAAAGTACAAAACTTTTCATGTATTAGCTGGGCACGGTGACTCACCCCTGTAATCCCAGCACTTTGGGAGGCCAAGGTGGGTAGATCACTTGAGGTCAGGAGTTCAAGACCAGCCTGGCCAACATGGTGAAACCCTATCTCTACTAAAAATACAAAAAGTAGCCAGACATGGTGGTGCACACCTGTAATCCCAGATACTTGGGAAGCTGAGGTACGAGAATCCCTTGAACCCGGGAGGTCAAGATTGTAGTGATCCAAGATCGTGACACTGCACTGTAGCCTGGGCAATAGAGTGAGACTGTCTAAAAAAACAAAACAAACAAACAAAACACACACACAAACACACACACAAAAAAACTTTTTATATATTAAGTAAGTAGATGAGTTAAGAAAACATGGTATGTGATTAAAATAGCAGTGAGCCACATTCCAATGGCATATATACTTATTGCTTGGGATTTATAAGGGATTGGTTGCAGGACCCACCCCCTATACCAACATCCACTGATACTCAAGTCACTTATGGTGTAGCATTTGCATGTAACTCATGCATATTGTCCTGTATACTTTAAATCATCTCTCGGTTACTTATAATACCTAATATAATGCCCACACATCACCTCATTAGTGTGGATCCAATGTAGTACTTGGTGTGACAAATCCAAGTTTTGCTTTTTTAAGTTGTGTGGTATGTTTCTCCAAACATTTTTAATTCTTGGTTGATTGAATCCATTAATGCAGCACCCATGGATATAGAGGGCTGACTGCATTTTTCAGTTATAGACACAACCTTAGAAATACTTTATGCAGAACTGACAAAGAATCAGTAGCACTGCAATGATTCATAATAACAAAACGGACTCCATCCTTAAGAAATACCAAAATAAGTCTCTTCTAATTTAAATTTTTATAGTTAAATTATTTCAAAACTTTATTTCACTAATTTAATTTTCTACAATAAAGTAAAAAAAAAAGATAAATCACTTATCAAGAGAAAAAATAAGCTTTTTAAAACCTATGCCCTAGATTAAATACATATCCATTACAGTCTCTTACATAGTTTCTATTTATATAACGAAAGTTGACATTCACAATGACTGACCCTGAACGCTGTTGAGTATTGAATAATCAGAAATAAAATTACTTTCTTTACATAGCATACTAATATTGTTCTTAAAAATTCACTAAAGTCTTCAGTTTTAAAAATGCAATCTATACTTTATTATTATTATTTTTTAAAAGAGCCACTCATGCAAGCAAGTACAACAAACACATAGTGCTGAAAGACATGGTCAAAAAAGCAATTTCTTGATCAAGTCCGTCAAGCTTTTAATTCTTCTTCCCAGAAACAAAACAAAACAAACAAACACTTTCAGTGTTTTAAGTTCTTTCTTCAGGTTTGCTTTCTTATAATATTCAGTAATGCTCTTAGGCTTGTTTGTTTTTGTTTTTAATTACATGCCTTATTTATTGACTTCTTTTAGGTATTGAGAATTACCTCTTTAGCACCACCCCACATCATGTCCTTTTCCCTATCTTCACAAACTAAATAAACCGTATTTTAAATTCTCAGTCTAGCTTTACTTCATTATATGTATACAATTATTATTCACTGTATTTCCAACCCTACCATGTGCAAATTTTCACCTAGGAATTAATAACAGACTTTCAAAAAATGGCTTAGCTTACTATGTATTTATGGCAAATTATTTTCCCTAATCTCCAAATATTTAGTAGTAATTTTTCCAAAAATTTCCTTATCAGATAATATATTAGTTTTACTGGCTTTTCATCTAGGCCATCCTTTGCATTCATCTATCCTTCTTAGTCTAAATTAGACTGACTTCTTACTGGGTCTGGTACTTTCTGGTAATTCTAACCTTTTTTACCAGTCTCCTGGGATCACCTCTTTCCTGGATCCCATGTCTTCCTCTGTCTAAGCTTATTCTCTAATTTTGCTGTAATTACATCTTTTGGTAACTTCTAAGGAAAAACTCATGAAAGATTTACTTTTGAGACATTGTATTTTTGAAAATATTCTCTCATTACATTTTTTTTTCTTTTTTGTTGGTGGTGGGGGTGGGGGTGGGGGAGGTTTAGAGGGCTTTTGTTTGTTTGTTTGTTTTTGAGAAGGAGTTTCACTCTTGTCATCCAGGCTGGAGTACAATGGTGCCATCTCGGCTCATTGCTACCTCCACCTTCTAGGTTCAAGTGATTCTCCTGCCTCAGCCTCCCAAGTAACTGGGGTTACAGGTGCATGCTACCACACCCGGCTAATTTTTGTATTTTTAGTAGAAATGGGATTTCACCATGTTGGCCAGGCTGGTCTCAAACTCCTGACCTCAGCTGATCCACCTGCCTTGGCCTCCCAAAATGCTGGGATTACAGGCATGAGCCATGGTGCCCAGCTTCTCTCCTTACATTTGAATGATAGCTTAGCTGGGCATAGAATTTTAGACTCAAAAAGCATTTTCCTTCAGAACTTTAAGGCACTGCTTCTCTTTCTTCTAACAATCAGTGCTGCTACTGACAATGCCAATGACACTTAATTTTATCTCTCTGCATGTATATTTTTCCCCATCTTTGGAAACTCTTAGAAAATCATCTTTGAACCTTGTTTTCTGAACTTTTGCAACGATGTGACTTGATTTTTTTTTAATGTCTTGTGCCAATCATTTCTTAGTCTTTTGTACGCTGACGGTTCGTGTTTTTAAATTTCCTCCCCTCCATTTTCTCTGTTGTCTCTTGAGCGCTTATCATTTGAATGTTGGACCTCCTGGTTTGAATTCAAATTCTTTTCTTTTACACGTGACTTCATAACACTGTGTCTTTTTTTTTCTACCTAGATGATATTTCTTTTAATAAATATTCCAACATGCCTATGGAAAAATTTTAACTGTATACTATTATACATAAGATAACCAGTAGATTTTTATTATTTTATCACTTTTTATGATATTGTATTTTTTTGTTGGCATAATATCTTCTCACTCACTGAAGCTATTATAGTTTTATTTTTCTGTTATGCTTTTCTTTGATTACTTCCCTTTGTCCCTTTTAGTTTTTTATGTTCATTTTTGGGGGTTCATCGGTTTCAATTTACCCTTTCAGACTGAAGGTCTTCCTCAAATGACTGGAGATTCTTGTCTATACATTTAGATTTGAAACTGAGGAATGCCATTATCTGGAAATGCATCTTTTGAGTAAAGAATGGGGTTGAAAGGAGAGCCCTTTGGATCACTAGAGAAGAATCAGTGAATCATCTGCTTAGGGTGGGAGTTGGAGATGTGAGGGAAGGGATGGAGGGCATATGTGCTGCCTGTTAGTGTGCTTATAAAGAGGCCAAAGGTCCGTCAGCTCATATTAGTTTCTTACCAAATCTTCATGATTTCAGACCTGATGTCACCACAGTCTTGTATTTAACCTCAGGTCTCCTGGTTCAGAGTTTCAGAGCTGGGTAAGTAGAGAGTAAGCAGAGAGAGGAGGAGTGGTCAAGAGAGATAATTTCCTTCCTGTGAGGAGTGAAGGTGGAGACTTGGAGTTCCAAACCTAGGTTTCTCCTCCTTCACCATGTATATAGTCTTTCAACCAATCTTCCTGTTCTCACATCCTCTTTTGGTACCTGGCATTTCCAAATGATGACTCTTTTAGATGCAAATTCGTTCACTTCCTGTGGAAGTTCTCAACTTCAAGATATGGCTTTTTTTTTTTTTCTGATACATCAATTAACACCACTCTCCAAAATTTGCTTAAATCTTTCATACCTTAATGTCTCATCCCCTTCCTTTTTTTTTTTTTTTTTTTTTTTACCCCTTATGGGTTAATGTTATTTTTTAGCCTTATTACTATTTTAACAGTATATTGGAAACTAAAGGTGGTCTCCATAATATGGAAAGAGGATACTCAAAAATAATTTTGGGTTAATTGTCCTCAAATTTTTTCAATAGACTTTGTTTTTAGAGTAGTTTTACCTTTACAGCAATATCGAGCATAAAATACAGAGAGCTCTCATTTACTCCCTGCCCCCCACATACACACAACTTCCTCCACTATCAACATTCTGCACCAAAAACGGTACATTTGCTATCCTTGATGAACCTACACTGATACATTGTTATCACTTTAAGCCCATAGTTTACATTAGAGTTTATTCGTGGTGTAGTACTTGCTATAGATTTGGAAAAATTTGTAATGACATATACCCACATTATAGTATCATACCAGATATATTCACTGCCCTAAGAGTCCCATGTGCTCTACCTATGCATCACTCCCTCCCCACTAACACCTGGTAAGCACTGATCTTTTTACTGGATCCATAGGTTTTCCTTTTCCAGACTGGCATTTAGTTGGAGTTATACAGTGTGTAGTCTTTTGACATTGGCTTCTTTTACTTATTACTATTCATTTAATGATCCTTTATGTCTTTTCATAGCTTGATAACTCACTTATTTTTGGTGTCAATAATATTTCATTGTCTGAATGTACCAGAGTGTATCCATTCACCTAATGAAGGACACCTTGGTGCTCCCAAGTTTTGGCAATTATGAGTAAAGTTGCCATAAACAATCATGTGCAATATTTTGCATGGACATAAGTTTTCAACTCATTGGGGTAAATACCAAAGAATGCAATCACTGGATCTTACAGTAAGAGTATGTTTAGTTGTATAAGAAACTGCTAAGCTGTTTTCTAAAGTGGCTGTACTATTTTGTATTCCCACCAGCAAGGAATAAGACTTCTGTTGCTCCACATCCTCTCTAGCATTGGTGTTGCCAGTGCTTTGGGTATTGGCCATTCTACTAGATGCGTAGCGGTAGTATCTCATTGTTTTAACATGCAATTCCCTAATGACATATGATGTTGAACATGTTTTTATATGCTTATTTTCCATCTGAATATCTTTTGTGATAAGAAGTCTGCTCAGATATTTTGCCCATTTTGAAATTGGGTTGTTTGCTTTCCTATTGTTGAGTTTTAAGAGTTATTTTTATATTTTGGGTAACAGTTTTTAAGCAAATACGCCTTTTGCAAATACTTTCTCCCAGATTTATCCTGTTTCCTTATTCTTTTGACTGGGTCTTTTGTATAGCTGAAATTTTATATTTTAATAAAGTCCATCGTATCAATTATATTTTAATAAAGTCATCATATCATGGATTGTGCCTTTGTAAGAAGTTACTACTATGCCCAAAGTTGTCTAAATTTTCTCTAATGTTATCTTTTAAAAGTTTTATTGTTTTGCATTTTACATTTAGGTCTATGATCCATTTAGAGCTAATTTTTGTGAAGAGTGTAAGATCTATGCCTAGATTCATTTTTTTTGCATGTGAGTGTCCAGTTGTTTCACCAGAATTTGTTGAAAAGACTGTCTTTTCTCTATTGTATTGCCTTGGCTCCTTTGTCAGATATCAGTTGGTTATATTTATGTGAGTCTATTTCTGGGCTCTCTCTCTCTCTCTCTTTTGTCAGACATGCAGTGGTGCAATTATGGCTCACTGCAACCTTGACCTATTGGGTTCAAGTAATGTTCCCTTCTCAGCCTACCAAGTAACTGGGACCATAGGTATGCACCACCACACCTAGCTAATTGTTGTAGTTTCTTCAGAGTTATGGTTTCATAATGTTGCCCAGGCTGGTCACGAACTCCTGAGTTCAAGGAATCCATCTACCTTAACCTCCCAAAGTGCCAGGATTATAGGTGCTGAGCCACTGGAACTGGCCCTGGGCTCTCTTCTATTCCATTGATTTGTCTCTTCTTTTACCAATACTACAGTGTCTTAATTACTATAGCTTTATAGTAAGTGCTAATGTTGGATAGTGTCATACCTCTGACTTTGTTTTTATCTTACAATATTAAGTCAGCTATTCTAGGTCATTTGTATCTCCATATAAACTTTAGAATTAGTTTGTTAATATCCTCAAAATTACTTGCTGAGATTTTTATTGGGATTGCATTGAATTTATAGATCAAGTTAGTAAGAACTGACATCTTGACAACACTTATCTTTTTATAGATGGGCAAGGAATATCTCTCCATTTATTTAGTTCTTTTTAAAAAAGATTTTAATCAGTTTTATAGTTTTCTTCATAGAGATCTTGCACATGTTTTGTTACACTTATACTTAAGTATTTTGTTTTTGGGTAGTGCTAAGGTAAAAGGTCTTGGGTTTTTAATTTCAAACTTCACTTCTTCTTTATCCAGGAAAGCAATTAATTTTTGTATGTTAACTTTGTATCCTGCAACCTTGGTTTAGTTCAAGGAATTTTTTGTTGATTCTTTCGGATTTTCTACCCAGATGATCATGTCACCTGCAAACAAAGACTTTTAATTTTTGCTGTCCAATATGTTTTACCACCGCCCCGCCGCCCACCTTTTTTTCTTGGTTTATTGCATTTGCTAGGACTTCCAGTATAATGTTGAAAATGATTGGAGAGATGGACAGCTTTGCCTTGTCCTGATCTTAGTGTAAAAGCTTCAAGTTTCTTACCACGAAGTATGACGCTAACTGTAAGTATTTTGTAGATGTTCTTTATTAATTTAAGGAAATTTTCCTCTATTTCTAGTTTGCTAATAGTTTTTTTTTAAGTCAAGAATCAGTGTTGGATTTTGTAAAATGCTCTTTCTGCACCTGTTGATATGATCATGAGATCTTTTTCTTCTTTAACCTATTCATGTTCAGGATTACATTAACTGATTCTATATATAGAACCAGCCTTTCATACCTGGTTCAAATCCTGGGATAAATCCCACTTAGTTGTGGTGTGTAATTCTTTTTAAACATTGTTGGATTTTGCTAATATTTTGTTGAGGATTTTTGCATTTATGTTCATGAGAGATACTTGTCGATGGTTTTCTTTCTTTCTTTTTTTTTTTTTTTTTTGAGATGAAATCTTGCTCTGTCTCCCAGGTTGGAGTGTAGTGGTGCGATCTCAGCTCACTGCAACCTCCACCTCCCAGGTTCAAGCAATTCTCCTGCCTCAGTCTTCTGAGTAACTGGGATTACAGGCACATGCCACCACACCTGGCTGGTTTTTACATGTTTAGTAAAGATGGAATTTCGTCATGTTGGCCAGGCTGATCTCAAACTCCTGACCTCAGGTGATCCGCCCACCCCGACCTCCCAAAGTGCTGGGATTATAGGCATGAACCACCGCACCCAGCCTGTGGTTTTCTTTCTTATAATGTCTTTGGTTTTGGTATTTGAGTAATGCTGGCATCATAGAATGAGCTAGAAAGTAAGCACTCATTTTGCTTCTGTCTTCTGGAAAAGACTGCAAAAAACTGGTATAATTTCTTCTTTTTTAAAAAAATTAACATCCACTGAAGAATAGAGTTTTCAAATCTCCATGGATAATAGGAAGTACATGCTGAAAAAAATAAATAAACAACAATTCCACCATCAGAAATTCATTTTCACTCTACTAGGATGTTGAGGGAAAAAAATTGGAAGAGTTATCATTTAGCATACAGAGTAATGCAAGCTAGTAGATATTAACTCTGTTATTTTCCTCCTCTTTTTCCTCACTTCAGAAGTTCCCCTGATTACAAGGTAGGGGACTTCGCATCAGTTGAGATGGGAGAAGAGACAGTTTAAGCACTTAAAAAAAAACTCATGAAAATAAAATCTTGAAATACTATAGGAAAGTTTTAAAATGTATATGTATAAACAGTTTATTTTATCCTTGAATATAAAGCATCATATATAAGTACACATATATATATACACACACACACTCCCACTGCATTAGGTCTTCAGTTTGAAAGACAAATAAAATTGAAAAGACAGAGAGGACAGTGAAGGCAGTAAATGTCAAGAAGAAAGATTGAGAGGCTACAATATTACAGAATATGTGGAAAATAGAAGTCTATTGCCTTGACAGAAGAATAGGATTTGGAAAGGAAGACTTGGACTATTATAAGGAGCTTCAAAAAATCTTGGTGTAAATAAAATGAGGAGAAAATGTAAGTTTTTTCAGCACTAAGAAAACATGATAAAAGTTTCAATTTAGAAAACAGAAAGAATAAAAAATATTTTTGCTGCCTGCAGACCTATATTATCTACTTCCTTATAATAATGTTTCAAAGGCTATTCTAAGTAGCCTATAATAAAATAATAATCCAGATTTCATGGTATTAAGTATTTATGTAGTAAATGGTAAAAACAAGTACTTAAGAAACACTTTTGTCATGGATACTATATAAAGAGTACATAATTGACTGGGTATAGAATCTCAAGTATCTAAATAGTTTTCTCGCAAAGTACAAGGTTTTAAAACAACACTTCCTTAAATTTATATAGCATATGTTTTTCTAAATGACTTAAAGTACGAGTCCATTACCCAGTTCTCAAAATATCCCAAGAGATGGGTAGATACAGAAATTAATACACCCAATTTGCAGAGAAAGAAACTGTGCATAGAAAGGCTAAGTGCTCATTATCAGGCAGTAGGGGAGCAAAGGTTAGAATCCAGGATTGATTCTACTTCTTGTTTTTTTGTTTTGTTTTGTTTTGTTTTGTTTTTGTTTTTGTTTTTGAGACCGAGTCTTGCTCTGTCACCCAGGCTGGAGTGCAGTGGCGCCATCTCGGCTCACTGCAAGCTCCGCCTCCCGGGTTCACACCATTCTCCTGCCTCAGCCTCCCCAGCAGCTGGGACTACAGCCGCCTGCCACCATGCCCAGCTAATTTTTTTGTATTTTTTTTAGTAGAGACGGGGTTTCACCGTGTTAGCCAGGATGGTCTCGATCTCCTGACGTCGTGATCTGCCCGTCTCAGTCTCCCAAGGTGCTGGGATTACAGGCGTGAGCAACCGCTCCCGGCCTGATTCTACTTTTTACAGTCTTGGGTCATATTTGTGTACCAAGGGTTTTGAGTTCTAGATAATATTTGTTGTATCATGCCTGCAAAGTAATCTACATTTACATAGAGAATATCTTATCTTGTTAGCTGTCTCTACTTAAAAAATAATTTAGTAGGAGAAAAGATAAGTGTTAAGAACTCTATTAGAAGCTCAAGTTGTTGAGTTTGGAAAAGCAAAATGCAAGGGTTCCTGGGTAAGAATGCAGAATGATTAGATCATTGTTGGCACACTCCACTGAGGATAAAAGGGAAACTTCAATCATTTTCACAGAGGTTTACACTAACTATGAAGTCCTGCTGTTTTTAACTGCCGCAAAGCACAAAAATATGCAGCACTGAGTTTTCATTATTGAGTAAAAGCACACATCACAGTAAAAGCACTAAGTTGCTTACAGTAACTAGACTAGGAAACAGTCATTCTATCTTAGATGCCTTTGTGCCCCTAAGGGAAATACACCAGAGAGAGCCACCTCTTGAGTCCCCTTCTAGTATTCTTAATTTAGTACTGTCACAAGAAAGCCATTGGAGTAACCCTAATATTTTCAATACCTTGGGCCTAATGGATCCCATTTACTCATAATCCAGAATTTAGCAAAGGAAATAGTGTTTGAATTTTAATGTTTATTTTCCACATGTAATATTTTATCTTACATATTTGGGATCACAAGTGGCATTTAAAAGTACTAGTTGTATTTGCGTTTATTACTCTACCCTTAACCAACAATTTGCATGGCTCTGAAAATCAATTTCTTACATTTTCTTTTCCCTTCAATTCTTTCTTTCTCTTTTCTGTGATGTGGTGTACCCATCCTTTCTACAATGTGGTTTTTCCCACTTGGCACGTCCTCCTGTCTCCCTCACTCATTTATAGGCTTCTACATTTCTGCTCAGAAGGACTTTATCCCCATGATTAGGACCTTCTGATCCTTTCTTTTCCTTCTAATAATACCCAGTAAATTTTTATTTAAACCTCCATCTTGCCTGCTCCTCCCAGCTCCCTTCCTGTGACTCCTCCAGTTAATAATCTCAGCCATCTGGCTCCCAGATCTTTTTCTATAATCTGTTTCGGTATTAGGAGGTACTTTATCCTTACATGCTTCTTTTGGAGAACTGCCATGTTTTCATATATTGGTTTTAATTAGGAGTTTGAGTTATTATTTTTTTTAACAAAACTTTCTACATGGTATCTCTGCTTCACCCTAGTTTTATTTCCTGTAGCTAATAAGTTTTTTATACCCTCATTGTCAAATTCAGCAGCTTTTAATTTGTATTGATTTACTTTGACATTTATTTGTATTTAACTTGCCATATATTCCTTTTTAAGTTTATGATCCTTGCCTTTGTCTCACTGCTTTTATTTTCTCCCATCTTTCCTTTTTTTTCTGCTTTCCATTTCTGTAAAACCCTAACTCTTCAGCAGATAACTACCTTTTCATTATCTGTAAAGATTAAATTGGAAAAAAATGTAAAGTGCTATGGACTTGGCACAGTAAGTACTCACTAAATATTTGCTGTTATTTTTATAATCATCTTGGCAATGGCTGTGAATAACGACTATACCCTAAACCACTTAGCTTAGCTCACCCTAGTTTCAGGAATACCTATTTATTATTTCTCATTATGTCTACTTTCCTGTTTCCAATTTTCAGTTTCTCTTTGGATCTTCCTTATATTTTCCAATAAAGATTTTTTTTTGGTCTTGTTGTTGGGTTTAATTACTCTTATTATAACTTCTTATTGATGTATTTTTAAATACTTGTTCCTTGTGTTATTTACTGTCTTTATGTTTTCATCATTGTTCTTTTAATGGAATCATACTATAATCTCTTTCATTTTTGTATCTTACATGTTAAGTCTTTTATGTTTGATTTTTTAGCATTTCATTTAGAACTACTTAAAAATACTACATATTTATGCCATCTGCCATTTCAATTCCTTTCCATCCAATAACTTCTGAGCAGAGAATGTTGGGATATAAAGATTTTGCAGTCACTTAAGGGTTAAGAGCTTTATCTTTGTTACTGGAAAGAAAATTATGGTTTGCCTTATTCAGATTCTTGATCTAAACTTAACTGCTGCACCATGATATCTCTTAAGGAAATTTGGCTCTCTTCCTCCCTTTACACTACTTCCCTGTATTTTGGGTATCAAGCTCTGCTGTTGTGTCAGTCTTTCCTGTTTAGGAATGCCAGTACACTCTAGTTTTCTTTCCCTTACCCTCTTAATATTATTTGTATCCTGTCATTCTTTAGAAAAAGGTAAGATATGTATCTATACTGACAGGAAGGCAGAATGCAACCATGTATGTAACCTGATTTACGATATACACATAAATATATATTCACATGAATATAATTAAAGGGGAAAAATCTCTTGGACCATACCCTTAGAGCACCTTGAGTTAACAACTTGAGTAGGTGTTAACACTGATTGCTCTAGGGTGTGGAAGCTTGCAACTGTTTTTCTGTATGAGTGTATGTGAGTGCATGTGTGCACGTGTGTGTTTGACATCTCTGCCATATTTACAAAAATCCTATTCCTGGGTACTTAGTTGAGTCATTTTTGTTAGAAATGAAATACATTTTTAAAATGATTGGTAAGTCTCTTTATTTCATCATACTTGTCATTCTAACAGGCTCACATAAGCCAAAAATATAGGAAACAAAGTTTGTTCAAGCAGTCTACAAAAGGAATGTAGCTGATGCCATTAAATTAGAAACAGTTTCTTCTCTAAAAATGCCATCACATCATTCCTTTCCAGAATGAGGAAGTCTGATAACAATTAAATTCTTTCTTTCTTTTGCGCTGTGACCCTGGCAGTAAGCCACATCTTTCCCAATCAAATTTTAGATGTTCCACATGATAATCAATAGTCCTCCAGGTTCCCTTATCAAAGAGCCACACAAGTCTCGCTTCCTTCATTTTCAGTCCTGCTTCTTTCTGTCACACACACACAAACACACACGCGTGTATGCATACATGTGTGCTTTTCATTTCAGGATGCTATAATCATATGATCAGTCTTTTGAGGCCTTAAGTTATTACATGTTTTATCTTTAGGTTCTGCTTTATCCAGACTTTAGGAAGTTTATCAGTTCTTAAATGTTTCTTTTAAGGCCCAACTTTTCTTTTACCACTTACTCTTTTTTTTTTTTTTTTGACCTCCCCTCATTGCCCAAAAATTTACAGCTCATTTCCTTAATACGTTTCCTTATATATCACCATATACCATAATCCTCATACACCAATTTCCTCATAAAACCTTTTTACACATAATATATTTAACATTGTATATTTACATCTTCATAATGTTATATTTCTTCTATAATCTTTCCTTCTACAAGGAAAATGGGTTCCCTTCTACAAGGGAAAATGGGTTTCCTTCTACAAGGAAAATGGGTTCCCTTCTCTTCCTCATATGCTAACTCTAAGTACTTCTAACCAAAATGGTCTTTTATGAGGTAGGGAGAGTTTGTCTTCTTTCCTTCAAAAGGAAAGGAAGTCCCAGCTGATTTACAGACCTACCTCTTATTCGTCCTACCTGCTGTGTCTGTTTCCCTTTTCCTTTTCCCACCATGGCCTGAGTGGCAACTGTTTTATTATCCCATTTGCTTTTGAGATGCCTATTCCATGTCCTTCCCTTCTCTTAGAGTCCCACATCCTTTTCCTGCTTTTATTTTGAGCAGATGTTACCAGCAGCAGATGTCACCCATTCTTTCATTTCCCCTTTCATTGATTATAACATGCCCTTGGGTGAATACTGTAAAGGTGACCTTCTTCCCCAGTACAACGATATATAATTTTTCCTTTCCTTTTTGTTAACTAAGAACACCAACCTTATCCTTCATTCCTAAACTACCTTCCCTTACTTCCTGCACACTCAGTTTACGACTTTGTAAAGTCTATGTTGGGTACATCTCTGAGTGGCCCCATTCTGGTGACAATCTTCACCTGTCTCTAACGAAAAGAATTCAGTCGGTAATTAAGCCCAGCTCCCCCTTGCCACGACTGTCCTTCACACATACATTTTCAAAACCAAACCCTCATTAATCTGCCATGTTGTTTGGTGATGCTAACCTTGCATGGTGTCCTACTAATGTCTCTGACAGCCAATATTTCATGCCTGAAGAGAATAAACAGAGCCTTTACCCAGGACTGGTTAACACAATCACCACAAACTTTTTCCAGCCTTGCTTTCCACTTTCTCCTGAGGCACTCATTCTGTAAACCAAATTCGATTTATCTGCTGCTCTGAAGCTCATGTCAAACTCCTTATTTCCAGGGACTTGAATTACTGTAAATATGTCCCTTGGGTTACTCTCAACTGAATTAATAATTAGAGTCCCAGTAGCAATCACATGCCCTGGGGCTGGTTTTCATGATGGAAGCAGAACCTCATAACTTATCTTTCATTGAAGAAAACTTTCCATTTTTGTAGCAGAAATGCCAAGGTTATTTTCTTTCTTTCTATCATACTTTTCTCCTTACACCTTCGGCTAAGGCAAAATAGATGATACAATAGTATTTTTTGGCCTTCTCCCTCTTTAGTTCATTCATTCTGCCCAGTTTCTTCATTTTTTCTGGAGACCTCTACTTGAGTGTACTCCTTGGCAGTTAATTTTCACCAATCTCTCCACTAAAGCAAGGCGGAAGAACGCAGCAGGCTCCCAGGGCCTGTGTTCATCTCTCTGGGAGCACTGTTTTTCCCATCAACCCCTGCATGGTCACAGATACAATTCTCCATCCCTGGAATTTGCCTGCCACAGTTGCATTTCTTGAGACTCTTCTTTTTCTCCTCTCCCCTCCAACCCACCAATGACATACATGGTCCCATTGCTTTCTATACCAGAGATGGTAATTATCTCATTAGTTCATCCTCTCTGCTCCAATATCACTTCTCCCCTCCGCCCCCTGCCCCTTGAGCTCTGTCACTCAGACCCGGAGGAAAGCAGGAAGGCTCTAATCACTTGGCCCATCCCCTTCTCCTCCAGGCCAAAGTGAACTGAACCATACTATTCAGATTTTCCTCAGGAATTTATCATTGAATATAAGGCCAGGTTTTGAATATCCACGATGAGCCATGTCCATACAGAAAGAGAGAGAACTGGTCAACAGAGAAAAGGAAAGGGAGGGGAGGAAAAAGAAAAGGAGGTAAGGAAACAAAATTGAGTAGTTGAATAGAGAAAGGCAGAGAACAGGGATCCTTTGTCTGTGGAGTAGAGAGAGTAGGCAAAATTCTTGATTTTCAGTTTCCCATGCCCACTTCCTTGTGAGCTCATACTCTTTTATTTACCCAGTAAAGTCACTATATTTGTGATGCTGGTTTTCATGGATTTGGTTTCTTACATCCAAATGCCTCCTTATCAAGATACACCTGTTAATGTAAAAACAATGAGTCTATTATAAATAATAATAATAACCATAATAATTATAGCTACCATTTATTTTGCACTTACTATTTGCTAGGCACGGTCCTAAACACTTTACATACAAGAACACATTCTCACAGCTATATTGTCATATAAGGATTATTTGATAGAAATATTAATGCAAGACAAGTTTGGCAATGTATCTTAGTTATACAGCTTGTAAGTGGCCCTAGCTGACCTTTGAACCCAGTTCTGTCTCTTCTCCAAGTCTGTCGGTTTAACCATGTGCCATGGGCTAATTCATAAAAAGCACTCTAAACAGTGCCTGGCACATGTATGTCACAGTTCAAATTTCCTAAACCCTTGAGGCATATTAGTCCCGGACAGAAGCGGCTATAGCATTTTTAAATTGGCATACCAAAGCAATGTCAGGCAGGATCACATAAAACCTTGCTACTCAGAATGTAGTGGCTGGATGAGGTGCTTGGATGTCAAAGGGAACTTGTTAGAAATGCAAAGGCTTAGGCCCCATCTCATATTTAAAACTGTGTTTTAGGAAAATCCCCTGGGTGATCTGAATGCACATTCAAGTGCATTCACTTGAGTGAGACTCAAAGTAGATGTTTCCAGTGAGGAAATTAGTAGTTTACTTATGTAGTTATTATCGCTATGAAGATCTGTAAGATAAGTATTTAGCTGCAGTATCAGGTTTCTAGAACTGAGGCTGAAAAAAATGAAGAAAAGCAAAACTAATTTGAGATACTGAGGTTCTGCTAAACTCTATCATTGAAAACATCAGTATATCAAGAAGTAACTGATTATTGTTTGCCTGAAGCATTACCTAGTCTCTATTTTGGTTCTTTTCTAACTACAAATAACTGTTTATATATTGATTTTTTTTTTTTATGAACAATGCAGGGGACGATTTCTTCTTACTAGGTTCACTCATTTGGTTCTGTCTTTGGCTACCCAGATATCTTTCCGTAAGAATGTCTAAATTTTGGCTTGTTATAAGATGACTGTCTGGAATTAACCTATTTTGCCAGCTTTTTCACAAGAATTTCAACTAAAAGTAGCACCAGAATAATTTATCAAAACGGATACAATTAATGCTCACCTTTTTAAAGTTAGTTTATATTTTCAGTGCTACTGGTGAAAACTTGTCACCAACTCTTTGGAGAAACAAATTCCAAAATCTGAAAGGTGACACCAACTGCAATTAACTTTAATCTTGAAAAGTGTGAAACTCTCAGGACATAATTGAGATCAACATCCCAGGAGTAAACTGATGGAAGATGTGACTTACATAAGAAAAACAAGGGTATTTCTTTATTCTTACACCTGGTTTTCATTTGCTTATGTATTCAAAATACAGATGTACCAAAAATCAGTAATTGACATATGATAGATGTAATAATGACAAATAACTTTCAAATAATGTCATATTTTTATTCTTAGTGGTATCATAGGAACCCTGTATGGTTTCATAATTATGGTATAAGACCTCAGATTTAAGTAACTGGCTCTAAAGATACTTGGGTACCTCCAGGCTTTATAAATATTTATTTCTCTGTTTTCTTGAAAAGCTAAGTATATAAGGAAATTGTAGAAGAGTTGGCATGTAATACAGGATTTCTAGTCTGTTATCAGTAAATGTTCTAAGACACGCCTTTGATAAAACAGAGATGTCAAAGACAAAGACAGCAAAGGAAATATTTACCAGACAAGGATGATTAGAGAAAGTTCTACAAGCCAGGATGGACTAAAGTTTTTTACTTTGTATTTTAACAAAAATGCTTTTTGAAAGTATTATAAAGTGCCCAGGACTAGGGACTACGGCTTCATGTAGATAAGAGAAGTAAATATTTTAAAAGGAAATATAAGAAAGGAGTTCCCTTGAATACGTATTCTTAACTTTGGAAGCAAGAAACTTTCTAAGGATGGAAGAAGGTTTAGGTGGCCTGGGATCTGACAGGTACTTGTAAGTGAAAAGGCACATTAGCTCAATGACATGTGATTCAACAGGGACATTGGCCACATGACTATATAGCTTGCGTCATCTCACCACCTTGCAGATACCTCCCAACACACCCAGATTTAAACCTAAATAATAGAAAAGCTATGCTTAGTGATATTTCCAAAACCCTCTTCCTACGCCTGTGCAAGTATCTTGCTTTCTCTTCCTCTGTCCCCCAAATACTGTTCAGGCACTATTTCCCCTTCTGTACTTCCCACTTCCTCCTCCCTCTCCCACTTCCTCTTCTTCTTCATTTCACTGTCTGCTTTTTATTATTATTATTATTACCTCTCCTCTCTCCCCACTGACCTCCTGTCTTTTGCTCTCTTCTCCCTTTTTCCTCACTCAACTTCAGATCAATCCTGCTGGGTATATTCTGTGTCCTATACCCCTGCTGTGATTCTTAATGAAATAAATTTCAGGAAGCCTACTGATTGGATCCATGACAAGTATATAATTTATAGGAGCAGCTGGGCCCTCCTTGGCACAGGACAATCCTAATTTTTCCTCTGTACATTCTATTTCCAATTCCGCTCCATCTTAGCCTTCTCCTTCTCCTACTTCATTGGAGGACATCAGCTGGGAATTCCTTACACTTCTCCTATTTCTTTCCCTTATTTTCTTCTTGGGGAAGGAAAGGGTCTCCTCCCTTTCCTACAGTGCATCTCAGAAGTTCAATTTATAAGGATATCCTAAGTGAACCTTTATCTCATAAATCAAGGTCTCATTGTCTCTCTTCCGTAAATCCTAACAACTGTTTTGCCCATCAGCTCCTCACTTCCTCCATATTGCTACCAGAATTAGGTTTAGCATTTGTGGCATGGTATTTATTTAGTCAAATCTGATGGTTTTTTGGTCTCTACTAAGATGGGAGATTTCATATTTTATGTTTATGAGGTTTCTTTTTCCTTTATCTGCCTGTGGCCCTCAATTGGAATTTTTCCAATGATTTTCCCATTCTTAATGATTGTTGAATTTTCTGTGGCTTAAAGAAAAAGAAAATCGAGATTTTCTAAATATGGTGATAAAAATCTTTGTAAACATAATAAGGGCAACCTCTTTGTTTATGAGTCTAAGACTGAACAGACCTGATGTCCCAATGATTTTCTCTCTCAGATTATACGTAAATTGTTGGTTATTTTTAAAAAGCCTATGTAGAGAAGTGGAATATTTGAGAAGTTTCTGAAATATCTTTGACTATCAATAACTTCAATATCTGGCTTAGAATTTTCTCTCCTGAGGGAAAGCTTCTGGGAGTAACCCTTTCTAAACTCAATCTGTGCTGGCCACTAAAAGTTAACGTTTCTATCAGTGCCCCGTATTTGCTTTCTTTCATCATCGGATAGTAGCTGAATGCATAGACTTCAGTGACAGATAGCCTACATTTAAATCCCAGTATCTACTGTGTGACTATAGGTGAATTACTTAACCTCCCTGTACCTTAGTTTCATCACTTACAAAATGGGAACACACTGGCCAGATGTCATCATCCATATTTTAAGGGTGAAAAGAGATAATCCTTTTTACATGTACACAGTGCTTGAGTATACAGGAAAGGCCTATTTTTATTGGTATTGTTATATTTACTGTTATGGCTAACTATATATGTTATCTGCATTTTCAACTAAATTGTAAATCTCTTGAAGTCAGGCGTTTACACTGTTTCTCAAATATAAGGGCATAAGAAGGGCAGTCTTTTTGTTTATGAGTCCAAGACTGCCATTAAAAGGAATGGCAAAAACCGCAATAACTTTACACCAACCTAATATAAAAATTAACATGGAATGTTTGAGGCATGTCACTCAAATATGTAAGAATTTTTTAATCATATCTTTAAGCCATCTATAATTGGTGTTCAAATGTGAATAATGACAGAGTCTTAGATTTTTTTCTTCATTAATAATAGCTGAATGTTTTACAAATATAAAGTTATAGTAATTACTGAATATATGTAACTTATTCCCACAAGGCAAAATTTTGATTTAAAGCATAACTGAAACATAAGTGTGTGGTTAAATATCCTGAATGCAAAAGCAATGCTTACGAAGTTTATTTCTTCACATAATTTTTTGAAAAGTCTGTGGTGCACCTAAAACAACTATCCTCCAATTCCTAGTAAGACATCAGTTTTCTGAAAGTACTTAATGGTATCTGGACTAAGTGTACATTTCAAAACACTCACATTATGAGTTAATGCATTTGCAACAGACTTCTGAGTGAAGTTACATATTGCCTAGGTTGCAAATAAAAAATGCAAGGGAGTGAGGACTTAAGACCTATTGAGTACCCCTGGAACTCTTAATGGTTTTCTTTGCTTCCTTTTCTCTCTTAATAGACTATCATCCCAGCTAGTACCATACTAATCAAACAATACACAAATGTTTCATGTTAAGGCTCAGAATTATAGACTCATATAATCAGGAGACTGGAAGGAAACACACAAAAATAAGACTTTTCAAGACAATCTCATTCACACTCTTTACTTGAATTATTTACTCTAGTTTTATTATTAATTTTTATACTGTTAAATTGACTGCAATTCAAAACCCAGTGTATTCATACCATGTGTTAAGATATGCTCCTCTAAAGCACCATCTGGATCTTGTGGGGGGTATTTTCCTTTGTGGTATCAAAGCCAGGAGCTCGTGGTTTTCCTTGATTTTTTAAGGGAACACTATCGTGTAGCATCTGGGACCAGAAAGAAATCTTGATGGTATATATTTTACAGATATTTTCTTTTCAGATGTTTTTTCCTCTAAGAGAAAAGCTTTTGTTAATGTGTCACGTAAAAATACATTGTTGATTAGTAACTTGTCAAGAAGTGCTAGATTACATTCCTGTGTTGATCCATTTATATATATTCCTGAACAGCTAATATTTCATTTAGTTTCCTATTAAACTTACTCAAATATATTTTTGAAGTGCATTGCTTAAAATTTACATTCAAGGCAAGAAAATGAGTTTGTCAGTAAATGTAGTAATTAAGGAAGTTCCAAGTCTGTATCTTTAAGATACTAGAGGTAACTGTAACTAATCATTTTAACTTAAAGAAATAGAATTGCAAATACCCTCCTTCCCCCCACCCCCCGCCAAAACCATACCTTAGTCACTTTGGAATTATAACCATCTTTTACGTCTATCAATATAAATGTATTTCATTTGGTATTCAAATTACTTTCAAAGCGATAAATTTTGAATTTCTGTTTCATTGTAGCTTCTGATCTTTAAATGTACTGAACAGGAGGATTTGGGGAGCTTGTCTTGTCTGATAGGTGTTAAGTATCTATGACGACAAATTTGTGCTAAAGCAATGTGCAATATAGACTAGTAATATTTTTACAAGGCTATTTTGGAAATTCTCACGTTGATGTTACTAATAACGTGGGTTTAATAGCATTTGGGTAATTAAGAAAAAAACAGTAATAGAAAAATAAAAACGATAAGAAGGGCGAAACAGACTTCTCCACCCCTCTCCCAACCCTCATTCCTTTGGAGGCTCGCGCCCTCTTGGAATAGCAGGTTCCTGCATGTGCCAGAAATCCGGTCCCAGCAAAGCTAGGTGCTCTGCAATGCCAGGGCGTTCCCAGCTAGGGACTCCTGGCTGCTTGGAGCTTGAAAACACCTGGCGTGGTTCTCGGGGGCCCTAGAGGCTTCTGCCACGGACTGGTCGGCTCTGGGGTTGTAGGCAGAAGGCTCTGAGCGGTCGGAAGGGTTTCCTGTGTGTCAGCAACTTCACTTTGCCGAGATAGCTGGCGGAAGAGAGAAGAAGCGCTCGCGGGCCAATCGCCTGCCAGCAGCCACCTTTGAGCGCACCCCTCGCCCTCGCCGCCGACTCCGGTAGCAGCGTGTTGGCAGAGGCTGAACACACTCGGCCTCGGCGGAGACCTGCTCCCCAGTAGACGCCTCCTGCTTCCCACTGCACCCTAGAGGACGCGGGCTGGCTGCTGGGCGAGCTCGGCGGAGGCACGCCCCTCGCCTCCCCGCGGAGTGCGGACTCGCCCGGGTGCCCAAACTCCGCCCACCCTCACGGGAGCTCAGCTCTCCCGCCTGACCGCGGTACTCTGGACAGAGCGGGGCCTGGGGAAGGGCCCCTGAACTGCGCGGACGCTGAACGGGACGCGCTTCAGCAGCGCACGAGTCTGCGGCCACGCGCGCTCCGATGGCCGCCAGGAGCTGAGCTCAGGGTAGGAGGAGGAAGCGATAAGACGCCCCGAAGCTGAGCTGCACTTTTCTAAGGTAGGGAGGAGGAAGATGCCCCAATGAAGTTGATCTTTGAGCCAAGGAGGCTGGGGAGCACCCTCCCCATGCGAGATCCCCGCAGAGCGAGTTTCGCTTGACCTCGCTGTGCCTCTGGCGCGCTCTGCAGCGCGGACCCGCGGCCCCTCGGGAAAGCGCAGTCGGAAAGTTATCCGCGGTGGTGCCCTGCGCGCCCTGTTGTGTAAGCTCGGCGTTGCCAGCGGTCGGAGAAGTTGCTGGCCTGCCCGATAGCCCAGTTCGGTGGCGGCCCGGGGCGGATTTCATGGCCCGCGGCGAACGCGGGGCCAGAGCAGGCGTGGGCGAGCCCCTGCGCGCCCCCTCCCGCGGGGATCCAGCTCGCCCGCTCCCTTCCGCTCGCTGGCTTTTCCGATGCTTGCTGCGCCCCTGGCCGCCGCTGCCCTCTCGCCGCCTGCTGCCCCTCGGAGCCGCCGCCTAAGTCCAGGAGGAGAGAATGACCGAGGTGCTGTGGCCGGCTGTCCCCAACGGGACGGACGCTGCCTTCCTGGCCGGTCCGGGTTCGTCCTGGGGGAACAGCACGGTCGCCTCCACTGCCGCCGTCTCTGCGTCGTTCAAATGCGCCTTGACCAAGACGGGCTTCCAGTTTTACTACCTGCCGGCTGTCTACATTTTGGTGTTCATCATCGGCTTCCTGGGCAACAGCGTGGCCATCTGGATGTTCGTCTTCCACATGAAGCCCTGGAGCGGCATCTCCGTGTACATGTTCAACTTGGCTCTGGCCGACTTCTTGTACGTGCTGACTCTGCCAGCCCTGATCTTCTACTACTTCAATAAAACAGACTGGATCTTCGGGGATGCCATGTGTAAACTGCAGAGGTTCATCTTTCATGTGAACCTCTATGGCAGCATCTTGTTTCTGACATGCATCAGTGCCCACCGGTACAGCGGTGTGGTGTACCCCCTCAAGTCCCTGGGCCGGCTCAAAAAGAAGAACGCGGTCTATATCAGCGTGCTGGTGTGGCTCATTGTGGTGGTGGCGATCTCCCCCATCCTATTCTACTCAGGTACCGGGGTCCGCAAAAACAAAACCACCACCTGTTATGACACCACCTCAGACGAGTACCTGCGAAGTTATTTCATCTACAGCATGTGCACGACCGTGGCCATGTTCTGTGTCCCGTTGGTGCTGATTCTGGGCTGTTACGGATTAATTGTGAGAGCTTTGATTTACAAAGATCTGGACAACTCTCCTCTGAGGAGAAAATCGATTTACCTGGTGATCATTGTACTGACTGTTTTTGCTGTGTCTTACATCCCTTTCCATGTGATGAAAACGATGAACTTGAGAGCCCGGCTTGACTTTCAGACCCCAGCAATGTGTGCTTTCAATGACAGGGTTTATGCCACATATCAGGTGACAAGAGGTCTAGCAAGTCTCAACAGTTGTGTGGACCCCATTCTCTATTTCTTGGCGGGAGATACTTTCAGAAGGAGACTCTCCCGAGCCACAAGGAAAGCTTCTAGAAGAAGTGAGGCAAATTTGCAATCCAAAAGTGAAGACATGACCCTCAATATTTTACCTGAGTTCAAGCAGAATGGAGATACAAGCTTGTGAAGGCACAAGAATCTCCAAACACCTGTCTGTTGTAATATGGTAGGATGCTTAACAGAATCAAGTGCTTTTCCCCTCTTTAACTTTCTAGTCAGTTTAGAAAAAATCAAACCAAGAAAATAGTTTAAAAAATAATAGAAGTAGAAATGCCCACATCCACACTTAGCTTGCTTGGTTTGCTTTCAAAGTCTGTCTTCTTTCTGATTAGAAGTATGTGTAATAAAACAGCACTACCTAGTTAAACATTTACTTTCTCTTTGGCCTTTAAAATTTACAAGCTTTTCTGTTTAAAGTGTGTGTGCACCTGAGTACTGGGGCTATTTTTGATATTAGTAATTTCTCTAAGAAAACTAGCCCCCTTCAACTTGAGTTTGTGGTTTATGTAGCCTTTATTGATTTTTAAAATCCACAATAGGAATAAAACGAAAATCTACATTCTCAGAAATATTTAGCATGGTATAACAAAACACTAAACTCATTAGTTCATCCAGCATCACATCAATGGATCTCTGAGCGGGGTGTCTTTTTCAGTGTCTTATAAGCATAGATGATAGTTGACTGAGTTTCTTTAGGGAATTGAATAGACAAGTAAAGTTAATGAATTTAAGAGCCTGAAAAGTGATTGTTTTCCAGTTATTTCTGGAAAAGGTCTCATTATATATTGGGTGCTAAATGTTTGATGGGGAAAGCCTGCATATATTATCGTACTGGTGAAATGCATTCAAAATAATTAAAATGCATGTATTTTCCTTCTAAACACTGTGAGCTCTCTTAGATATCTTGTGATAAAGAGCATTTACTTGCCCCACTGCTGTGCAATGCCTGAAGACTTTGTTTGTGTTCCAGGACAAGTGTTCACTCACATCTGTAAAAACAATTTTAAGAATCACAAACAAATTACAGACCAAAGTTTGAGGAAAGTCAAATAACAGTAAGTTGAAGGATGTTGGACAGGAGGACAGTATTTCAGAAAAGGAGAGGTTGACAGTCATCCACAATGCATAGCCTCCAAGTATACTCTCAAATGTATGAAGCAACTGAGGTGGGCAGAAGACATTTTAGAATGAGGGCTTTAGTTTAAATTAAAATCATGGTGGAGAAGGCTCTTTTTGCTTCCTCTAAGTGTTTGAAAACACAAAATGCGATATGAAACGAAGAAATGGAATTTGTATAGGTTGCATTGATAGAATGGGAAGCTATAATCTTTGGATAAACCTTACATCTCAATATTTAAAGAAAAAACATGTATATGGAGAGGGAAATATAGAGACTTAAAGTACCTAGATACCATAGCACTGAAAAGTAAAGTACTAATCAGACTAGTAATAGAGAGAAGACTATTGGTCAGTGTTATCCATTATATTTGTTCTCTGCCAGGTGTTAATGAAAAATTTGTAAAATGCTTCAACAGTGTTAATAATTTTTAATGAATATTGAATTGCTGCACATCTAGCCCTTGAAATGGTCATCTTCTACATGAGAATAATAAGGTGAGATAATGCAATTGAAAATCCCGAACAAATAAATCCAGTGCCAAAGGAATTTTTAGTTTTGAAAGCTAGCCCCCATAAAGTCAACATCAGAGTTTGCAACTGATGGTGGAATAACTTGTTGGAAAGCACTTTACAAGTAGAGCAACATGGGGCTGTATGTTAAGGCAAGAAAGAACCTTAGTGCTCTGTGGAACATAATGACAGGAAATTCAGATCTTGATTTCAGTTCTTGCAATGCCTATGTAGATTGAGGATTTGTGAGACCTTCAAAGTAGCTTCACTTTACCCAATCTCTGGCCACTAAGATCAATGAAGAAAAGCTGTATTTGGCCTTCCTTAGCAGTGATTCTTTTTACATGTTCCGTTTTAATGCATAGGATTATAGAAACCAAATAAAGAAGACACCTACTACACCTCCTCGTTTTGAGGAAAGAGAGGGTTAGCAAAATTCTCACTTCATCAGGCTCAAATAACATCCATTTTAGAGTCCTACAAGACAAAATCTAAAATATGTCATTACTGTATTGACCTTGTTAAGATCAAGATCATTAAACTGACCAAGATGGAAATTACAGGACTTGTACCAGACTTGAACTTGTAGCCTAATGATACACATTTGTATAATATTTCTTCACCATTTACTTTAGTTTTCTTTCTTTTAGGTCTCAGGATGCTCAGCTTAATTTAGAGTATGTGTTAAGTACATTGTTTCAGCGTCCAGAGAATTCTGTGAGTGTGGATCCACTGAGGAGGTGAACAGTGTCTAGAAATGCTTGTTTACTACTTGGCATGTTTTTTTCCAAAGTGTTTCTTCTTTAGCTTCATACATCACATATGGACATTGATGACATGTGAATGCATGCCACATAGTACAAGAATGATCTTGCTAACTCCTTCCAGGCCAAAAGAAGCCTCTGGGAAGATGTACAAATGGTGAAAACATACAGAGGGTCAGGATGAGGTAGTGATCTCTGTTGGCTGAAAAACTGATCAGGTCATATGACGATTGAAGTATGTTAATAGTAAGGGCAGAAATGTGTTGGCATTTGGAAAAAAGAACTGCTAACATTATAGAACTTACTACCTAGCAAAATTTCACACAAAAAAATATTTTAATGGCAAATTCAAGATGTTTTATTGCTTACAAAATAGTATCTTTGACTCTTTGAACATCAATCTGTGTTTACATTGAAATGACAAAAAGAAGAAATATAGCATGCAAGTCAGAATTCAGAGTTAAAACCATGATGTTGCCACTCAGCCAGCTGTGTGACTGTTGACCCTTCCAAGACCACACATAGATTAAAAAGTTGGATGACATCCATTGTTGGGGCTTTGGGGGATATGGTAAAGCATGAAAACTGAACAGCCAGGAGCCTGTGAAATCTGCTACTGTATTTTCCAGGACTTCATTCCACTCCTTGGCTAAAAAAAATCTTGTAAATTTCACAGATTATGATGTGGACCTGTCACCTGTAAAGTGTCTCAATCTTCTCAGACAAGACACTAAACTGTCTTTGGATATTATACATGCCAGTGCTTATAGCAGCTGGAATTTGGCTAGTGACAATGTTTAAAGATGTAATACTAGTTAGTATCTATTGAAGCTTAAACTTTGCTGGTCAAGTTGTAGCTATTGTAATAGTATTTATTGAAGAAGCTCACAGTCCTTCAGTTGTACAGATTGAAAAACTTTCATGAAAGATCCAATATACTAATGTAAATTATATTTATTGCAATGTATAATATTAATGTGTCAAACTGGTGTATTTTACAAAATATATGATGCATACATAAATAAGAGTTGTATATTCCAGTGCTTTTCAAATAGCAGTATCTTGGAATATTTAAGTCTTCACATTTTTTAGTCTAAAATATGAAAATGTTTCATGATACAAGTGATTAATTTTCCCTAGAAGTGCTTTTGCATGTTTGCCTTTTTATTTTTTTCTGTATAGACACAATTTGGTATCAGACTATCATAAGATCAATAGTGAATATAAAATATCTTAGCCAAATGGGGTCTGTATTGTCCACATTTTATATATTAAATAAAAGTTTTTGTTGTCTTTTCAGGAGGTTTAGAGTATTGTCACTAAATACGGTCAAAGCTTCCCTTTCCAAATGCAAAAGTATTGTCTTACATTTAAAGTTGATCTGTCATGTTTTAGCACTCAAGTGGGATGGGCATTATATAGACAACATTACAGTGTAAGGAAAATCTTTATGGAGATGGGGAGAGCAAAAGGCAGCTGGTATAATCAGTGCTGCTTGGTTTTTTTTTTTTTGTTTGTTTTTGTTTTTGTTTTTTGTTTTTTGTTTTTTGTTTTTTTGCGAGGAGTCTCTCTCATTCGCCCAGGCTGGAGTGCAGTGGCGCGATCTCCGCTCACTGCAAGCTCCGCCTCCCGGGTTCACGCCATTCTCCTGCCTCAGCCTCCCGAGTAGCTGGGACTACAGGCGCCCGCCGCCACGCCCGGCTAATTTTTTTGTATTTTTAGTAGAGACGGGGTTTCACTGTGTTAGCCAAGAGGGTCTCTATCTCCTGACCTCGTGATCCGCCCGCCTCGGCCTCCCAAAGCGCTGGGATTACAGGCGTGAGCCACCGTGCCCGGCCTCTGCTGCTTAGTTCTGCTTAATTTTTTGTGTTGCTGCTTCTTAAGGTGAGATAGCATAATCTTAATTGTTTTGAGATGGAATTTTAAAGTAACACACTACCAGCAAGTTCAATATTGCTATTGATTTTAATCTGTTTTTTTTTTTTTTGTTCAGTTGATATCTTAAATTCCAAATTTTATAGTGATAATTGTATATTATTTGACTGCTGAATTCTGTTACAGTTTTTTTATTCTGTTGTACATTGTATTATACACATCGTCACAAATTAATATGAAGGTGAATATATGTTACATATCAAGATTTGTGAATTTGAATTATAGTATGTTTTAGTGCTTTAGCAAAAAATGTTTATTTTTATATTATCTGTGATTTTAATATAGATGATTGAACTAGATTTCTTTTTGAGTGATAGTGCCATTGAATGAGTGGTGTGGAAACAGTGTTACTTGATATTTTGAGCTTTCTCAGGTTTATCTAAATCAGTGGTAGCTTAACAAAACCCAGACTAATTGTGTGTAATTGTATTTTTAATAAAAGGAAAGTACATTTCCTATAATAGCATAGTATTGTTTGCATGCAAGAGTATGCAAAACCTTGTGTGTGTGTGTGCGTGTGTGTGTGTGTGTGTGTGTGTGTGTCTTAGTGGGTAAGGCATGGCAGCCAACTTTGTATCTGCTATTTTTAGTATCAGCAGAGCTTCATAATTGTGGTCACTAGAACTGTACTTACCATGGACAATTAAAACTGAAAAAGACTCAATAAAACTATGAAACATGGTTTGATGGCTTCCATGTTATTACAGTGTTAATACTCACAAATTTTGCCAAACTTTAACAAACAATATACAGACTGAGAAGTACTGTAAAACACATTTAACTAATTTAACTGTTTTTTAAGGTGAAGACTGGGCTCTAAAAACTACAATGTTAAAGGTAGAATCCTAGTGCAAGATAGGTAAAATTATGAATATTTGATATTGTCAATAGGAATGTAAGCTAATTTTTTATTGTAAAATACTTCATGCTACCTTAATGTGCGCTTCTCATGCTAGTGTTGTGTGTTTAAAATGTTGGCTGTAATTTTTTCTCACCTAATTTTTAATCTATGGGGGTGATTATGCTAATAATTCTTCGTGGATTCTATTTATTAGCATACACACCACCTGCTTCTCCCAGGTTTGTTAAAAAATGTATCTGTGCAGCAGTGAAAACAGTGTACAATGAAATGGGAGCATGCTTAAAGCATTATCTTTTTTTTCCCTCAGTTGAGAAGGTACGTGCACAATGGTCCTGTGTTGGGTTCTCTGGTTGTGTGCTGAGATAGGTGCTCTATAAGGGAAACCTGTGGGTAGAAAATACAAATTTCTTGCAGTCTTTAAGATATGTGTCAGTCAGTGTTAACTCCTTAATTAGATGTACTATGCAGACTTTGCCATTTGGGAATCTTCATTTATTAACATCAGCTTGAGTAGAGTTTTCTGTGGGCATATAGGTATGTATGTGTGTGTGTATGTGTCTTAGTACATACATATAATTTATATAGAGATAATTATCTTTCTGACTTAAGAATTTACCCTAAAGCTTTGAGCACCTTTTGATTTTTGAAATCACTTAGGGGTTAAAGTCAGAGACCCTTTTCTCTCTACAAGTTAATATCCATTTTGATTCCCTCTCCGATTTTAATGATCTGAAAAGTTTATTTTCTTACTTTAGGAGATTTTAGAATTTTTCCCCAAAATATGGTCAGATCTTCCATTGTCAAATACAAAAAGCTTGTCCTAAATTCAAAGTAGATCTATTATGGCTTAGAAGTCTGATAGGATGGGGCATTACAGACAAAACAGATGTCACTAGAAATCCATGTTAATGTTAACACTGTGCTTACTTGCTTAATCCTGCAAGGTTATATTGCCTTGGGCTGGACCCTGGGGACTGACATCCCCAGTCAGCATGGCTGCTGGGACTGACAGTTCTAACAGCAGCTGCGGATGGAGTCAGGCCCCTGGGCTGAGCAGCTGACAGAACTGCAACTCTTTGGGAATGGAAGTGGGTAGGGGGACAGGGGATGGGAGGCAAGTGGAGGCTGTTGGTACTTCAAAGAGGAAAAAAATGCACTGCCTTTCCTGATTACCTGATAGGGAGAAATCACAACTGTGCAAAGCTGGAAAATTCATGAAGAAGACAGACTAAAAAAGATAGAGACCTTGGAAATGATCCAAATCCATCACCTTGGTTTATAGGTGAGAACAAAATATTCACATTCAAAAGTGGAGCTAGTAAAGAATGTGGCGTTCTCACTTCTAAAACATTCCTCTCGTATCCCAAGACTTTTCAAACTGTAGGTCTTGACTCATGAAAGTGTCATGAAATCAATATGATGGGTTATGATTGACATGCTAACAAAATGAAATAGAATAGATCAGAGTCCATAACTCAGTAAGTAATTGTGGTTTTAATTTCAGACACACACATACTCACACAACACGATGCATATACATATATTTACCTGTATTTGTGGCGTGGGTCGCAGTGGACATTTCATTTTGTATTGTTGACATCATCAGAAAAGTTTGAAAATTCACCGCTACTCAGTAAAAAGTGGCATAAAATTAAAAGAATAGAGGATAAGAGGTTGTTTTTCAAAACTATTTTAAAATAAATGAAAAGATAGTTAATTATGCTACTTGCACTTGTTCTTTTTTCTTTTAACGTTATTTTCTTCTGAATATTCCTTTCTGAAGTCCCAAAGAAACTAAAGCATCCTTTTAGCCTACCTCTAAGGATGACTGTTTGCAGTTAGTATCATTAAACCCCAGCTTTGTGTAAACTTTGATAGCTTAACCTTCATACTGTTTCCTCTGGTGTGAAGAGTTAACAGCAAAACAACAAAACTTCACTGTTTGACAGCAGCTTTGCAGTAAAAAAAAAAAACCTTAGCTTTGAGCCCACCTCTGCCACTTACTACTTGCATACCTGAACAAGTTATTTAAACCCTGTTTGTTGTGTGTTCCTCAACTATAAAATGGGCATTATTAGATGCAGTTCATAGGGTAATGGAAGAATAGGCAAAGCATACAAAGTATGCCATTCTTGAGGCTGCTAAGGATTTTGCCACTCCATTAGCTATTTTATTGTTGTTCTTATTGTTTTTCTGTAATTTCTGTTGTCTTCTTCCACACCATGGAGGCTTTGTGGGATTGAGAGATTGAGTGCATTTAACATTGTTCTTTTGGATACTCCATTGAATGTCTGAGGTCTGAATAACAGGCAAGCATTCAACTTTTTGATGCTTTGCACTGTGATATGCACTCTATGGGACAAAGACACAGAAGACAAAGTATGTATAATTAAAAATATATTACAAGAAGATCTTCTGACCTCTTCATCTGGGTGTTACCTCTGTAGTTCATGGTTTATTTTCAGTTGCTGCAGTCCAGAGTCTGATCTTCACTTTTGCAGATTCAGAAACTTGATCTTAGCAGTTCACCTAGAGTTCACCAACTCCAGAGGACTGACTCACACCAAGCAAACTGACGAGAGAATCATTTACCAACTAGATTGCCAATTTATGAGTATACAATGACTATATCTCAGTCCCAGTAAGACATCTGTTTGTTCAAGGAGGATATAATTATGGATCAGAAAGTTGCCTGCAGAACTTACAATTAGAATAAAAAGATGATATTCTTGAAGACCAATTCCAGTAAGATAGAGCAGCTGAAAGAATTGCCTATCCCTGGAGATACTAGCCTTGATAATAAGCATCTATCCTGAACTTGATAATAAGCATCTACCCTACACTCTGCCTGCCCGGAACAGTTTAGTAGCACATGGATTAAAATTTTCATATTTGTTTACTTTCTTTTAAAACTAGTCACCACCATTCTTCTTTGCATGCAAATTATGTTTTAATAATATCTCCCACCTGAGAGTATGGAAGGAGTATGGTGGTAGAGAGGGTGCAATGTGTGCTAGGATAGAGGTACTTAAAAGATATCCGACTGGAAAAGTACAGTAAGTCATTGTAAATGACATTCCAGCATTCAGGGCAGAGTAGTAGCAAGAGATTAAAGTTTGAAAATCATCCGTGAGCAAACAATAGCTGTTAACCAAGGAAATAGAAGCAATTATCTGGGGAGTCTATGTAGACAGAGAAGAAAAAAGGGGCAGCAAGGGAGGAGGGAGCAGTGAGCTATAAGCAACACCAACAACAGGGATGTGATGGACAGACAGGATGGGATTGTCATAGATGATCCAGGACGGCCCTCCTGAGGAAATCAGTCTCAAAAGAGAATTTAAGGAAGAGATATTTCTTTGTCACCTGTTACAAAAGGGACAAAAAAGAGTCTGCTGGATTTATACATTAGAAAACATTGATGTTTTGGAGGGCACATTTAATAAAAATAGTAATTGTTACTGATCACTGAAGAAGTGTTTTAGTAAGAGAAGGAGGATTATAGGTTAGTCGCTAGAGGCAGAGAGATTAGAAATAGAAAAAGGGATAAAGAGGAATTGCTCAAAGAAAGCAAAAAAACTCCACTTGAAAATTTGTGTATATGATGATGTCAAAAGGACAAAGGAGAAGCAGTAGTCTGGGAAAGGGGTAGCTGTGGGTATTGAAGTTACTTGGTGGCAAAGGCCATCAGAGTAGAGGAGAGCTGTAATTGTGAGACTGAGACATTGTTTGGATCACGGAGTAGCAGGAAGACTGGTTTTGTAGAGGAAATTATTTTGAAGTTTGGTGAAGGAGAGCACTGAGTAAGGGGGAAGCTAGCAAGAACTAGTTGGCATTAGTGCCAAAAAAAAAAAAAAAAAAAGATTTACATGGCAGTAGAAGAATAATGTCAAGAAACAGTGGGAAGTTGGAAGAATGCCTGTTCCTCTTCTGGTGTGCAAGAATAGCAAAATAGCAAACATGGTGTCTATTGAAAGAAGGAGGGAGGGGAATATATTTTAATTTTGACTTTTAGATACAGAGCATACATGTGCAGATTTGTTACATGGGAATGTTGTGTGATGCTGAGGTTTGGGGTACAGATCCCTTCATCTAGGTAGTAAGCATGGTACCCAATAGGTAGTTTTCCAACCCACGCCCCCCTCCCTTCCTCTCCTGTCTAGTAGTCTGATATGGTTTGGCTGTGTCCCCACCCGTATCTCATCTTGAATTCCCACACGTTGTGGGAGAGACCTGGTGAAAGGAGTGAATGTTTCCTATGTTGTTCTCATGATATTGAATAAGTCTCACAAGATCTGATGGTCTTAAACATGGGAGTTCTCCTGTACAAGCTCTCTTGTCTGCCACCATTTGAGCTGTGCCTCTCACTTTCTGCCATGATTGTGAGGTCTCCCCAGCCACATGGTACTGTAAGTCCAATAAACCTCTTTTTTTTGTAAATTGCCCAGTCTCTGGTACATCTTTATCAGCAGTGTGAAAACAGATTAATACAGTAAATTGGTACCAGTAGAGTGAGACATTGCTGAAAAGCAATTCTCGGGTATGAGAATTCATACCCGAAATTTTTGGGTATGAAAAGATACCCGAAAATGTGGAAGCGACTTTGGAACTGGGTAACAGGCAGAGGTTGGAATAATTTGGAGGACTCAGAAGAAGACAGGAAAATGTGAGAAAGTTTGGAACTCCCTAGAGACTTGTTGAATGGCTTTGCTCAAAATGTTGATAATGATATGGACAATGAAATCCAGGCTGAGGGGAGTCTCAGAGGGAGATGAGGAACTTGTTGGGAACTGGAGCAAAGGTGACTCTTGTTAAGTTTTAGCAAAGAGACTGGTGGCATTTTACCCCTGCCCTAGAGATCTGTGGAATTTTGAACTTGAGAGAGATACTTTAGGCTATCTGGCAGAAGAAATTTCTAAGCAGCAAAGCATTCAAGAGGTGATTTTGTGCTGTTAAAGACATTCAGTTTTATAAGGGAAGCAGGGCATAGAAGTTTGGAGAATTTGCAGCCTCACAATGCAATAGAAAAGAAAATCCCATTTTCTGAGGAGAAATTCAAGCCAGCTGCAGCAATTTGCATAAGTAACAATTAGCCAAATGTTAATCCCCAAGACAATGGGGAAAGTGTCTCCAGGGCATGTCAGAGGTCTTCACAGCAGCCCCTCCCATCACAGGCTCAGAGGCCTAGGAGGAAAAAGTGGTTTTGTGGGCTGGGTCTAGGGTCCCTCTGCCCTGTGCAGCCTAGGGACTTGGTACCCTGTGTCCCAACCACTCCAGCCATGGCTGAAAGGGCCCAGTGTAGAGCTTGGGCCATGGCTTCAGAGGGTGCAAGCCCCAAGCCTTGGCAGCTTCCATGTGGTGTTGAGCCTGTGAGTGCACAGAAGTCAACAACTGGGGTTTGGGAACCTCTTCCTAGATTTCAGAAGATGTCTGGAAACACCTGGATGTCCAGGCAGAAGGTTGCTACAGGGGTGAGATCTTCATGGAAAACCTCTGCTAGGGCAGTGTGGAAGGGAAATATGGGGTCAGATCCCCCACACAGAGTGCCTACTGGGGCACCACCTATTGGAGCTGTGAGAAGAGGGTCACTGTCCTCCAGACCCCAGAATGGTAGATCCACTGACAGCTTCCACTGTGCACCTGGAAAAGCTGCAGACACTCAACGCCAGCCCATGAAAGCAGCCAGGAGGGAAGCTGTACCCTGCAAAGCCACAGGGACGGAGCTGCCCAAGACTGTGAGAATTCACCTTTTGCTTTTGCATCAGTGTGACCTGGATGTGGGACATGGAGTCAAAGGAGAGAGCTTTGGAGCTTTAAGATTTAACTGCCTTGCTGGATTTCAGACTTGTATGGGTCCTGTAGCCCCTTTGTTTTGGCCAATTTCTCCCATTTGGAATGGCTGTATTTACCCAATGCCTATACCACCATTGTGTCTAGGAAGTAACTAACTTGCTTTTGATTTTACAGGCTCATAGGCAGAAGGGACTTGTCTCAGATGAGACTTTGGACTGTGGACATTTGAGTTAATACCAAAATGGGTTAAGACTTTGGGGGACTGTTGGGAAGGCATGATTAGTTTTGAAATGTGAGGACATAAGATTTGGAAGTGGCCAGGGGCAGAATGATATGGTTTGGCTGTGTCCCCACCCAAATCTCATCTTGAATTCCCACATGTTGTGTAAGGAACCTGGTGGGATGTAATGGAATCATGGGTGTGGGTCTTTCCCATGCTGTTCTTGTGATAGTGAATATGTCTCATGAGATCTGGTGGTTTTAAAAATGAGAGTTCCCCACATAAGCTCTCTCTTTGCCTGCTGTCATCCATGTAAGACATGACTTGCTCCTCCTTGACTTCTGCCATGATTGTGAGTCCTCCCCAGCCATATGAAACTTTAAGTCCTTAAACCTCTTTTTCTTTACAATTTACCCAGTCCTAGGTATATCTTCATCAGCAGTGTGAAAACTGACAAATATGTAGTTCACAGAGTCTATTATTCTCATATTTATGTCTATGTGTGCTCAATGTTTAGCTCCTGCCTGTAAGTGAGAACATGCAGCATTTGGTTTTCTGTTCCTGCATTAATTTGCTTAGGATTGTGGCCTCCAACTGCATCCATGTTGCTGCGGAAGACATGATTTCATTCTCTTTTATGGCTGTGTAGTATTCCATGGTGTAATGTGTATCACACTTTCTTTATTCAATCTACCATTGATGGGCACCTACATTGATTCCATATCTTTATTGTGAATAGTGTAGGGATTAAGACATGAGTGTAGATGTCTTTTTGATAGAATGATTTATTTTCCTTTGGGTAGATACCCAGTAATGGGATTGCTGGGTCAAATGATAGCTTTGTTTCAAGTTCTGAGGGAAATATTTATTGGGGAGTTGTCAGCAGATTTTTGTAAGGAAAGGTTGGGGTTACAGAAGTTTCCTTTGGAAAGAATTGTGTCTCCAGAATGCATACAAAGAAAGGGTAAGATGTAGCATCAAAAGATCAGTTTAGAAGTGGGAGGGGAGCTGAATGAACTGAGTGGAGAAGAAAAGATCAGAATTTGCTTA
Source organism: Macaca mulatta (assembly GCF_049350105.2). Taxonomy (NCBI): domain Eukaryota; kingdom Metazoa; phylum Chordata; class Mammalia; order Primates; family Cercopithecidae; genus Macaca; species Macaca mulatta. The sequence continues at coordinate 56,020,262 of NC_133407.1, forward strand.
CAAGCAAATTTGTACCAAAGATGTTATACTGTTATGGAAATTAAAAAGGCAAGTTTTAGAAAGATCCCAGGGTGGAAATAATTGACATTTTAGTAGGAACTTTGGCAATAAATTTTTCTATAATTCAGGTAGATTGTCTGTCCTTAGATGGAGTCAGGGATAGGGAAATAGGTTGGCTTTAGGTAGCGATTTAGAGCTTTGGCAGTAGTTTTAAAACATGGCTGTAAATTCATTGTCGTTCCCCCCATTAAGTGTTAGGGTCTACAGTCCATCCTGTTGAATCTGAGAGGGCTTGTGACTGTTTTGGCCAACAGCATATGGCAGAAGTGATATGTTATGACTTCTGATACTAGATCATAGCCACATACAACAAGGGTCATATAGCCTTGTTGGTTGGAACATTGTCTCTTGGACCTCTGAGCAACCACATAAGAAGCTGACTACCCTGAAACCGTATACTGGAAAAACCACATGGAGAGATGAATTATTTGGTAAGGCCATGAAAAGAAGTTGTGTGTGTGTGTGTGTGTGTGTGAGAGAGAGAGAGAGAAAAGCTATGTTCATAGCTGCTTCTTGATATAATTTACTCTCTACTATTCTCCATTTGTGAATTGTTTTGTTTCAAATTAAGTGCCTGCTTGAACTAGGGTACACTAAGGAAGTATATTCATGAAGAAAATTGTTACTACTTTGGATGGAAAGGTGGAATAGGATTTAATATTTAAGGATAAGAAAGGAAGAAACTCCAGGTTTGCTTTTTTGGGAAGTGGGAAAGAGAAGGAAAAAATGAGCAAATCTAGTGGAATGAGGATGGACTTGGGAGGAAGAATGGGAGAAAGTAGATTCACTGTGGTTTAGTGGATGGAAGAAATTAAGTGTAATGAGGCAGAATAAAACCACACTGTAAAGGAATAAACAGAGAGGTTTGCATTATTGCAGCAGGCAATACAAAGCGATGAAAAGTTTTACATCAGGGGAATGACAGTTTGGAGATCTGGCAAAGGGAACAAGGAGACCTGCTAAGACACTGATGCTCTAAGCATGACATTCAAAGAATGATGGTGGTGGTAAAGTAAGAGGCAGAAACACAAAATATTTTTAAGGAGGAATAATTAGCAGTGGTGTCTACATACAATGGAGGAAAGGAAAGGAAAATTCTAGGATAACTGAGGTTCTACCTGGAGAATCAAGAATAATTGTAGTGACTCTTCAAGAAATAGGGTGCTGGAAAGGGGAGCAGGAGAATGTTTAAAAAGCATGAAAATAGTGTATGAGCCTCTCCAGCCCCTGTGTAAGAAATATCGCTCTATTTTTCATAGCTCAGCTTAATTATTTTAAGCCTCTTTTCTACTAAACTATCAGAAATTTAATTTCACTTTATTCAATTCCCCTGCCCTTCTTCTTGAAGCTGTGACTGGAGTCCATAACAGGGTGAAGTTGTTGAAATGAGGGATGCTGGTCCATATTGTCATTTCTCAGTGCTGGCAGCATGTGAGGTGGACTATCTCTATGCAATGTACTGCTTAGTCACCCCTGTGGCTATTCACAGAAATCCCTTCATTTCTGCTGGGTGGACTCCATACCCCTCTTAGGCTAACAGCATTTTTTTCTTGGGGCATGAGATGGGCATGGGGTACCCTGTGAGTTCTCCTAGAACATCCCCTTAGATCCCACACAGTCATTTCTATTTTGGAGGTTTTCTGTCTCCCTGGATCACATGTCGGAGAAAGGGCTCAGAGTACCCAAACATATTATTCTTGTAATCTTCTCTCCATAACCCAGGGTGTGGCTCAGGTAAGGGTCAAGGCATGGGTCTCTTTGTATTTCCATAAATGGACAAGTTAAGTTTGAAGAGATGATGGGGCCCATTTCCAAAAAGGAAATGTCCTATAGACAAGTCAGAAAAGAATGAAAGATAAACGTCTACTTCTGGGAAGATGGATTAGACATACTTTTCCCCATATCTGCTACTAAGTACAACTAAAAACCCTCAACATTATATGAAATGAACACAAGAAGATTCTGGTTGATGGAAAGAAGAAAGTAAATCAATTATGGATCTCAAGAGCTAAGGAATGGCATGATGGTAAGTTCCTTGAGTTTTCTTTTTGCCTCATAAATCTCAGACTTGGAACTGAAGAAACCAGCAACCTGAACATGCCAATGGGCACAGACAGAAAAAGCCCCAACAACACCTGCTTTTGAACCAAAGGAACTGGGAAGGAGCAGCATATCAAACAGGAAACTTTTCAATAACTGCTCTACTCCAGCCAAACAACTCAGAAAGAAATGTTACCCCCCGTTCCCAGAGGTCAAGTGGGCATCCTGGATTTCCACCCTCACCGGTCTATAATGAGGTACCTAAGACTGCTGCAGGGTAGTATCAGAAAAGGACAAGTAGAAACTTTGGATTTTAATGCCTGTTGGGCTGTAAAAGCCTAACCTCCCACCCCCACCTTTCTCTTCAGCATCAGTGGAAAGCTAGCAGAGAGTCCTGACTTCTCCTACCCCACGGTGGGAAAGAGGCCACTCCTGCGATGTCAGTAGATGGCCTGAGGGGGAATAGTAACAAGACAGTCCAATCCATTTCAGCTAGTGAGGAATCAGTGGAGGCCTGCTAGGGAGCTGGAACTTTCATCCCTACCACCAGTAATGAGGAGCCCTCCTAGTGGGTGTCAAAGAGGCTGAGTAGAGAACTTAAACTATGGCTCCCACCTAGGAGTAATGAGCATGTCAAAGGAAGTTGGCTAAAACAGAGTTTAAATAAGACTCAGATTCTTAAAACAGAATATCCAAAGTGTTTTGGATTCAATAGAAAATCATGCATCATACCAAAAACCAGGAAGATTTCAAACTAAGTGAAAAAAAGACAATCAACTGATGCCAACATCGAGATAACAGGGGTGTTAGAATTATCTGACAAATATTTTAATGCATCTATCATAGAAATATTTCAATGAACAATTACAAACACACTTGAAACAGATGAAAAAACAGTTTCAGCAAAGAAGTAGAAAATCTCAGTAAAAAAATATATAAAGAAGAAACAAATGGAAATTTTAGAAGTGAAAAATACAATAACCAAAATTTTTTAAAAGTCAAACTTGGCTGGGTGTGGTGGCTCACGCCTATAATCCCAGCACTTTAGGAGGCTGAGGTGGCATATCACTAGGTCAGGAGATCGAGACCATCCTGGGCAACATGGTGAAACCCTGAAACCCTGTCTCTAAATTTTGTAAAAATACAAAAATTAGCTGGGCGTGGTGGCACGTGCCTGTAATCCCAGCTACTTGGGAGGCTGAAGCAGGAGAATCGCTTGAACCAGGAAGTCAGAGATTACAGGAGGCCAAGATCATGCCACTGCACTCTAGCCTGGCAATAGAGCAAGACTCCGTCTCAAAAAAAAAAAAAAATCAAACTTCTCAGTAGATGGACTCAACAGCAGAGTAGCAGTACAAAGGAAAAAATCAGTGAACATGAAAGTAGGACAATGAAACTACCCAATATGAAAATAAGTTAGAAAAAGAAATGAACAAAGCCTCAAGGACCTGTGGGATTCTAACAAAGGAACTAACATGCATGCTGTTGGAATTCCGGAAGAAGAGAAAGAGGGTAGGGCTAAAAAAGTACTTGAAGAAATAATGGCCAAAAACTTCACAAATTTGGCAAAAGACATAAATCTGTAGATTCAGAAACCCAAGAGAACATCGAAAAGAAGAAGCAGAAGGAGATCTACACCGACTCATTATAGTGATCTTTTGAAAACTAAAGATAAAAAATGTGGAAAGCAGCAAAAGAGAAACACCACCTAAACTATAGGGGAAAGCAATTTGAAAGATGGTCTGTTTGTCATTAAAAACCATAGGGCCAGAGGGAAGTGGCACAATGTTTTTCAAGTGCTGAAAGAAAAATAAAACCACTAACCCAGAATCCTACTTTCAGTGGCAAAAGCAGTGCTAAACCAGTGCTGAGAAGCGAATTTATAAAACTAAATTCTTAATTAGAAAAGAGGAAAAGACTCAAATCAACAATTTAAGCTCTCACTCGAGAATTCAGAAAAATAACAAAATAAATCCAAAACAATCAAAAGGAAAGAATATAAGATATAAGCAGCATTAGTAAAACTGAAAACACATAATCAACAGAAAAAAATCAGTGAAACAAAGAGATAGCTCTTTTAAAAACCACTAAAATTGAGAAACTTGTGTTAAGACTGAAAAAGAAAAATTGAAGACAATGACAACATCAAGAACGAAGCAAGTGATATAGTATAGACCCTCCTGACATCAAATAGACAATATAGGAATACAACAAACAACTTTACACACAAACATTTGATAAGTTATGTACATAAGAGGTGAAATTCCTTATGAAATAAAATTTTATAAATGAATTCCTCTGAAAACATAAACTTAATACAACTCATCCAATATGAAATAATTTGAATAAACCTGTAATTATTAAGAAAAGTGATTTTGTAACTTAAAAATCCCTTAAAAGTAAATCTCCAAACCTAGTAGGTTTCACTGAAGAAATCAACCAAATGTTTAAAGAAAAAATCACATCAAGACTACATAACTTCTTCCAAAAAACAGAAGAGGAGAGAACAACTCCCAATTCATTATATAAAACTAGTATTACTCTGATACCAAAACTAGACAAAGAGTATAAAATGAAGAAAAAAGTAAACTATATAAAATATCTGTAACACAAAACCTCTTAACAAAATATTAGCAAATAAAATTCAGCTATATAAAAAGAGTTACCATGGCCACATGGGATTTGTTACTGGGACTCAGGCTGATTCAATGTTCAAAAATCCACTTATGTAATGATGATATTAACAGTCTAAAAAAAGAAAATCACATGATCATACTATTGATTCAGTAAAACCATTTGAGAAAATACAATATGCATTCATGATAAAAACACTTAGAAAAAATAAGAACAAAGGGTAACTTTCTCAACTTGAAACAGAGCGTCTATTAAAAACTTACAACTTAAATTATACTTATTGGTGAAAGACTAAATGATTTTCCTTTAAGACTGGGATCAAAGCAAAACCATCCTCTCTTGCCACTCTTATTCAACATAATTCTGAAAGTTCTGGCCAGTATAAAGATAAGAAAAGCAAATAAAAGACATAAATATTGGAAAGGAAGTGACAAATTGTCTCTCTATTTGTAGATTACATGATTGCTCATGTAGAAAATCCCAAGGAATCTTCAAAATAAAAGTCTAGGAACTATTATTGAGTTCAGTAAGGTCACAGGATACAAGATAAACATACAAATATCAACTGCATTTCTATATATTAACAGTGAACAAATGGATGCTGAAATTTAAAATATGATACAATTTACATTAGCTTGAAAATGAAATACTTAGTTTTAAGTTTATCAAAACATGTACAGGACTTATATGTTTAAACTACACAAAACTGATGAAAGAAAATCAAAGTGCTAACTAAATGGAGACATACTATGTTAATGGATTGGAAGACTCAAGTAAAGATGTCAATACCCTTCAAATTGATACATATGTTTAATATAATCTATCAAAATTCCAGGAAAGCTTTTTTATAGCTATAAACACTATTATTTAAAAATTTATATAGAATGGCAAAAGAACTAGAATAGCTCAACAATTTTAAGAAAGATAAAATGAGAAGAATCAAGACTACACAGCAATACAGCTATAGTAAGTAAGACTGTGTGGTATTGAAAGAGGGATCGACAAATAAATGGAGCATGTAGAGAACTCTGAAACAGACGCACACAAAAATGCCCAGCTGATTTTTGACAAAGAGACAAAAGCAATTAAATTGGAGAAAGATAGCCTTTTATAATAAATGGTGCCGAAGCAACTGGGCATCTATTGCCAAAAACACAAAACAAAACAAAACAAAACAAAAATAAACCTCTAAACCATTAATCTAAAATTTTATATCTTATAGAAAAAATAACTGAAAAATGGAGCGTGGGCTTAAATGTAAAATACACAACTATAAAACTCTGGAAAAATCACAGAAGATCTGCAGAGCCTAGGGCTAGGATACAGTTCTAGGTGACACCAAAAGCATGATACAAAAAAAGGAAAAAAAAAATGAGAAATTGAATGTCACCAATCTTAAAATGTTTTCTCCATGAAAGATCTTGTTTAAGAGGATAAAAGACACACCACAGCTTGGGAGAAAATATTTGCAAACCTCTTATCTGACAAAGGAATGGTATCCAGAATATTTCTAAAACTCTCAAAAATCAATAGGAACATAACTCAAGTAGAAAGTGAGAAAAAGACATAGTGATATACAGATGGCAAATGAACACAATAAATATGATTTATCATTACCTACAAATTAAAACCACAATGAGATAGCACTACACATCTATCAAAATGACTGCAATAAAAAATAGTGACACCACCAAATACTAGCGAGGATGTGGTGAAACTAGATCACTCATGCATTGATCATGGACATGTAAAATGGTACAGCCACTCTGAAAGAGTTTTTTTAAAACTAAATGTGAAGTCACCTTATGACCTATAAATTGTCTCTGGACATTTATTCCAGAGAAATGAAAACCCATATTCACACAAACACTTGTACGAAAATGTTTCTATAAGCTTTATTTGTAATAGCCAAAAACTGGAAATAACACAGGTGTCTTTCAGTGAGTGATTGGTTAAATAAAGTGTGGTACAACTGTATCATGGGATTCTATTCAACAATAAAAAGAAACTATTTTACTTATTTTTAATACATAATTTTTAATAAATTTTTTAAATTTACTTTTTAAAGATGAGGTCTCACTGTGTTGCCCTGGCTATCTCAAACCCCTGAACTCAAGTAATCCATCTGCCTCAATCTCCCAAATTGCTGGGATTACAAGCATAAGCCACTTCACTTAAAATAAATGAACTATTGATACTAGCCAATGACCTGAATGAATCTCCAGAGAATTAATCTGAATGGGGGAAAAAAAATCTCAGAAGAATGCATACTGTATTACAAATTGTGTATTCTTTATCTGAAATGTTTGGCAACTGAAGTGTTTCAAATTTCACATTTTTTCACATTTTGAAATAGTTGCATTATACTTACCAGTTGATTTGGATACCAAATCCAAAAATTTGGAATCTGAAATGTTCTAATGAGATCTTTTTTTGAACATCATGTTTGTGCTCAAAAAGTTCAGATTTGGGAGAATTTCAGAGTTTGTATTTTCAGATTTGGGATGTTCAACCTATATTCTATTCATATAATATTATTGAGATGAGAAAGTTATAGATATGGAGAACAGATTAGTGGTCTCTAGGTATTAAAGGAGGGGGAGAAAGTGGAAAGTAGATACAACGAAACAGTGACAGTATGAGGGATTCTTGGGGTGAGAGAAATGTATCTTGACTTTATCAATGTCAGTATCCTGTTTGTGATATTTTATTATGGTTTAGCAAGATGTTAACTTTAGGGGAAACTGTGTAAAAGGTACATAGAATCTATATTATTCCTTTCAATTGCATGTGAATCTACAATTATCTCAAAAACCCTTTAAAAGTTCATTTTTAATAAAAAGTTAAATATTAAAAAAAGAATCAGAATAGCCAAAACTGAAAATAACTCAAATATCCATCAATAGATGAGTGGAAAAACGAATTGTATAGATCTTTACAATGGAATGCTATTTGCAACCAAAAGGAGCAATCTGCTGACACACACAACATGGATGAATCTATGCTAGAAAGAGGAGCCAAACACTAATGAGAATGAGTACACTGTATATTGTTGTTATTATAAAAAAAATTCTAGACAGGAAAAACTAACAAATATTGATAGAAAATAGATCAAGAGAGTAGATTAATAAACTGTGGGGGCAGGGCAGATGTTGGACTGACTGCAAAACTGCATAAGGGAATTCCTGGGGTGATGGACACATTTCGTACTATGGCTGCAGTGACTGTTACAGGTGTCTATCTACATTTGTCAGTGCTCATCAAACTGTATATTTAATGAGACTGCATTTTATCGTATCTACATTATCCCTCAATAAAGATGATTTTAAAGAAAGAAAATAATGAGTACAATTGAGAATTTAGAACTGATAATGTGATTTTTTTTTTCCCTTCAGTCAGAAGCTGTAGTGAGAGAGAACTGTGCCCAGGAATCCCGTTTGAGTAAAGTGGCAAGACTCAGAGCAAAAGAGACACTCAAGACAGGATATATTTGAAAGTGATGAGAAAGTAATGAGAAAAGCATGAGAAGTGATGAGTCCCTAAGGAGATTTGTGCAAAGGTCGAGAGCGAAAGGTAAGATCTTCGCAAATACACCAATTTCAAGGGCTAGTAAAGAAGGCCTGTGCTTTTCTAGGACCTCAGAGTGGAGAATAGTCTGAGGGAGGCTGAGGGTTAAAGCAGTTGTCCACGGGTAAGGAAGATGCAGGGAGGGCAAGGCAAGCACAAGGTCCAGTGATATGGATGTTCACAAGTGCAAGCAAATTAACTGATGGTACTTGTGAGGGTAGACAGTCAGGGGCGGAGCTGGAAAAGCAAAGTCAAGGATGCAGCTAACCCGGAGTGATGGGTCAAGAGGAAGCCAGACAGAGGGAACTAGCCAGTAGGGTGACTAAGGCCAAGGCCAAGGCAGCACACCAAAGGAGAAAGCTGACTCATGAGACACAATCAGACTAGATCATGAGAAAGCTCTGGAAGGTCAGAAAGAGGGTGTTGTGACACAATCCATGGCACCATATCTGTCAGAGCTCAGTGGTGACACTTTGGCTGAGATTGGACTGGTTCCTTTTAAGAGTCCAGCATCAACCTCTCCCCAGCTTGACCAGTCAGTCTTACAGCAGGTAGGTCGTCTGTCCACTTTACTGGGTTGTTTTGCAAGCTGCTATCTATCAGTTTATAACTGGGTCTCCAGACCCTGGACTTTCATTATGGGATAGGACTCTGAACATCAAATGCCTGGAAGGTACAAAGAAAGACTAGACTTTTTGTGTCCTTATCCTGCCTGATTTTCACTGGTCTCTCATTGCCAGGCCAACAGGAATAGAAGTAATTGGGTTATAATGCAGCAATTCAGATACAGAAGAACCCAGTTACCAGATGGGTAGTTTAAAATGGAAACTAAGTGTATGAATGAAGCAGAAACAGGCAGTCATGCCATAAGGTCAGAGTAAGTCTTGTCATATGAATGCTTAACAAATTGGGGGCCTATATTCTATAATGTTTAAGACTCAGGCTGAATTAAATTCAAATCCAAACAGTTATTAACCATGAGAAATTGGGTAAGATACTCAACCTTTCTGAGACTTGGTTTTCTCATCCTCCCAAAAATTAAAAAAAAAAATGGCATTGATCATACCTATCTCATTGAGTTCTTGTGAGGCTATAAATGGGATTATTTGTGTAAAGCTCTTTGTAAAACTGCCTGGCACTTATTAAACACTCAATGAATGGTCATTAATGGTGAATACTGGAATGTGAAGATGGGAACCTAAGAAATGCCATTGGGTAGAGGTTGCCTGAGGAGGTCAGTGGAATCAGCTGCGGTTAGAGGGAAACTCGGGAGGTTTGTAGTAAAACTGAAAAGACTCAGCTGAGGAAACCCGGACTGAATGCCCAGAGAAACAAAGAAGGGAAGGGGAAAATGTGGTGTCTAAGCAACCCAGAAGGAAGTAGTGGTCAGCAGGGTTAAATGATGAATGAGAATATGCATAGAGGGGGACCAGGGTGGTGGACCTCACAATAAGATGATTAGACTGGAGGGGAAGGAAGCCAGAGGGCCGAGGTTCAAGAAGGAAGTGTTAAAGAACACTGTGTTCTCAGGGACAGAGTAAAAGAACCAGTTGCCCTGAAAGGCCAAATGGCAAAATGTATTGATTCTAAAAGTATGATGTTGTTGAGTGTCTTTGTTTATACTGTCATTGCTGTTTAAGTCTCAGACCCTAAAAGAACAAGCCGCCCCTGGTTGCCAGGATGTATTACTCCTGCTGCTTCCAAATCCAATTCTGGCAAGCACAGTCATTCCCTATGGTATTCCTGTTAGCATTCATACAGCACTCATTAGGACTGAAATCTTTTCAGCCTTGTCAGATTCCATTATATGGCACAACAAATCTTAACTTGTAGATTGTAGCGTTTCTTTGTACATCAACTCAGTTTTAAAATCAACTGCTAAAAAGAATATTAATCTTTTTGTGTGCTTATACTAACATCTTTCTGCATAATAAGACAATTATCACTTTATTGGATGTTCAGCAGTTTAAAAAAAATCCTCATTGTATATTTCACAAATAATTGAATAGCATTAGTAGGTTTCTCCACTTATTTGCATATAAATTTACAAAGTATTTTAACCAGCTCATTGTCTTCTATATTTACTTCACACCAGAAATTTTCAACCATCTCTTTGTATCTGCCAGAAGAGCAAATAAATATAAATAATGATAATTTTAAATACCACAAATATCTAGAAATCTCAAAATTGCCTTCTTTGTACAATAGCAGAACATTTGGAGTAAAATGATAGTTGATCATAATTATATGTAAGAGATAGTACTGTAAAATGACCTGATTATACCATTTGAACAATATGAATTTCCCACAATGCATTTAACTTCATATTACTATTATACTTTTCAATATTACATAAAATTTAGTCTGCCTTTGTCATGAAAAGTACCCTCCAGTAATTTTCTCTTTTCAATTGTTTTTTAAGGAATATTTGACAATGACTCTCAAAACACTTCATTGCAACCCAACAACAGCAGAACATTTTGTTCAGTACAAATTGTATTATCACAGTGAAACAACTTCGGTTTCCAAATCTCTAACCAATAAGAAAAGCTTAAATTGTATTTTTTAATTTTTTGCAATTATTTTTTATGTCATTTAGAAAAATCTGTCAAATTCTCTGAACACTAATGTATCTCAGAAATTCTTTGACCTTTTGAGGGAATAAAATGCATTTTCTTAAAAATTGAAAATTATACTAGACATCTATTTGTCTAAAGGTCTGTACATTTTTAACAATGATATCTAGAATTTTCTTTATTTTTCAGAATGATTCTCCTTTTAAAAATTGCAAATGAATGAATAACTTAATTTACATTATAAAGAAAGAAAAATTTTGTTTTTAAAACCAGAATATGAAGTACTATATTCCAAATCCCAAAATATATATTAGTACATGTTAGTTCAGACATGATGGGATGAGAGTGAGCACCATTGTAAGTGTCAAGAAAAGATACTTAGACAGCAGAATTAATAGGATTCATTGAATGTGCAGGGGATGAGGGAGAAGGAGCAGTCCAGGCCTCACAATTTCCAAATGTCTTGCTTGAACAATAAATGGGGTGAATTGCAAGGCCATTCAAGAGGTCTGGGAAAAAAGATGGAAAATTGATGACTTTCTCTTTTGACTAATTGGTCCCAGCACTGAAACTCTAATAAATATAATTTTGCATTTTTCAGCGTACTCATTTGCCTTTACTTAAAAGTACCTGGATATAAATAGAGCAACATTTAACTATGCTGAAGAAATATTGTTTAGAGGGCAATTGAAATTGTCACACAATTGCTCAATATAATTGCTGGAGTTATCTTGCTCAGAATTGGGCCACATATTCAATTTTGTCAAGCAAAGTAGTGGTATTTTATGCATGCAACAGATAGGTTTTGTGTGATGGTTGTGTATTGGGCACTATTCTAAGAACTGGAGATATGTGATTCAGACACAATTCCTGCTCTCAAAGTGTTTACACTCTACTGGAGGAATACAAGTGATTATTAAAATTTAAATTATAAAAACAAATTAATATCAGATGGTGATAGTGCTGTGAAGAAAATAAAAGATAGTAAGGAACATAGTAGGGAGAAGATGACCTGCGTGGTGAGGAAGAATGTGACATTATACCTCTCTAAAGCGTTGGCATTTTCCCTGAGCCTTGCACCAGGAGGAGCAAGCTGTTTGGAGATCCGGGAGATCTGTCCTTCCAGACAGTGGACTCCAGATTTTCTATACAGCAGCAATATGGTTGGAAGAAGTTTGAGGGGACTTTTTTTACGGTAACATTTGGGGAGAAAACACACTCCATTGATTTACAATGTGTATTTATTTGAGGTGGGAGAAGATGATGCAAAATAGCAGGTAGCTGAGTGTACTCCCTTCACATTCATGAAGTCATGCTTTGAACTATCAGTAGTTCCAAGCAGAGAGAATAGCATGAGTAAAGGCACAAGGCAGGGCCTGTCTTGGCTGTCTCACGGGTAGGCATAAGGCCAGCAGGGCTAGAACACAGTGAATAAATAGAGAAGTAGTAAAAGATGATCTCAAAAAGAGAGGGGAGCCACCTCATGCCCAGCCTGGTAGACCATAGTAAAGGGATCTTAAACAGGATCCCTTTAAGGGGCGTTAAACAGGATACTGAAGGGGTGGGAGAGGGGAAAGGTTCTGTTTTATATGTTACATCATCATCTGGTACAATTGTGATTAGTAGTAGTCACTGATTAAAAAAAATAGTACATTTAAAAAGAAAGAAAAGGGAAAAATATTTGTTGTTACACTTTGAATGTTTTTATGTTAAATATTCACCTTCTTCAGACTGTGTCTGTCAGAGATGCCACATTACTGGACATCGTTAGCACCTTCAAAATGTGAGGAAAGAGCTAGTAGTCTTCAGAAGAAACAGCAAAGTCTTCTCTCAAAATGGCATTTGCTGACACTAAATGCTGTATTTTATGTTCTGAAGAGACGCTCTGCTTGTCACCTACATGTTAATAATACTCCAGATTTTGTGAACGCCTAATTAAAGTTAACTAGAATAGCTAAAATAAGATACAAAAACAAACACTAATTGATGAAACTATGTATTTGCCTCAAGACATCAGTTAATGCTTTTGCATTAATGGTACCAAATTTCTGATGATGTTGAAGTACTTTATTTGGGGCAGAGTAGGAATATTAAATCTTAAAATTGTTCCTTGACTTTTACAAATAAGGAGAAATCTGTCATTTGCTTTAGCAATTTCTGACCAACGTATGCAAATAGAAGTATTAATTGCCTAAGAATTTCAGGATGATTTTCTTACATTAAATTGTAAATATAAGGAAAATTTTTTATAGTTTCATTATTTAGCAAGTGAAAATGAGATCATTAAAAGCAAGAGTTTTTTCTTTCTTGAAAAACGCAAACCTAAGAGCTGTTCAAGTTGAAAAAATTTTTGAAGGTAATGCTACATAGTTGGGTTAATTAATTGATTGACTCATTGATTGATTGATTCATTCATTCATTTGTTTATTGACTTTACAATTACACATCTACTGCTGTTTTGGATGATATCGAGAAGAAAACAACAAAATGATCATTAAATGGATGGTGTGTATAATCAAATTGTTTACAGTCTAGTTAATGAAGCAAAGCAGAAACATACACTGTTTTCAAGCATGAAAATTAATATAAGATAGCAGCAGAAGAGATACACAAGGCTGTACAAGTGTCTGAATGCCAGACAGCACTACAGATCATTGGGGTCAGGGGGAGGCTTAAGAAGGCTGAGTTCACTCGGTTGGGCTCCCTCCAGTCTGGACATTTTCAAAAAGCTTGCAGACAGGTTTCTTCAACAGTATATACTTCACTGAAGTCAGATTAGGGTTAAAGTTTACATCTGAAGAGCAGAAAATACAGAGGTCCCAAGTAAGTTTCACCATAACAGTTTTATAACCTTAAAAGGAAATGTTTTTCCTCCTAATCAAAAAGAACTTTGATTTATTCCATGCCCTATTATTTTATCTTTAGTGAAAAGACATTTTAAATTGCATACTTGTAAAGCTTCTGAAAGAATCCTTTCAGAAATCCATCATTAGTTTTCTCACCTTAGCATGACTACATCCTCCCTCAATGTTCTTTGCTGCAGACTCAGGAAGCACTCATAGACAAGCATTACAATTTATTTAAAAGAATTTTGAAAGCAATTTCTGACCAGTATGCTCATATACAGGTATAAATTGCCTAAGATTCCCTTGATGTTTTCCTTATGAGGAATTGAGAAAATATAAGAGAAAATTAATTCTAAGATGCAGAGTTTTGTAACTATAAATTTATTGTAACATTGTAATTTGGGCTTTTTTTCTCTTCTTTTTTCATTTCTCCTTTCCCTTTTCCCTTCCCCTTCCCCTGACTCTTCTTTCTGAATAATTTAGTCCTAAAGCCATTTGGTGGAACAGAGCAAGGTAGGCATTCCTGCAGCCTGGGGAAGGTGGGGTGGCCTAGTACAGGGTGCCTGAGCCCTGGTGGGTTGAGGGGCATCTGGTAGGTTTAGGTGGGCAGCCTGGCATGAGGTGTCGGAACCTAACGGGGGGAGGAGACGTCCATAGAGATGGTTGTCTCTGCATGGCCCAGTCAAGGACAATATAAACATACAAATAAATAATAATGATAGTGAAGAATTATAACCCACTGAACACTATAGGAAATCATGAATCCATTTGGATACAGAAAAATGAATAAATTGAAAGCTGATAAGGAATGGGATAGAAACATAGTTTCGAAGTACCAGTCACAAAATCGATTACAAAAGGGAAAACTAACTTTACAGTGGAAGAGTTTTGCAGACTCTTCCTTATTTCAGTGATCAAAGTGAGCTTCTTTAGTAATGAAATTAATCAAAATTGTGTGATACCTGAGGATCAACAACACAGCATCACTCCTGTGATATTCCTGCCAAAGATGCACAGCTCAAATCTAATCATGAAGGAACATTGGACAAACGCAAATTGAAAACATTCTACAAAACAGCTGGCCTTTATATTGCAAAAAATGCCAAGGTCATGATAGTCAAAGAAAGACTGAAGAGGCTGTTACCATCGAAGGAAACTAAAGAAACCTGACAAATGTGTAATGTGATTATAAGCTGGATCCTTTTGTTAGAACGGTCATTATTGGCACAATTGGTGAAATTTAAATGGAGTTCTGAGGAGTAAATGGTACTGATGTATTTGTGGTGATTTATTACTTTTTTTGTAATTTCTTGATTTTAATGATCGTAGTGTGGCTGTTTAGAAAAATGTCCTTGTTGGTAAGAAATACACCCCATACTATTCTAGGGTAATGGGGCAGCAGGTTGGCAACTTGTTCTCAAATGGCTCAGAAAAACAGTTTATTATACAGTTACTTCTGAGTTTTCTATTTGTGATTATTTTAAACATTGTAATTTTGAATCTGCTTTTGCAGCCAATCACAATCCTGCAGTTTTGATTATGCAAATTGTTACTATAAACATATTGATATTTACATAATCAAATTAGATAATCTAAGTACCGTTGTAAAGCATTTTGTCTGATCACCTGAAAAATGGTGACAGTACAAACTTATATTGGGGTTTCATTTGTGTTCAGATGATTATTTTGCACATACTTTCTCCATTTTATAAAAGGGGAAAATGACCTGGTGATCAAGTGCTTTGTTAAATAGCAAACAGGATAATTTATTTTAGTATTTAAATTTATTTTCAGTATTGAAGTCTAAAGCATGTGATTTT
The DNA here is from genome assembly GCF_049350105.2 of Macaca mulatta. Lineage (NCBI taxonomy): Eukaryota > Metazoa > Chordata > Mammalia > Primates > Cercopithecidae > Macaca > Macaca mulatta. The sequence goes on from NC_133407.1 coordinate 56,035,805, forward strand.
TTTCAGATAGCAACAGAACAATAGATGCGCTCTCCTTATTCCAAAATAGTAAGATTTACTCATTACAGAAAGCAGAGGAGGTGAGAGATACATAGTGCAACTTTGATAATTTACTGCTCAATCCAATGTTACAAGTTAATTTTGCAATTTCTGCTGTAACTTCAAACTTATTCTTGGTTATTTAAGAAAACAGAAATTTAATTAAATTAGACCCTTGATGAAAATACCTACCCAAATATATTTGAATAGGAATTTTAGCCCCCAAACCAGAGACAATATTAACTAACATTTATAAAGTGCTCACATGTGAGAGTCTCTTTCTGTAGCTAGAGCGATACATACATGCCTACATGCATATATACATGTTTTATAATAATGTAATGTTCAAAACATCATGTGTTAGATACTATTATCATAATGCCCATTTTACAAATAAGTAAACTGAAGTATAATAGGTTGCAGAAAGTCATACAAGTTATTAGGTGAAAGGTACACATTGTTAAGTGAAAGTATACCCGGAGTGTCCATGCTCCTGCATCTCTTTACTAACCAGCTTTCTGAGGTAGGTAAGGCTGTCTTTAGATTGCCACTGGGCCCAGAGCAATTATGCCCGATCACACTGTACCTTACCCCTCCTAAGCACTAGTGTTTCTGAGAAATCTGGTTAAAAACCATATCTAAAGAAACTCAGAGTAGAAAGAAGTGACACAAGGACAGTGACAAGCTTTTTTATAAGTGAGGATATGAAATACCTCATCTAAGGGGTGGTGGGAATTATGGGTTGATTGAAATTATCTGAATCTTAAAACTTTTTGGCAAAATGAAAGCACATGCATTCATTTTTCTTAATCACCTTTCTGATTCACTGCCCTAGGCCAACAATACAGAGGCTCTGAAGCAAGAGACCCAAGGTAATCTTTACCTTCCCTTACCCGTATCAATTACCTTAGCAACATGCATTCACTTCAATTGAGAAAGGGGGCAGCAGTTAAGAGAAACATTGATTATTCTTGGTATCTTTTCTGATCTGTCTTAGAAACTATAGGATATCAATTTAACCTAAGTTAAGCTAAGAATACTAACAGATGTTTGGTCTCATATTTTAAAATGTATATATTGTTTACTTTTTAAAGTAAAATTTCTTGGGTTAATCCTATTTTAGATATTAAATTGTTATGATAAAATTATTGTTAGATAGATTGAAGTCCAGAATGGGCAGGGCCTGGTGGCTCACGCCTGTAATTTGAGCACTCTGAGAGCCTGAGGTGGGAGGATCACTTGAGCCCAGGAGTTCGAGACCAGCCTGGGCAACACAGAGAGACTGTCTCTACAAATTAAAAAAAAAAAAAAAAAAAAAAAAAATCCAGAGTAGTTCTATTTTGCTAATCTAATCAGGGGGAAAGTACCTTCCCAAATTATCTTCAATTAAAAGAAATAAATTCCATGAGATTGTATTTAGTTCCTAGTTTTACTCTTAAAATTTATAGAAATAATTATCTGATAAAATCTAAATACTTTTTATTCTGTTGCATAAGAGGAAACTTAGATTTTTCCCCCTGAAAGAGCTGCCACAAACTTCTATTAGAATTATATCCGATGCAAAATATTTTCATAGTGCCATAGTAAATTAAGAAGCTGTGCAGTATTTCAGAAGGATGGTTTTAGAGCTTACAAAACATGAGTTACATCTGATCTGGTAAGTGAATCAGCAAGATGCTAATGAGGTTAGAGAGATGTGACTGGCCCAGTCACAAGTAAAGAGAGAGCTGGCTATATTCCAACATAGAATATGATTCTCAGATGTTGTACAGAATTTGGGAAGTGGGTCACCTCTTTCAGCCCAAGTTAGTTTGCCGATTGGGTAATTATTACTCAAGTATAATAAAAATGACACCAAAAATTCATGAGACTCCAAAATTAAGCAATTGACAGCATCTGTGTGCTAATAGCGTAGAATTAGTGTAAGGATAGTACTTGCTTGGGGTAAGTGCTCTGGAGCCAGATACCTGAGTTAGAATCCCAGCTCTGCCACTTCTTATTATTAACCCAAGGCAACCTTTCCAAGCTTCAGTTCCCTTAACTGCAAAATGGAGAGGATAATAGTACCTACTACTAAACATTATATGAGCAAATTAATATAAAGCCCTTAGAAAGGCCCTTTGCATGTAGAACTCAATGAAAGCTATGAAAACAGTATGAACAAGTCTGCGTGGAGGTGCTTATATATTTGTAATATATATGAAACAACTTTTTTTAACAAAAGATTTCATAACTGACTTTTATAAGTGTATGCAAATGCAGGAAATTATGCTTTTTATTTCTATGATGAGCTCATTCCTGCACTTTGCCTCCATAGCTGGAAAAACAATTTGATCTTTAAAAATAAAATGACAGGGGAAGCTGCTGGACTGGGTGGTCTCCATTTGCTCCTCCAGATCCATTTACTTCTGTTCTGTGCCTTGTTATTTTGCAGGTTGACTTCTACTTTCTCCAGCCCCAAGTCTCCCTTGCCTTCTTGTTTCTGTTGGGTTTGTCCAATGGGAGGCACTGCTATGAGATAGGAGAGTAGGAGGCTAAAAGGATCAAAGTTTTCTTCTGCTCATTCCCTCCCTCCCAGTTCAAGTGTTGGCTGTGAACGCATTCCTCCATGGAAGGGACAGCCCCCTCAAAAGGCCAAGACTCTTACTTTGTTCCATACACCTTTCTCCTTTCCTCTTTTAATTTAGAGCTGTTAAAACTGTCTAGCTGTTCCTAGTGCCTGAGGAAGGGTGTTTCATGATCGCTTGTTGGATCCCTTGTCTTTTTAATAAACTCTTCAGTGATTTTTTTTTTCCTTTATGGGTTCTGACTGATCCAGATGCCTTTAGTTAACTTGATTTTTTTTTTTCTAATTTGTTAGTACTCTTAAGGCTCACCTTAAATTGTACTGTTTTTAAGCCACGTATTTTAGCTCATAATATACCTATTAAGAATCATTTTTTAAAATAAACTGGAAATTATCATAATGTCCAGATTGTTTAACTTCTGCTCCAATATGTAAATTCTGTGTATTGTAAGAAGTGTTTTAAATTATAGTTATATAATTTATTAGTACCACTCAAGAGTGGGGCTGGATACTAACTAAAGATCATTTCTAAATCAGAATTTCAGAAACATAGGCAAAGCCTTGAAATGGATATATAGCCAACTCTTTTGCCCTGTCATGAAGTTTTGTTTTGTTTGTTTTGTTTTCAAAGAACTGGTTCATTCATAATTGTTGGCATTGTTATCAATGGCATATAACTATAATCTCATATATCACTATATATAGATATGAGATCTCATATATCTTAATAATCTCATTTTATTATAAGTAACTATCATAGTAGACTCTTGGGTATTCTGCCATCTGAAAATGTAGCTTGGAAAATAGCAATGGCTAAGCATTTTTGGATTTAAGGGATAATAAAGTGAAAGACTACCTTTTCCCCTCTATCCTGAAGCCAAGAAGCTGAATTATTTATTAGTATGCTACAAAAGTAAGGCCAATGCACTGAACTAAGGATGTGGTGTGAAACCCAAGTATATCTCCCATAGATGTGACTCACAAAAATAAATGGTCTTACTTCCAATATAGGATATTTAACAATATCTCCAAAGAGAGAGCAGAGCTACAGTATTATTATAAAGACTGCATTACCACTTCAGCTGAGGTCTTGGCCAACCATTGCCATTCTATATATTTACTTAAAATGGATAGAAAACAAAGTATCTTTCAAACAGTAACTAGAAGGGCAAAAGAAACTTGGTTCAGCTATGCTAAGAAGAAGCATGTGTGTACTCACATGATATCAACAACAAAAAAGCCTGAATAGAACTGCTCAATTATGAGCAATGTGAATGGAAATACCGTGCAAATATACAAACATATCACAGTAAAATAAAATAAAATGTGCAAGAAAGAAGAAGAAATTAAGAAAAAAATGTAAATGTCAAAAGAAGGATAAATATCCCAATATAGACGAAAACATACTTCAAAGCATAAGAAAATTCATCACAATGTCACCTTAGAGAATAATCTAATAAGAACTTGAATTTAAGAACTCAAAGATAACATGATGAACAATAAAAATCAGGGCAGTTATAGATTTAAAAAAAAACAAACAAAAGAAGGATATAAACGTAATCACAGAAATAAAAAGGTAAAGTAGAAAATAGACTTCACTAAAAATTGACACACATACACACATTCGGAAATGGTTTTCACCTAAAGGAAATGGTGACTGGCTACTGAATGGTAAAATTTGAGATGATTTTAAAACATTTATGTCATTTTTACTTTTCTAACATTTAAATGGTTCGTAGTAAACATGTTTAAGTTTTACAAGTAAAAGACTGTTTTACCTAAAAACTTAGGTGATATATTATAGTAGACATTGTTAGTGCCCCACCCACATCCCTCCAGCCCTTCTGTGGGCTCCAGCTGACTCTCAACCCCAAGGTTCTCATTTCTTTGCTCAGGCTCCCCAGCAGCCCGCCCCACTCTTGGAAATCTGCTGTACCCGACTATACGCTGACAATGGTCCAGAAATGCTGGAAGGTTAACACCCACCCCAGCAGCCTTAAATCCACCTGCCTTGAACTTCAGGTGGGAAGTTTCTCCATGAGATTAACTCCAGTTACCCACCCCCAGTTTCATAGGCCCACCACCATGCTGTGTCCCCTGCTCATCTCAAATTATTTGCATTCAAGTCCTTGTCTTGGAATATGCTTTTAGAAAAATTAATATATACATCATATAAAAATAATACAATATAGTAATGAAAAAATAAACACTGAAATTTTGAAAGTTTGTCAAAACAATTTTGGGCAATTAATATTATTATTTTATACTTTTTATTCACTTTATGGTTTTAAATTTTTCAATTATAAAGAAAAAATGTATAAATAAAAAGTGAAGCAAAAGATAGAAACTAAAGTTAAACATTGAAACAAACATTGTCAGTGTAAAATAATAACCAATTTCTATACCTAAGCAGCACTAAGTTGCCAGTGCTAAGTTGCAAGCCATTTCCCTTGCCAATGTCAATTTTACATGATGAGTCTGGAGGTCCATACCATTTACTATTGTCCTCAGGTCTGTATCTTCTTCCCTAGCTCCCTCTCTTTCCCTATCAATTGTTTTGATCCTGTTAATCTTTTGGAATTACACTGTCACATCATTGTACTATCCCATCTAATTTTGTGCCTAGAGAGTACATTGTGTATATCAGAAAAGTCTGTTTTCCAAAAAATAACCAATTTATATAAAAATCATAAAGTATGAGACTGATAAACTCATTAACACTATTTATTGCAATTTAATAATTTTATAAATTATATCCAGGAACATCATGGAATTCATTCAAGGTCAAGGAGCTAGTTAAAAGTGTGAAAATTGTCAGAATTAAAATGGAGTCAGTTGTGTTAAAAATCCTGACAGATAGAGCTGGGGAAAGCAATGAAGAAAGGGTTCCCATGCACGAATGCCTGACAACAGGAATTGTCAGAAAAGACTGCAAAACCACAACCTTGCACAAAGGCCATTGCAGCCTTACACAAAAAAAAATACTTCTGCGAGGATATCTGCCCAGCAACTGCCTATCTAACTTCAAACTGGTGCCAACCTTATTATTGATCCTTGTAACCAAGAATAATTATCTCAAAATAATTGTGCACTCCTCTTCATTTTTTTAAAAAACCTTTGTCTTTCTTTATCCTGAATAAGCACATAGTTTACTATGGTATGTGTATTCCCATTGCAATGCCCATGCTGAATAAATATCATTTTCCTTTAGAGTGCTTATTATTTAGATTAATAAAAGCAATGCGGACCAGAACCAAATAAGGTCTCCTTAATTTTAGCCCAATTATTTTCAAAGTAACTCCTCATTCCAAATCCCCTTCTAAACCTACTTCCCTATTCAAATGCTTGACAGACATTGATGTGAGCATGACAGCAAACAGGCAGGCAACACCGAAAAGGCAGTAAGAGACAGAAGCAATAGATAGAGCTTAAAATGGTAAAGCTCACGATCGCTTACTCAGGATTCAATATGATTCACTGATTTCTACAGAAGGGACCTGGGTGCGTCTGATGTATTGAACAAGAACACTGATGCAATGAGTAGCAAGTCTGAACAGGGCTGAACCAAATCCATCCATCCATGCCTGACCAGTTTCTCTTCTAGGTTAAGGGTTAGTTCCAGTCTTTACCACAACTCCACTTCCTCTTTTGTCCCAGAAAGTCAAAGCTCTACAGTTAAGAAGAAAAATACACTACTGAAATTTTCAGATGTCTTGAAACAAGATACTTCTTCCAAAATTCTAATATCATTCCAAGGCTGGACTCTTCAGAAGTGATTGCCTGCAAATTTAGGATGTAAAAACAAAATCACAATTCAAGGTTAGTATTTCTGAAGGACAAAGAAAAGCAAAACATTGAAGTATCTCCAATTAATGAACTATTGTCTTTTTTAGTATACTTTCATGTTTTTTTAAAAAAGAGAAGTAGAAAGAAAAAAATGAAATCATTTTTATTATATGATATTCAAGGTCAAATGAACTCACAAGAGTTCATATAGGGAAAGGTACCACATGTGGCATATTATGTCTTTTTCTATTTTGCTGCCTGTCACAATCTTCTAAAGCTAAACTTTGAAGTTCTCATGTCATAAATATTTTTTGCAAATTGTTGAATTATGTATTGTGTACATAACACAGTGCTAATCAGTATGGGCAATTTAGAGATGGGTAAAGTGCTGTCCTTGCAAACAAGAAGTTTATAATCTATTTGGTGAAAAATATAATTAGCATAACAAAAAATCAAAATAATTAAATGCTGTTTGAGATTGCCCAGGGTTGTTGAAGGAGAGATGAATAGGTAGGGCACAGTGAATTTTTAGAGTACTGAAAATACTCTGTGTGATACTATGGATTCATGTCATTATACATTTGTCTAAACCAACAGAGTGTACAACACCAAGAGGGAACCCTAATGTAAACAATGGACTTTGGGTAATTATGATGTGCCAGTGAAGATTTATCAGTGGTAACAAATGCACCAATTTGGTGGAAGATATTAATAATGGGAGATGCTACATATATGTGGGGGCAAGAGGCATGTGGAAAATCTCTGTACCTTGTCAATTCGGTGGTGAACCTAAAACTGCTCCAAAAAGTAGAGTCTGAAGAAAAGGAGGATATTATGAATATATGCCTATTTGCTTGATATGGGGTATGGATGTATGTGCAAGTAGGCTGTATACCCTTTTTACTTTTTGAATTTTATACTATATAAACTTATTAGTAAAAATAAAACATACCAGGAAAGGGAGGGGGAAGGAAAAAAATTTTTGAAATGTGCGTTTAAAGATTAGCTTTATTAATAAACTCAATCCTTCATGCTGGAATGAGCCACACCATCTGATGGTGCACAATGCATGGTGTCTGTTTTCTTCCTGTCTCTCTTGACTTCATTTGAATGCTTTGTTTTAAAATTCCAGTCTTCAGCCGGGCGCGGTGGCTCACGCCTGTAATCCCAGCACTTTGGGAGGCCGAGGCGGGCGGATCACAAGGTCAGGAGATCGAGACCACGGTGAAACCCCGTCTCTATTAAAAAATACAAAAAGTTAGCTGGGCGAGGTGGCGGGCGCCTGTAGTCCCAGCTACTCAGGAGGCTGAGGCAGGAGAATGGCGTGAACCTGGGAGGCGGAGCTTGCAGTGAGCCGAGATCGCGCCACTGCACTCCAGCCTGGGCGACAGAGCGAGACTCCATCTCAAAAAAAAATAAATAAATAAAAAATAAAATAAAATAAAATTCCAGTCTTCACTTGACTGTGTTGCCAGAATTAAGGGAAGAATTGAAAAATCTATCCTCAGCCCACAATATTAAAAGGAGAGGATTCCTTTGACAGCCCCACATTGTTGGCTGTATCTGTATGAGACACTTGAGAGAAAGGTGAATGAATGAAGACCAGACCTGAGAACTCTCCAATCCATGTTTACACCCTCCAGTAGAATTTTCCTCATCTTGAGAAAGCTGTGTTTGCTTTTAATGAAGCAACTACAGATATTTCTATTTTTAGAAAATGCCTTGTATGAGTACAGAGGAAGAAGTGATTACTTCTAATTGAAGAGTAGAGTAAGAAAGGCTTTTTAAGGGATTCAAAGTTTGAGCTCAGGCTTGAAGAATTTTCACAGTGAGGATGTGGGAAGGACAATCCAGGCTGAGGTGGCAGCACCAGGGGTAAGAAAAGGACCAGTTGAGGAATACCCCAAATGCCATTAAGGCTGACTCTGATGTTTCTAGTCTGGATAAATAGGGAGAACAATGGCTATTAACTAGGTTTGGGACAAATGATGAATTTTTGTTTGAGGAATTATGAGTTGGGGAAATTTCAGTAGTATATTGGAGCCAGAATGAATATCTCCCCCAACTCCGCATTCAGTAATGTTAAGTTAGCAGCTTAAAACAGGCCATGATGAGAGTATTTACACTATAGAAATTGGCAAATTCTACAGAACATCACTGGTTGGAGTGATGGTGGAACACCTCTAAGACATTTGTCAATCAGAGCAGGGACTCAGGAAACAAGACAGGGCCAAAGATAGGCCCTTGTATTCATCTCTAAAGAAATAGCTAAAGATGTAAAGAGTTTTAGATTGAGAAAGATTGAATTTGAGATTGGGAGAGATTGCATTATGAGAAATGGAATAAAAACCAGAGAAATTCTTGAGAGATACTTACTTTAAAAGGGTCAATAAAGAAGGATTCTATAAAGGAGGCAGAAGAATTATGGAAGTAGGAGACACATTGGCATAGGTTAACTTATCAAGGCTAAAAGACAAAAGTGTTAGTGGTGCAGAACTGATAGCCATCATCATCATCATCATCACAGCCCACATTTACTTAACAGTTATTACCTGCCAAGGAATATGCCATATATTTTATAAATTGTCTACATTAAATTTCAAATATCATAAGAAGTAAATACTATTATGTTTATTTGACATAGAAAGAAACTAAAGCTTAAATTGTTTAAGTAGCCTGTGCAAAAAGAAATAGCTGATAACTGGCATAGCTGATAACTGGATAGGTTTGTATCAGCCCAAACTTTATAATCTTAGAAACTAACTCAAAATTATTTCAGAGATCATTCAATTGTAACAGACCACTGAAACCTCACATAGTTTTACTGTACTAGTCCATTCACATGCTGCTGATAAAGACATACCTGACACTGGGTAATTTATAAAGGAAAGAGGTTTGATAAACTCACAGTTCTGCATGACTGGGGAGGCCTCACAATCATGGTGGAAGACAAAGGAAGAGCAAAGGCACATCTTACATGGTGGCAGGAAAGAGAGCATGTGCAGGGGAACTGCCCTTTTATAAAACCATCAGATCTCGTGAGACTTATTCACTGTCACAAGAACAGCATGGGAAAGATCAAACCACCTTGATTCAATTACCTCCCACTGGGTCCCTCCCATGACACATAGGGATTATTACAATTCAAGGTGAGATTTGGGTAGAGACACAGAGCCAAACCATATCATTCTGCCCCTGGCCCCTCCCAAATCTCAGGTCCCTTTCACATTTCAAAACACAACCTTTCCTTCCCAACAGTCCCCTAAAGTCTTAACTCCTTTCAGCATTAACTCAAAAGTCCACAGTCCAAAGTCTCATCTGAAATAAGGCAAGTCCCTTCTGCCTATGAGCCTGTAAACAAGTTAGTTACTTCCTACATACAATGGGGGTACAGGTATTGGGTAAATATACCTATTCCAAATGGGAGAAATTGGCCAAAACATAGGGGCTCTAGGCCCCATGCAAGTCTGCAATCCAGTAGAGTAGTCATTAAACCTTAAAGTTCCAAAATGATCTCCTTTAACTCCCTGTCTCACATCCAGGTCACGCTGATACAAGAGGTGGGTTTCTGTGGTCTTGGGCAGCTCCACCCCTGTGGCTTTGCAGGGTACACCTCCCTTCCTAGGTGCTTTCATGGGCTGGCACTGAGTGTCTGTGGTTTTTCCAGGTGCATAGTGCAAGCTGTCAGTGGATCTACTATTCTGGGGTCTGGAGAATGGTAGACCTCTTCTCACAGCTCCACTAGGCAGTGCCTCAGTGGGGATTCTGTGTGGGGGGTCCAATCCCACATTTCCCTTCCACACTGCCCTTGCAGAGGTTTTCCATGAGGGCACTGTCCCCAGAGCAGACTTCTGCCTGAACATCCAGGCATTCCCATTTATCCTCTGAAATCTAAGTGGAGGTTCCCAAACCTGAATTCTTGACTTCTGTGCACTCACAGGCCCAACACCATGTGTAAGTCACAAAGGCTTGGGGCTTGCATCCTCTGAAACAATGGCCTGAGCTGTATGTTGGACCCTTTTAGTCATGGCTGGAGCTGAAACAGCTGGGATGCAGGGTACCATGTTCAGAGGCTGCATAGAGCAGGGGTGCCCTGGGCCCGGCCCATGAAACCATTTTTCCCTTCTAGACCTCCAGGCTTATGATGGGAGGGACTATCATGAAGGTCCCTGACATGCCCTGGAGACATTTTCCCCATTGTCTTGGTGATGAGCATTTGACTCCTTGTTACTTACTGCAAATTTCTGCAGCCAGCTTGAATGTCTCCTCAGAAAATGGGTTTTTCTTTTCTACTGCATTGTCAGGCTGCAAATTTTTCAAGCTTTTGCACTCTGTTACCTCTTGAATGTTATGCCACTAAGAAATTTCTTCCACCAGATACCCCAAATTGTCTCCCTCAAGTTCAAAGTTCCATGGATCTCTAGGGCAGGGGCAAAATGCTGTCAGTCTCTTTGCATAGCAAGAGTGACCTTTACTCCAGTTTCCAACAAGTTCCTCATCTCCATCTGAGACCACCTCAGCCTGGACTTCATTGTCCAAATCACTATCATTTTGACCATTCACAAGTTTCTAGAAAGTTCCAAACTTTCCCACATCTTCCTCTCCTCTTTTGAGACCTCCAAACTGTTCCAATCTCTGCCTGTTACCCAGTTCCAAAGACACTTCCACATTTTCTGGTATCTTTCCAGCAGCACCCCACTCTTCTGGTACAAATTTACTGTATTAGTGCATTCTCATGCTGCTAATAAAGACATACCCAAGACTGGGTAATGTATAAAGGAAAGAGGTTTAATACATCTCCTAATTCTCTCACATGGCTGGGGAGGCCTCACAATCATGGTGGAAGGTGAAGGAGAAGCAAAGGCATATCTTACATGGCAACAGGCAAGAGGGCCTGTGCAGGGGAACTGCCCTATTATAAAACCATCAGATCTTTTGAGAGGTATTCACTATCATGAGAACAGCACAGGAAAAAACCTTCCCCCATGATTCAATTACCTCCCATCAGGTCCCTCCCATGACACATGGGAATTATTACAATTCAAGGTGAGAGTTGGGTGGGGACACACAGCCAAACTATATTATTTACTTCCTGATTTTCGCCATTTCTATGATGACTAATAAAGGATATGGCAGAAAAGCACAAAACAGAGAAGTAGTTGTATCTTTATTTTTAGTTTGCAGTTCTGACCAAAAATAAATTAAGAACTTGGAAACAGAGATGACTTATATAAAACAAGCTTTTAAAGTTCTCTGTAAACATTAATTATCCAGGATATAGTTTCCCAGTTGTCAAAGCTAATTAAAAGTTTGGATATTATCCGACATTTTATTTATAGCAGTCTTTTACATTCTTCATCTGACTGGCTTTATAGTGTCATAGAGACTCCCAAGTAAGTTAGCTTAACTTAGTCATCATCACTTTTAAGAGTGAAAATGTTAAAAACATAAAGAAAAACTTTTTAGTGAATAAGCAGTTATGGAAAAAGGTTGGTATCTTAATAAGTTATTTGAATGATTAGCTATGGTGCTGTTTTTGAGAGAGGAGAACTTTCTTGAAATATTAATATTTTAAAATTTATACCATATAATATTTTTGTTATATTACTATAAAACCTCAACCTATTACAACCTTTTCTCCTGCATTTGTTGCCCACTTGTTGGCGTCTAGTTACATGTGACATAAGACAAACCTATAAAAAAGTAAGACTTTTATAGTTCTTACCATGTGATTGGCACTAAGAGCTTCGCATATATTAAATACTTTACTGCAACATCCCTATAAATAAGGTACTTTTATTACCCTCATTTTACAGATGGAAAAAAAGAGTCCTAATTAAGTAATTAGACCAAGATTTCAGAAGGGATTCAAATCCAGGCAGTCTTCTGAATAATGCTCTCTCAACCACTACATACAAAAACGCTTTTATAAGATGCAGCTTATTAGTATAATAGTTTATATATAGATAGTTAAATCTGATTTTACAATATTCAAGTGATCCATATTTCTAATGAATTTTAATTTGTAAACCTAGCTAAAGTCATAAATTGGAGAAACTCAAAGATGATTTATCTGATTACCTTTAAAAGAACTGAAAGAATACTCCAAATATTTCAAGGTGTGTCGACTGATGCATAATTCATTTACTTATTTAAAGTTAGTAAAATAGGGCCAAGTGTGCTGCCACACGCCTGTAATCCCAGCACTTTGGGAGACCAAGGCAGGAGGATCATTTGAGGTCAGGAGTTCAAGACTAGCCCGACCAGCATGGTGAAACCCTGTCTCTGCTAAAAATAATAAAAAAAGAATTGCTGGGCATGGTGGTGCACACTTGTAACCTCAGCCACTCAGGAGGCTGAAGCAGGAGAATCGCTTGAACCCAGGAGGCAGAGAGGTTGCAGTGAGTCAAGATGGCACCACTGCACTCCAGCCTGGGCGACAGAGCAAGCAGAGCAAGACTCCATCTCAAAACAAATAAATAAATAAATAAATAAATAAATAAATAAATTTAGTAAAATAATTTATAAAATTTTAAAATTATTTCTAATTTTAAAGAAAATTCTTAGACTATATTGCCTATAATGTGCAACATAACTATTATTATACTATAAATGAAATATCAACTTGGAACTAAATTCACTTTGTTATAGTTGTTTTTCTTTTATGGCATATTCAGTTATTTATGACTGATATAATGCTGAATTTACAGTTGAGAATGCACACCTTCAATTACAGCATTGTGTCAATGGCAAAATACAATTCACTCTACAGTAATTCTGTAAATTCTAGTTTCTACTCTTCACTCAATTGTGTTGCCAGAGTTAAAAGAACTGCAAAATCAATCCTCAGACCAAAATATTAAAAGAGAAGAAATTCTGGTTTTTCCATCATCTAAATGAAAAGTAAACAATTATTTCAGGCACCTCTATATTTGACATTGTGTTGACAACATATTGGGATGAAAGTATAACATGTTCACTGTTCCTTTGGATGTTAGGGATTGGATAGATACTGTCAACATTAGCTAAAGACTGTGATGGAAGGTATGTATTTTGAAACACAGCTGCCAAGACAATTACTCATTTTCACTTTATCTAACCTAATCCACGTCTCTGCCTGTCACACAACCATAATCACTAGAGAGAGTCACCTTTTATTGAGTAATAGTTGCTTGTGAAAATATCTTACCTTTTATAAGTATTGGCAATTGTGGCTAATTGCTAAAGCTAATGACTACTTTCTCAATACCATCAAAATATCTTATTAGTATGTACTTTTGGAAGTGCAAATGTGTTCAGTTTCTCATCTTTCACAGTGAGAAGTTGACAAATGCATTAATTCTTTTTTAAAGTAATTCCCTTCCATTTGATGTCAAGTCAACCTTAACTTTTCCGGGTAATGTAAACTGCTGCTGAAATTAGGCAGGTATGAATTTCAATCCTGATTCTATTATAGATTGTTCAGCTGGGCTGTCTTGTGTTTTTTGCACCTGCTTGCTTTCCTTTGCATTTCAAGATCTCTCAAAGGAGGTTGATGAATCAACTTACTAGGAATTCTTTAACTGAATGAGTTTCAAGAGTTTTTTGGGGTTTTTTTTGTGTGTGTGTGTGTGTAATTATGGGCTTGGTAAGTGTATAAATTGCAAGCATTTAACCTTTAAAACAACTAAATCACTAAACAAAAACAGCATTTATAAGTTCAGCAATACAGGATACAGTCTGGTAGAAAAATTTTCTTACATTTAGGAAACCACTGTGTAAAACCTTAAAATTCTGAGTTAGCATCAATCTTTCTATCTTACATTATTTTGATCTCTGGAAGCCTAGTTGTCAAAAGTACCCTGTCTTAGTTTCTAACAAAGATGGACATATTTGCCTTTTCCTATCTCCACTCAAAAAGTTGGACAAATACATAGAACTCTATCTAACCACCTGGGTTTCATTTTTAACTTTTACTTTACGTTCTGGTTCTTTTCCTCCTCTACCAGTTATACTGAAGAAATTTTTAAAAGTGAACAGTAAAATTCCTGTGAAAGAATCACTCCAGGGCTCTTGAAATTTTCTTGGATATCCAGGTGAAAGGAAACTCATTCTCTGTGATATCTGAAACTACAGGACTGATAATTTAAAGCCCTTATACCAATAGTTTGTATCACATATAAAAGTCCATAGTGGAACTTGAGAGAATCCTACATGAATTTCTAACTCTTCATACACACTATCTTACTATCATAAACATTGAAAACATTATGAAATAATATGAAATGAATATGATTAGATATGTTTTAGTAGTAGCCTACTTGAGAAATAATATTAAACCAACAAGACTTCTTTAAAAAATGTGCAGTATCCCAAAGCTATAAGAGATAAACAAGATTGTTTCATTCCTGGCTCCAAACTCTTGGCTTTTTACTTTCACTGTTATACCTGCCTCTGTAACTCTTGAATTTGGCACACTTTTAGACTCTTCTCCTGCCATTATGTATATTGGTTCGTGATATGGTTTGGCTCTGTGTCGCCTTCCAAATCTCTCATGTTGAATTGTAATCCCCATGTGTTGAAGAGGGGCTTGGTGGGAGGTGATTGAATCACAGGGGTGAACGTCCCTCTTGCTGTTCTCCTGACAATAAGTGAGTTCTCATGAGATCTGGTTGTTTAAAAGTGGGTAGAACCAGCCGGGCACAGTGGCTCACGCCTGTAATCCCAGCACTTTGGGAGGCTGAGGCAGGCAGATCACGAGGTCAAGAGATTGAGACCATCCTGGTCAACATGGTGAAACCCCATCTCTATTAAAAATACAAAAATTAGCTGGGTGTGGTGGCATGTGCCTGTAGTCCCAGCTACTCGGGAGGCTGAGGCACGAGAATTGCTTGAAGCCAGGAGGCAGAGGTTGCAGTGAACCAAGATGGTACCACTACACTCCAACCTAAGGACAGAAGAAGACTCCGTCCCCTCCCCCCCCAAAAAAAGTGGGTAGAACCTCCCCCTTCACTCTCCTTGGACCACTCCACCATATGAAGAAAGTGCTTGCTTGCCCTCCATTTTCCGACGTGATTGTAAGTTTCCTGACGCCTCCCCATAATGCTTCCTATACAGCCGGTGGAACCGTAAGTCAACGAAACTTCTTTTCTTCATAAATTACTCAGTCTCAGGTAGTTTTTATCGCAGCGTGAGAATGAACTAATACAGTTCCCTTGCCAGTGATGACTCCCTTAACCTCACTGTCTCTCCTATCCTCAAAGGCCAGTAATTGGCTTTTCAGTAAAAATAGAGGATTTGCTGTTTGCCTTGTGCTTCACAGACATCTTCAGAAAGAAACTTAAATTTGACATGTTCAAAACTGAATTTACTGTCATCCAAACAAGCCATATCTTTCTTTTGACTTCTATATATCTGACCATATCACCAGCATTCTTCCAGTTACCCAAATTTCTTTTCCCCTTTCTCCTCATAATGTCATGCCGTAGAGGCTCCACCTCAAAATTCTCACATCCTTTTTAGCTTTTCTAGTCCAAGATTAATAACCTCATAACCAGTTTCCCAGCCACCAACTCTTACCTTTTCAATCAGGCCTGTGAACCACTTGTCAAATAATTATTTTAATAACAGATCCAATAATATTACTTCCTTGACAAGAAGTCCTCAGTGTTTCTCACTGCCTACCAACTTAACATAAATTCTCTCTCTGGCATTCAAGATCATCTAAAATATATCTGGCACTTATGTTGCTCTACACCTTACACCCTGATTTGGACCTTAAGCTCTCACCATGCTTAATAGCCCAGTCTTCTCTGAACAGATCTGAACTTTCTTCCCTTGCTGGCTTCCCCCGCCACACCCCCACTAAGAATCATCCTTGTCCCTTCTGTCCAGAACAACACTTTCCAATAGAACTTTCTGTGAGAATGGAAATGTTCTACAATTTTGTGCTGATGAATGCAGTAGCCAGAAGCAACATGTGATAGTTAACTCTTGGACATGTGGCTGGTGCAACTGGAGAGTTAACTTCTTAATTGTATTTGATTCTAATTAATTTAAACTTTCACATGTGGCTGGTGGCTACTGGACAGTGCAAGTCTAGATGCTGTTTTCATTTCATACAATTTTCTCCATCCTCTAGGACCCAGGTCAACCATCTACTCTTGATGCCTTCACTGATTTCCCTGGTTGTGATAATTTTTTATTTCACTCTTACAATAATTTAACTGTGTCGTTTTCACAGCTTGTATTACTCAATAAGATAATATGAAAAAAAGCAGTGATGACAGGCCTAGATTCTGAATGCACATTGCCATACACTAGCTGTGTAACTTTGGGCAATTTTTCTCATTTCTCCAAGCCTTAGTTTCATCATTGATCATTTCATCATACCTCAAAAGGTTGTGAGGATTAAATAAGGAAAAAAACAAGTAAAATGCTTAGTTTGGTTTTATGATAAATATTTGTGTGCAAATCATTGATAAATTCTTTACAATTATGAATTCAGTATCTGCTGAGCATTCACTCATCACTTTGCTTGCCAAAATAAGTAAAATACAGTCCCTGCCATCCTTGAACTCATAGACTGATGTGTCAATGATTCTTATGTCTCCTGCATTTTGAGTCCTGAAGAGCAGAAACTGTGCTTGCTTTATCTTTAGGGCCTGCTAAGAGCTTTGAACGATATTAGGTACATAAGACACTATAAATAAATATTTGCTAAAGGAGTGTTAATCTCCTCCCCCACCCTTTTTAAAACATAGGTAGGCTTTGTTTGTACTTCTCCAATGACATCTATTTTACTCTATCTTGTATTGCAGTTACTTGTTTGTGCATTTAATCCATCCTCTCCCTACCTCTCAAACACTAACTAATCAACATACATTTCAGAACAGTGTCTACCTCATTGCTTTTGATGTTTATATTGTATAGTCATTGTGTTCCTCAGGAATTCAGTAAATGCTTTCCTCCCTTTTCCTTTTCTAGTAAATAAATGGAATTTAAAGCTAAACTGAGGTATCAAGAAATGAAAACAGGAATTTCTATTGTTCTCTGCATCATCCTGTGGGAAGGTTAAACAGGACATTGACTTTACCAGTTCTTTTCCCAAGCTTACTTTCAGATATTTCTCTATGAAGTAGACTAGCCCCTGGATTGTGCAGTATAAAACAAATGTTTAGTTTTGGGGTTTTTTTTTCCTTTTTTAAATAACGTTCTGAACATTATTAACACATGGCACATTATTTTAGATTCCTATGGATAACAATGCTCCCACATTGTAGCTGCAACTTTGTGTCCCTAAGAATTGAGAATAGAGTATATTTTATGTGATCTTTATATAATTTTCTATACAATACCTAATACCTGTCTAGTGTACACAGATTATAAAACTCATTTGTGAAAAGATTTTTGGTGATATGGAGTGATTTGCCTAATATTGTTTCATTTTTACTCTCTAAATCATATTTTACATTATAATTTCTATTATTTGAATGTATAGGTCTCATCTTTACTAGCTACAGTAAAGTCATCCTTATTACTCTAAAACACCAATTGCTTCTGAATCATGACACTCTGTTAAAGCAAAGATTTTTTAAATTTATGATTAAAAGTTATCCTTGATATTCCATCTCAGAACTGTAAGTTGTAAAATACAACCACCACCAAATAGTTTGCAAGTAACAAACATCTCTTTAAATATAAAAAGTGGTATTAATTAAAAGTTTTTAAAAGTGAAATTTACACTTACAAAAATAAAAATCAGAAGTCATTTTTAGTCTAAATCCAGCAAAATATAACTATTAAAAATAATTTACAATTTAAACAATAAAATTTTAGAAAGAAAGATTATGAATTTGACTGAAGTTATACAGTGTAACTGCATGAGCTCACTTTCTTTTCTGATGTTTTCTGCTAATTAGAAGCATATGAAAAATACATCTAAACACCAAATAAAAATTTTAGCTTGAGGTTTGGGCAGTGCTTACACTCTTGAAATCATTTACCACTGCTAAGTAAGCTTTAAACTGGATATAATTTAATAAATTTTAGGTTAAATCATTGGTGTTTTTGTGAAATTAACTCGTATTACATGATCCTGTCTGACTGAGGCTTTGCAAGTTTCATACACACTCTTCAGAGAAGGTAATTATACACTGCGAAAGCCTTGCAATCAATCAGGTGGACTTCTGAAAGTAAATTGCTATTAAGAGGCGAGGCACTTTTGTCATATTTGCTGGAATTTGCTGGAAAATCACATAGAAACATGTGATTTGTTTTATAGATTCTCAAGCTTATATTTATAATATTCTTCAACAGAGTAGATGATTTCCTTATTATCAACTGGGTGACCTACCAGAATCTATTAGAATTTCTATAACCCCTAAACCCTCAGTTGTATAATAGCACAAAATTAACAACAACAAAAAAAATGTCATCAAGTGATTATTTAAATAAAAACTGCTTTTATCACTTTTGTTTTGGAATAAAAATGTTTTAAAGGGCACATTTTCACTTAGGAAATGCTGAAAGATAAACTGCTTCTTTGACATGGGAAACTAGAAACATATAAAGGATATCTTAAAATATTACATTGGCAGTTAGCAGGGAAGTGAGTTAAAAAGGAAATGAGTGGAATTTCATAAAATATACATAACTTAAAAAAACCATTAATCTGTTCAAATCAGTTTTTATATTGCTAGCTAGAATCTGATCTCTTTACTGAATCAATTTGTTGTTGAATAATATTAATGCCCCTTTTTTCATAGTAAATATGGAATAACAATAAGAAGTCAGGGTTACCAAAGATAATGAAAATTTGATTTCCTTGATATCTCTGCTGCTTTTTATTTGGGGTCACCATTTATTTCTGCATTCTTTTTAAAACTCATTTCTCTGGATAAACTTAAAATTACCTAAAAGGCTTAATGAAGTTCCACACTGAAAGAGCTTATCTGCCCCAGTCCGCTCCTTTTACAGAGAATAAAATGAAGACCTATACAGATTGAGCAACATGATGGAAATATAGACCTTATATGTGTTACTTCCCACTCCCTTCCCACTTTTGGAGGGTTTTCACAAGCTTTCAGCCCCTCAATGGCTGATGGGTCTAGAGATCTTAATATTTCTTTGTTTTCTACCTCTATTTTCTTTAGCTCATAGCTATCATCTGAATAACCTTGGCTATCTATTCTTGAATTTTTTTCCTCTGAATAACATTAGATTCTTCTATTTCTTCCATTCAACTGTGGCAAATACTAATATTTTAAGAATTAACTGCTTTGTCTCCAAGTTTACAACCAAACCTGTTATCTGTTAGATTTGAATTCCAATATATTCTGCTAAACAAACCATCCAGAAACTCGGTGGCTCACAGCAATAGGCGTTTATTTCTTGTTCACACATTTGCAATTTGGTTGAAGTTTGGTTGATCTAGGTCGGCTGCTGTTGGTGCCACATTGTAGGTTGGGACTACAGGTCTACCCTAGGGGTCTCTCATTCCTCTTGGGCTGGTCACATGAGCATGTTATTTTCATGGCCTGAGGCAAAAGACTGCATCTTATTTCCTGAGCACATTTTAAGCCTCTGCTGGCGTCATGTCACCAACATCTCACTGGCCAAAACAAGTGACATACCCAAACCCATCATCGGCAAGGCAGGGAAGATACTCCTCTCAAAGAAGTGAGGCCATTGGGCGGTGAGTGAACATTTGCTGAACAATAATTTCATCTGTAAACAAGTTGTAGATCTACAGCAAACTGTACTAATAGTCTCTTCATCAGATATATTTAAATAATTTCAGTAAATACTTACTGAACATTAACTGGGTGCCAACACTATTCGATCCCTTGTTTTAAGAACCCTCTTCTCACATTTAAATTGGTTGTTTTTTTTGGAGGGGGGCTCAGTTTTTAGCTAATCTTTTTCCTTTCAATGTCTATAATTATTTTTCTTTGCATAGCAGTAAAATCCTTCAAAATTCATGAAACAAACTTGCCTGTGATTTGAGTGTTAATTTCCTTTCTTCTTCTATTTTAAGTTTTATTTTGTCTGTTACGTTCTTACTAAAAGTACACAAATTGATTAGGTCCTTTCCATCTATTTTTTCTGTAAGACTCCAAGTGCAGCTGAAACATGCTTTATATTAAGGTCCACTGATACCACTTTACTTTAAACTTACGCTGAAATATTGCACATCAAGACCTTATGGTCATCCTAAGTTGATTCAGAATGGTGCTATAAATAGGGCCAAACTATGGATTCTGGGTCCAGGCTGCCTGGGTTCAAGTCCTGGCTGTGTCAATTACTCTTGAGCGAGGACTTTAACCAATCTGTGTCTCAGTTTTCTCATTGTAAACATCATAATTATAATAGTACCTACCGTAATTTTATAATGAAGATTAATAACTTAATTTATATAAATCTCTTAACATAATCTTTTGTAGATGCAGCTGTTCCCACTTGTAATCCTAGTGCTGAGACTGAAGGATTGCTTGAGGTCAGGAGTTCCAGATGAACCTGGGTAGCATAGCAAGAACCCCCACCTAACAACATTCTCTACAAAAGAAAAAAAAGGAAAAAGAAAGAAATTAGCCAGATGTGGTGGTATGTGCTGTCGTTCCTGTAGTCCCAGCTTCTTGGAGGCTGAGGTAGGAAGATCACTTGAGCCCAGAAGTTGGAGGCTGTTGTGAGTTACATGATTTGATGCCTGCATATCTAACATCATGACCTGCCTTACACTTTTTTTTCCAAGTGTTTCCAATGCATGTGGTTCTCAGAGCATAACTGCTGTTTCAGACCTCCTTGCTTTGCCCACATTGTTTTTAGCTTCAAGATCTCTAATGGCAGAAGGTTAAGAGGGAGCCCCGGAGCCCCGGATGGTCCTAAGCAGGTCACCCCTTCCTTGGCCTCCACATTTGGAGAAGTAAAAAGTAGACGTAAAAGGAGGCCTCAGGACTTGGTATGCTTCTGGCAGGATCTCTTCTCTTTCCTTCTAGTAAGACTAATCTCATCATGTTTTTGTCTGTTTATGTCTTCAAACACAAAAATACTTGGATTTCTGGATAACCATTCATCTCTAGATTTTAAAATCAGTGATATACAATGATCAATGAGCCAACACCCTTTACTCCAGTATTTTCTATTTATATTTCTAATATCTCCCTTTCTTGCTTATTTAAGTTTTTTGTAGTATTTACTGTCATCTGATGTACAACATAATCTATTTGTTTGTCCATATGGACAAGATTATTACCTATAGCCTGGCATATGGGATATAGATGTTTGCTAAATGGATGAAAGAATGATTTTCTCCTCTACTGCTTCCCCTTTTTCTGATTAGTTAACACCTATTTTTTCTTTAGCATTCACTTCTGGTGTCATCTCCTCCAGAAAGCTTTCCCGTAATATTTCCAGGCTGAGGTTGTACACATTAGTCTCTTGTGAACTGTGGCTAACATGAGTCATTTTTGTGGAGCCTAGACAGCATTATCTTCAAACATCACTGGCCAGAACTATCCATGCTTGATACGGAGATGGATTCCTTCCTTCCTTCCTTCCTTCCTTCCTTCCTTCCTTCCTTCCTTCCTTCCTTCCTTCCTTCCTTCCTTCCTTCCTTCCCTCCTTCCTTCCTTTCTTTCTTTCTTTCATCTATCTATAACTACATATTTATATCTAAATCTGGAGAAAATTCTGCATTCTCTTCCCCCTTTTCTATATGCTATATATTACCTCCTCTATTCCCTGAGGCAACCTTTCCTGTAGAATTATTACTATCATTGTCTTGATGTGAAGTTCAGTGCATCATTGTAGCAGACTTTATACAAAGGTAGAGCCAGACCTCAG
Organism: Macaca mulatta; assembly: GCF_049350105.2. Taxonomy (NCBI): domain Eukaryota; kingdom Metazoa; phylum Chordata; class Mammalia; order Primates; family Cercopithecidae; genus Macaca; species Macaca mulatta. The sequence goes on from NC_133407.1 coordinate 56,058,018, forward strand.
ATTAAAACTTTGGTGTTCCAGAAGTTCCCCAGCCAGCCATTTTCTTCACTTAGATCGGACACTCTTACTTAAGTAATTTAACCACTATATATTCACTTATTTAGATTAACTTTGAGTTCCGGAATCTGTGATTGGGAAATTTTAAGTTTATTCCAGGTTGGTATTTATGAATGAGAGGCCAATGCACTGTGTGGAAGGAGAGAAGGTGGAGTAGATCATTCCCATCCAAAAAATATAACAAGCAAATGACCAAAAAAGAAAAAAAAAAAAAAAAAAGGAAAGAAAGAAGGAAATCAGGAAACAATCCCTGATTAATAATCCCAGGCAGATCTAGAATGAGGAATCCATTCTGGAACGAGACAAAGTGATAAAGACAGCTAAAAAGCAAGGTTAAAAACTTGAAAACATTGCAAGATGCATTTTTGTGTCTTAAAATATATGTACTATGGGACACACACATACTCCCACTAGTGAGGTACAATGCCAGTTCCCACTCTCTTCAACCCAACCCTAGATACACACAATACTACAGAGTTTATCATTACTTCTTAATTCTGTGTTAACACAGTTTAAATATTTATTGCCAACTATCATCCATGTTTGAGAAATCTTAGTGTAATCTTTGAAGGTTCCTTCTTGTTTATAATGTTGAGGAATTTTGTTAATCTGTCAGCTAACCATCAAAGTAGTGCATTTTTAAAAATCACATCTATGGCTTTGTTTCTATAAACAAGTCACCTATGAGTGAGCCATCTCTAGCACCTAAAGTCAAAGCAGCAGAAGCCTATCAGTCACCAGGGCATTGGTACACTCAAATTGAGTAAATTTGAGGAGAATTTTTTTAAAAAAAGATTACTTCAAAGGTATGAATGGGGTACAGGAAAACCATGGAGGATAGTGCAATATTCCAAAGGTAATAACATGCTGTCACCTATAGGCTTAAAAGGGTGATGAGAGGAAACAATTAATGAAACCCAGAAGGAGAGTCCTGTGGAAAGAGCCACTTTGACAGTTGTGACCTTTACGAGAGGGAGTAGTTGGTCCAAGGGGACTCCTCAATAATGAAATGAGGGGAATAAATACCCTACATCTATCTTCTTCCTCCCACCCATCTCCTACTAAGGTTCTTATTCCTCAAGCCAACTGGGTACTCTTTTTACAATGGTTAGATATCTAGGTTCAGATTTTCACTATAATAAATAAAGATGCAATTAACATCCTTGTATATATTATCTATGTCTCAAATTATTTTTAGGCTAGCCTAGAAAAAGTATTATTAGATGACAACATATAAATTCTTATAAAGCATTTGACACTTTTCAGGGGATCTCTTTATCAATGTTTAACTGTTTTGTTTCATTGAACTATAGAAATGGAATATAGCCTGTATATATTCTCTTTTTCTGTGTGGCATACTACACATGTTGACCTACTTCTATATTTAACTGATACTGATGCTCATCACGAATCTTTTATACTCTAACTTTCTCACTCTTAAATTCTCAAATTTTAGTCATCTTGCAATTGGCTACACATATCTTCAAGTAGTTTTTCTGCTTTTTTTTTAAGTAATGCAAATGAGTGAATTGTTTTTGGAAGCTTTGCATATTTGAACATATCTTCGAGCACCCTGCATAAACAATAACTTGGCTAGGGACAACCACCTTCCTTCATGATGATGTAGATGTCTCTCCATTTCCTGCTGGCATTAATTTTTTCATAGATAAGACTGGGGCCAAGCTAGTGTCTTTTCTTTCAGAGGCAACTTGCTTTTTCTGACTGGGTGCTTTCAAGACTGTTTCTTCTTGTTTTTTCAAACATTTTTCTAATTTTGATTAATTATTTGAGATATGAACAGTCCTGTTGCTCCATTCCAGAAAGTATTCTTTAGTCATGGTTTTCATTGTTACTACTGTTTCAATTGTTTGGATTTCTTTCTCAGGAATAAATAAACTAGATTAAAACTTTTGCCAACTTGCAACGCATTTGACAGTCAAGACTGGAACTGTTTATGAAGAGCCTGTAGCTGCACCCCAGAGCCCTCTCCTCTCCTCCACTTTGAGACCTCTTGCTCTGGTCACTCTTCCTACACATTTGTACCTGGGGTCTGCTTCTCTGCTTTTAGGCCTGGTGACCTATGCATCAGGGAGGCAGGTTGCTCCACATTCTGTTGGGGGTCTACCTTGTCTACTATTTTACACTTTGTTCCAGTGCCCAAAGCCAAGTCTACCACCTAAGATCTTTCTTATCCAGGACAAGAATTCAAACACTCCTAAGAGCCACATTTCCCAAATAGATGTTCTTTTTCTTTGTGAGGTAAATAGAATAAGTAGCTTTTAGTTACTACATGTACATAATATCTTTCCACAAAAATGCCCAAACTGTTTTGAAAAATTAATTCAGAAGGATAATCAGTTGTTTAAAAAACAATCAGATGAATTCAAACAACCAATTTTACCTACTCACTAAACAGTTGCTTACCTGGTATGTCAAATGACCCATCTAAATTAACATTTAATTTTCTTTTCTGAGATGATCATACGGTTTTTGTCCTTCATTCTGTTAATGTAGTATATCACATTCAGAGATTTGCATATATTGAACCATTGTAGTATCCTTGGGGTAAATCCCACTTGCTCATGGTGAATGATCCTTTTAGGGTGCTGTTGAATTTGATTCTCTAGTATTCTGTTGAGGATTTTTGCATCTGTGTTCATCAGGGATATTTTCTGGTAGTATCCTCATCTGGCTTTTGTTGCTGGCCTCATGAAATGAATTTGAAAGTACCCTCTTCTTCAACTTTTTGGAAGAGCTTGAGAAGGATAGGTATTAGTTCTTCATGTGTCTAGTAGAATTTAATAGTGAAGCTATCCGGTCTCAGGCTTTGGGAGACTTTATATTACTGATTCAATCTCTCTTTGTGTGTGGGGCAGGGTGGGAGCTGGGGGCGGGAACAGAGTCTTGCTCTGTTGCTGAGGCCAGAGTGCAGTGGCACAATCTCCGCTCACAGTAATCTCCACCTCCAAGGCTCAAGTGATCCTCCCACTTCAGCCTCCCAAGAAGCTGGGACTACAAGCGCATGCCACCACATCCAGCTAATGTTTGTATTTTTAGTAGAGACGAGGTTTTGCCATGTTGCCTAGGCTGGTCTCCAACTCCTGGGCTCAAGCGATCCAACTGCCTTGGCCTCCCAAAGTGCTGGGATTACAGGCAAGAGCCACCACCGGTCTTGATTTAATCCCTTTTATTTGTTATTAGTCTGCTCAGATTTTCTCTTTGTTATTCAGCCTTGGTAGGTTTTATGTGTTCAGAAATGTATCCATCTATTCTAGATGATCTAATTTTTTGGCATGTAATAGCATTCTCTTATGATCCTTTGTATTTTTGTGGCAAAAGTTGTACTACAGTCTCCTCTTTTGTTTCTGATTTTATTTATTTGTCTTCTTTTTTGGCTAGAGGTTTTGTTGATTTTATTTCTCAATGTTTAATTTTCAAATTGCTTTTAATGTAGAGTCATAAGCAAAAGAACTCTAGAAACTAACTCAACAGTAGATATTCTTACTAATTATTCAAACTGTGTCTCTTTAGGTACCACTGATGCAGAATTAAAGATTAGTTTGTTTCTGTTCTTTCGTAACTTGAACTTATAGCTTCAGATTCCTATTGTTAAAGATGTTATTTTAGTCAGTCAATGATGCTTTACATAAAGCTAGTATTTTAGTTATACTCGATTTTAGCGTGGTTACATACACAGCCTGCATGTATGTGTATTTATGAGTACCTCTGTATGTGACTAAATGAGCTCCATCTATACTAATAATTTAAAGTTTTAAGTTTCTTGCCAAAATTCTGCAGTCGTAATACCACGTATCAGTATTTTTAACACTGAGTTTTCTAAAATTATAAATGAACGTCATTTGATTTATTTTATTTATCCTATATAAGTAATTTTTTAAAAGTTGGGTATTTAGAATCCTAATTTCCATTGAAGTGATTACTTTCCATATATTCCATATTAGTTATTAATATGTCTTATTACATAAAGAATGACTTTTTTTCAACAAATGTTAAACATCTATTGTTTACTATGCACTTTCTGAGCTGCTGAGTAAATAGCAGTAAAATAGATGAGGTCATTTTATTCATGGAGTTTTCATTCTGGTTTTTGAAGAAAGATGTATATATATAAAAGCAAAATTTAAATACATATATACAAATTTTATTGAATAGTGAAATCACTATGAAGAAAATAATGTAGAGACTTCTCATTAGGGAAATAAACTGTTAATCAACCAACTATTCATGGTAGGGAAAAATGAAGGAGTTGTGTTTAATTTTCAATCTTCTTTGCTTGTCAATGATTTCTGGCTCAGTTATTTGATGAACACTTGGCTGTCCAGCTTTTTCATAAGCATTACTATTACATAGCTATTCAATTTAGTATTTTGAAATAGGATTTATAGTTTCTGCAATTATTTTTGAATAGCAAAGATGATAAGGTAATTGATTAAGAATAAAATTGATGGCCAGGCACGGTGGCTCACTCTTGTAATCCCAGCACTTTGGGAGGCCGAGGCGGGCGGATCACAAGGTCAGGAGATTGAGACCAACCTGGCCAACACAGTGAAACCCCGTCTCTACTGAAAATACAAAAATTAGCTGGGCGTGGTGGCAAGTGCCTGTAATCCCAGCTCCTCGGGAGCTGAGGCAGGAGAATTGCTTGAACCCGGGAGGCAGAGGTTGCAGTGAGCTGAGATCACACTACTGCACTCCAGCCTGGGTGACAGAGCTGGACTACTCCATCTCAAAAAAAAAAAAAAAAGAGAGAGAGAGAGAGAATAAAATGTATTTAGTAGTGTAAAGAAAATAAAAGTTAGTTGACTGAAGGAAAATGATATTTGGAAAATAAGAGTCAGTAACTAACTTACTGAGTCCTATCATATGCCATTTGCTGGGGTTGGTATAGTAGGGGCATACAGTATAACAACATGGATTTTCTGCTGTCATGTTCCTCATTCTGGTGGGAAAGAAGACAAGCAAACTAACCAAATTATTAAATAGTATAATACAAATGGGGTAGGATAATTTATTGTAGTATTAATTTCTGTCTAGTTTCTCATTCCTAAAAGATTGGAAACTAACTTTTCCTCCCTACTTCAAGTATAGAACAAAGTAAATTAGTTATGTTCTATGTACATTTACCAGCTTTTATGTACCAGGGCCCCAAACTGTAAATTTGTAATTGTGTTAGGTTATTTAATTTCTATAAAGAAATACCTGAGACTAAGTAATTTACCAACAAGAGAGGTTTAATTGGCTTGTGTTTCTGCAGGCTGTACAAGCATGGCACTACCATCTGCTCAGTTTCTGGAGAGGCCTCAGGGAGATTTTACTCATGGCAGAAGGTGAAGTAGGAGCAGGCACGTCACATGGTGAGAGCTGGAGCAAGAGAAAAGGGAGAGAGAAAGTGCCATACACTTTCAAACAACGAGATCTCATAAGAATTCACTATCATGAGGATAGCACCAAGCCATAAGGGATCCGCCCCCATGACCCAAACACCTTTCATCAGGCCCCACCCCCAACATTGGGGATTATATTTCAACATGAGATTTGGGGAGGAGAAATATCCCAACCATATAATTCCACTCCTGGGCCTCCAAATCTCATTTTTTTCTTTCATTGCAAAATATAATAATCTCTTCCAGACAGTCCCCCAAAGACTTAATTCATTCCGGCACTAACTCGAAATTCCCAAGTCCCAAGTCCAAGTCCAAAGTATCATATGGAGATGAGTTCCTTCCACCCATGAGCCTGTAAAATCAAAACAAATTATTTACTCCCAAAATACAATGGTATTACAATTATTAGGTATATTCTCATTCCAGAAAGGAAAAATTGACCAAATGAAAGGAGCTATAGGTTCCATGCAAGTCTAAAACCCAGAAGGGCAGCCATTAAATCTTAAAGCTCCAAAATAATCCTTGATTCCATGTCCCATATCCTGGGCACACTGGTGCACGAAGTGGTCTCCCAAGGCCTTGGGAAGCCCCACCCCTGTGGCTTTACAGGTTTTAGCCCCCACAGCTGCTCTCACAAGTTGGAGTTGAGTGCCAGTGGCTTTTCTAGTAACAGGGTGCAAGCTTCCAGTGGATCTACCATTATGGGGTCTAGAGGACAGTGGCCCCTTTCTCACAGCTCCACTAGGCAATGCCCCAGTGGAGACTCTGTGGGACCTCCAACCCAGCATTTCCCATCTGTACTGCCCTAGCAGAGGTTCTGTGTGAGGGCTCTGCCCCTGCAGCAGGCTTCTGCCTGAGCACCCAGGCTTTCTCATACATTCTGTGAAATATAGGCAGAGATTGCCCGCCAAGCCTTCTTCACTTTTTCGCTCTTTGCAACTACTTAACACTATATGGACATCACCAAGGCTTATAGCTTGCACCCTCTGAAGCAGAGGCCTGAACTGTATCTGGCATCCACTGAGCTGAGGCTGGAGCTAGAGTAGCCTAGATGCAGGGAGCAGAGTCCAAAGGTTGCACAGGGGAGTGGGGCCCTGGACCTGGCCTACTAAACCATTCTTTCCCCCTAGGCCTCTGGACCTGTGATGGGAGGGGCTGTCTTGGCGATCTCTGAAATGCCTTGGAGGCCCTTTACCCATTGTCTTGGTTTTAGCACTTGGCTCCTTTTCAGTCATGCTAATATCTCTAGCAAGTAATTGCTCCATAGCCCCCTTGAATTTTTATCTCAATAATGCTTTTTCTTTCTTTGCCAAATGGCTAGGCTGCAATTTTTCTGAACTTGTATACTCTGTTCCCCCTTTAAATATAACTCCCAACTTTAAGTCATTTATTTACTCCCATATCTGAGTGTAGGTTGTTAGAAGCAACCAGGTCACATCTTGAACACTTTGTTGCTTAGGAATTTCTTCCACCAGATACCCTAAGTCATCACTCTTAAGTTTAAACTTCCACAGATCCCTAGGTCATAAACGGAATGCAATCAAGCTCTTTGCTAAGGCATAACAAGAGTGACCTTTGCTCCAGTTTCCCATAAATTTCTCATTTGCATTGGAGACCTTGTCAGCCTCAAATTCACTGTTCATAGAACTATCACCATTTTGGTCACAACCATTTAACCAGTCTCTCCGAAGTTCCAAACTTTCCTTCGTATTCCTGTCTTCTCCTGAACCCTCCAAACTCTTCTGACTTCTGTGCATTACCCCGTTCCAAAATTGTTTCTACATTTTTAGGTATCTTTATAGCAATACCCCACTACTGGTACCAATTTTCTGTGTTCAGCCATTCTTACATGCTAAAAACAAATACTTGAGACTGGGTAAGTTGTAAAGAAAAGAAGTTTAATTGACTCATGTTTCCACAGGCTGTACAAGCATGGCACCAGCATTTATTTTCTGTTAGGCCATTCTTGCATTATTATAAAGAAATATCTGATTACGGGTGATTTACAAAGAAAAGAGGTTTAATTGGCTCACAGTTCTGCAGGCTGTGCAAGGATGGCACCAGTATCTGCTTGGCTTCTGGGGAGACTTCAGAGAGCTTTTACTCATGAAGGTGAAGTAGGACCAAATATGTTACATGGCAAGAGCAGAAACAAGGGGAGGGGGAAGTGCCACACACTTTCAAACAACCAGATCTCATGAGAATTCACCATCACAAAGATAGCACCAAGCCCTGAGGGATCTGCCATCATGAACCAAGCACCTCTCATCAGGCCCACCTTCAACACTGGGAGTTACATTTCAACATGGGATTTGTGTGGGACAAATATCCAAACCATATCAGTAGGCAAATAAAAAACATCACCATCTAGGGTTTCGTTTGCAAATCAAAGAGGAAAGTGGAGGATTACTACTGACAACACCAATAGACACTAGAGTTCTCAGTGAGACCGTGGAGAGTGAGCATCCAAAGTCCTGGCTTTGAAAGTCATACAAATCTGAGCAGAGTAAAACCACTCACCCTCCAATGGCACATCAGGCTCGGGCTGGACATTGAATATCTCACAGGCAAATATAATGGACTGAAGTTTACAGGTTCTTCCTCAGATTTCTTCTATGGATATCAGCCCTCTTAGATCCTCATCCAAACCTGGAGTGAGTGGAGTGAGAACAGTCCTCTGATAATAATTGATACTAGGTTTCTCATTCCTCAAGAACTCAAAGTCAGATTTAGCATGATTTTTAAAAATAATAATATTAAAGGAAGAGAAAAAGTTTTGGACCCAGTAAGGTAAGTAAATTCACACCATGCTACACATATTGTATATAAACATGTAAAGAGAGTGTTCAGATGCTACTCAGGGCAGGAGCTCCAGACTCTCACTAGGAGTTTCAGAATTCTGGAAGAAAACTATAAAGTAGTGTTTCTTAATTCCGCTGTGGCTGCACAGTAGAATTCCCTTAAGAACCTTTAGACTTTCGCCGGGCGCGGTGGCTCACGCCTATAATCCCAGCACTTTGGGAGGCCGAGGCGGGTGGATCACAAGGTCAGGAGATCGAGACCACGGTGAAACCCCGTCTCTACTAAAAATACAAAAAATTAGCTGGGCGCGGTTGTGGGCGCCTGTAGTCCCAGCTACTTGGGAGGCTGAGGCAGGAGAATGGCGTGAACCCGGGAGGCGGAGCTTGCAGTGAGCCGAGATCGCGCCACTGCACTCCAGCCTGGGCGACAGAGCGAGACTCCGTCTCAAAAAAAAAAAAAAAAAAAAAAAAGAACCTTTAGACTTTCGATGCTGAGCCATATCTCAGACTAATTAAGTCAGAATCTTTGGGCATGGGACCCTGGCTTCAGTATTGTTTTGTTTTTAAGGCTCTCTAGGCACTGCACAGCCAAAACAAGAACCACTGACTTTGAAAAATATACTGAACTATGTGGCAGTTAATAATCAGGCTATGGGTCAGAAGGAGGTAGTGGTAGTGTGGTCACTCCAGGAAGATGAAATTGTGCAAAGGATGAGGTATGAGGTTAAAGAAGATGTGTTTGAGGGACTATAAATTCAGTCAGTGGACTGTACTGTATGTTTCTGGAGAAGTGGGGGAAGTGTTGGAGATGTAACTGGTCAGGCTTAGCAGAATATTTGGTATGTCTTTGTTGCTATGCTAAGAAGCTTGGCTTTTATCCCTGAGTGTTCATTCAAAGATTATAATCTGGTTACTGGGAAGTTACCAAATTAGATTTGCATATGAAAAGGTGCATTTTGGCAGCAGCTTGGAGAATGAACTGGAGAGAAAGGCAGACAAGACTGGTGGCAGGGAGGACAGTTAGCATTCTAGATCAAAGATAATAAGGCCGTGCCTAGGGAATGGATTACAAAGGGGTCTGATAGTTATTAAGAAGATTAAATTGATAGGATTTGGAAAGTGGCGACTGTGAAATGTATCTCTCAGATCTCCTGCACTGTAAGTAAATTGATCAGTGGATCCAGCATCTATCCCACTAGTTCCACCATTTCGTTCATAATGAGGCCATGATTCCCATGGGCTGCTTCCAGCCAATGAATGAGCATGGCTAGGGGAGCTAGTGCAGGCCATTCTTGTAGGATACAAGACTTCCCTGAAATACAGGACTCCTATAACTAAAGACTTTGGCTTGAGTACTCCCCAGTGGCCTAATTCTTCCTACCCAATCTTTCTTCTTTCCTGCCATAGACTGAATGCTTTTGCCCCCTCCCCCCACAAAATGTGTATGTTGATGTCCTATTCTAAAATGTAATAGGTATTTGGAAGTGGGGTTTGGAGGAGGTGATTGGGTCATGAACACAGAGCCCTCGCAAATAGGATTAGTGTCCTTATGAAAGAGAACCCCAGAGAGATCCCTTGCCCCTTCTGTCAGGTGAGGATACAGTGAGAAGACAGCCATCTATCTATGAACCAGGAAGAACCAATCCGCTGATTCCTTGTTCTTGAACTCCTCAGTCTCCAGAACTATAAGAAATAAATGTATACTGTGTGTAAGTCACCTAGTCTTATTCTGTTATAGCAGCCCAGACAGACTAAGACACTTCCCCCTTACCTTCACAGTTGCCGGAGGTGCATGGCAGGCTAAAGCCTCGTCCTATCTACTCTTCTTCCTTTCCCGTCATCCTTCACAGGTGTTTCCCTTGAGTAATTTCTTGCACATCTCCACCCATCCTAGTGTCAATGTCTGCTTGTTAAAGGATCCAAACTAACATAGTACTAATTAGGTATAGGAAATAAGGACAAGAAAAATTCTAAGAAAAAAAGATTCTAAGAGAACCCTCAGGTTGTTGTGGGGAAAATTCATGAATTCTCATGACAGTTACAAGGAGTATGATGAAAGGCTGGGAAAGACCAGGTCAGCTTTGTACATATCATCTTTTTAGCATTCTCAGACATTCTGGTACAGATTCCAATAGAGAATTGCATATTATGAATACAGAATTTATAAGAGAGTTCAGAGATACAGGTATAAATTTGAGAAACAGCATGTATAAGTGGTAGTTTGTGCTGAGGCCATGAGTGAGACATCAAGGATATTGGTTGCTGTGAGGAGTGCTTCAGAGGGCAGGGCATAGTGGCTCAAAGTGCTGTAATCCCAGCACTTTGGGAGGCAGAGGCAGGAGGATCACCTGAGGTCAGCAGTTTGAGACTAGCCTGGCCAACATGGTGAAACCCCATCTCTAAAAAAAATACAAAAATTAGCCAAGCGTGGTGGTACATGCCTGTAATCCCAGCTGCTCAGGAGGCTGAGACAGGAGAATCACCTGAACCCAGGAGGTGGAGGTTGCAGTGAGCCGAAATCATGCCACTGCACTTCAGTCTGGGCAGCAGAGTGAGACTCTGTTAAAAAAAAAAAAAAAAAAAAAAACCCTAGAGGAGTGCTTCAAGTATAAAACTGGGAAAGTTATAGAGGACACAATTAAAGAGGCTGAGAAATGGCTGGAAATATGCGGGAAGTACACATGCAAAACACATATAATTCCCTTCATAGGACAATGAAGGGAAAGGTGTTAGTAAAGACCAGGTCAATACTCCTGAGAGCCGGTATGTTAGGAAATAAAATAATTCTTTGGGCATCAAGTATGTTTGGTAGGCCAAGTAAGTATTGTTTAAGTAAAGTAGTTGTGGACTATACTCAATTACAAAATGTTTAAGAGGGGATGGAAAGTGAGGAAGCTAGATATTGAAAGCAGATTATTTTGAAGAACTATGGTCTGGAGGTATGAGAAGCGAAACGTGCTAGCTGGAGGTTCTAAAGAAGTGTTTCCTTTTCTTTTTGAGATGGAAAAGACTTGAGTGGGTTCACAGGCAAGCAACAAGGAGCCAGGACTTAGAATGAGAGGTGGAGATAGATGGTCTGGAATTTTTCTGAAGAGTTAGGAAGAGATTAGACTAAGAACACTAGTGGTAGGGTTTACCGCCAGTGAGTGAGGCCATGGCTTCCCTTCCTATGAGCCAGGTGGTAGTGGAGACAGATACCTAAGTTTTTAGGTAAATAAGGAAAAGTAAGGCTGATTCTGTATGGCAGTTTCAATTTCCTCTATGAAGGATGAGGCTGGGAGGGGGGTGGTGCTGAAATGGAAAGGGCTCAAATGCTTTTTGAAAAGGAAGAGATTTAAAATGGAGATGTGGTCCGAAAAAGGAAAATTGAAGTTTAGGATTTCAGAGTTTCCTAATGATGAAAATGGAAGAGCACACAGTAAGTCAGTGGATGAAGAAAGCAGGAGGCATTCATTAATGGCTTGTTCACATGGCCATGAAGCCTCTTTAAAATTCTGAAATCAGCATGGAGGAAAACATTGAGGCAGACCTAAAGCCCTCAGTAATGGTGGGATTTTGACCAAGCTGAAGGAGAAGAGTGAGACAGGGCTCAAACTGATGGTAGGAGTCTCAAACATAAGTTTCTGCTGGAGGATAAGCAAATAATTGCCTGCTAACAGCAGTGGGTAGCTGGGATAATACAGTCCTCTTCTCCATACTTTGGAAAATTCAGACATTAAGGAGAATTGGCCAAGCTTCCTTGAGAGGATTGCGAAGAAAGTTGTGCTTTTTAGGTAGAGCCAGGTTTCAGTTAATAATGATAATGACAATAATAACAATGTTTTTTGACACTTACTTTCTAGGTACTGCTCTAAGTTTTGTTTGTTTGTTTGTTTGTGTGATGGAGTCTTGCTGTGTCACCCAGGCTGGAGTGCAGTGGCACAATCTCATGTCACTGCAACGTCCGCCTCCTGGGTTCAAGCGAGTCTCCTGCCTCAGCCTCCCAAATAGCTGGGACTACAGACATGTGCCACCTTGTCATTCTTTCCATTATACCTTCTGCAGTTTACTTAATTCATCAGTATAAAAATACTTAGCATTTTTTTTATATATATATACACACACACACACACACACACACACATAACAAGGACCAAGAAGATAACTAAAGTGATATCATTTATGACTAACTTAGTATAAAAATATTTGGAGCATTTTTATATTTATTAACTTATTTACGGCAAGCAGGCAGAGAAGGTGGTCTTCGAAGAAGTTGAGAATGTAAAGGGGTTGTCTGTGATGAATTAAGTAAACTCCAGAATGTATAATGGAAAGAATGACAAGGTTAGCAGTGGAAGGCAAGAGAAACAAGAGAGCATTGTGATAGTTCTGGTATTAGTTGTCTTGAGCACTTCGCCTTGGAAAGGGCTTTCCGTGGCCAAATAGGGCAATCCTGTTTTCTCCTAAACACCGCTGGAGTACTCCCAAGGAGAGTATATATAGATAACAAGGACCAAGAAAATAATTAAAATGACATCATTTAAAACTAACTTAGGTTTCCTCACTAAATTACTAAAGCTTATGTGCAGCCACTACTATTTGTGAAACAGGATGAATAAATGAGCCATAATGGCTCATTTTTGACTACGGTTTAAAACCCAGACTAAAAGGAAACCAAGACCATCAACTTAAGTCTTTCCCCTAGGCCCACACTGTCTTCTCTTTAAAAATGTATTACAAACTTGGAGCCTATGAGCCAAATATGGGCTGTGTTTTAATACATAAACTATTTTTATTTGAATTAATTCTCAAACTTAAGAAGCAGGGGCTTTTGCATATGAAAGAAAAGAAGGATAGAAAGAAGGAAAGAAGTTCAAATATAGCAAAAATTGGCTATGTTGAGTAGGAGCTAGGGTGACCAACTTTCATCCCATTTTTTTCTGGAAGTTTTCCAGTTTTAGCACCGAGAGTCCTGCTTCCTGAAAATCCCCTCAGTTACAGGCAAACCAGGATGGCTGGACACCTTAGGAGCAGGTGCTCTTTTTAGATTGACACATTGTGCTTTGGGGTTCACCAGAATTGCCACCAAGCCAGCATTAATTATCTGGCTAGCCCTTGTAGGTTTCTGAGTCTTTTAGATTTTGGTCTATCACTTGAAGGGCTTATTTACAACTAATTTAGTCCTCCCACTCCAAGGCAATACCCACCAACATGGAAGTGATGGACCTACTTAAAGAATCTTAGGAGAACACAGAAAGAAAAGAAATCCACATAGGTGAATGCTTATAGAAGGTGAACGCTCATAGGCCAACCACAAAGTTTGTCAGCTTCTATCCCATGCATTCTTTGTGCTCTAAGGCCCAAGCTCAATAATAGCTTTGATTTCTTAGCTTCTTGTGGGTGGACATAGTTAGACAGTTAGCCATGGGTTCCCTATTGTGGTTGGAATCTACTTATATATATCTGGACTGATTGAGTTTGGTGGCTGTGAGAAAGAAAAAAACGAGAGACACAGATGCAATTAATTGGTTTGCCTTTGAAAGTTTGCCTTCAAAAGTTTGAGTATGAAGAATCAGCTTGAAGAGGACCCAGGGACTATGGTGCTGAGGCTGCCATAGTGTGTAGCTCAGTATGTTGTTGCTGTTGGTGTTGGTCTGACTGCACAGTGCTCCAAGACCTGCCACAAAAGATGTCAGCTTTGGCTTATGAGCCTCAAAAAGAACAACAACAAAAAAAAACATGATATGTTAATGTTCCAGGAACACCCAGTCCCAGGTACTCCAAGAAATTCATGGAAGCTACAAAGTCTGTATTTTGACTGATCAGTTATTTCGTCCTAGTCAATTACCGTTTTTAAAACATATTAATGGCCGGGCGCAGTGACTCACTCCTGTAATCCCAGCACTTTGGGAGGCCGAGACGGGCGGATCACAAGGTCAGGAGATCGAGACCATCCTGGCTAACACAGTGAAACCCCGTCTCTACTGAAAATACAAAAAACTAGCCGGGCGTGGTGGCGGGTGCCTGTAGTCCCAGCTACTCAGGAGGCTGAGGCAGGAGAATGGTGTAAACCCAGGAGGCGGAGCTTGCAGTGAGCTGAGATCTGGCTACTGCACTCCAGCCTGGGCGACAGAGCAAGACTCCATCTCAAAAAAAAAAAAACAAAACAAAACATATTAATAAGTACTGCACAATGACCTATTATATAGCAAATATCGTATATCCAGAATCGTTTGATGTGAAAATCTGGGCTGTTATTAATTACATTAAATGTGAAAGTATTTCAATTGAACAGAGGTCCTCCAGTGTTAAGAAATGTGTGATATTTTAAAGATACCTCAGAACTTTCTCTGAAGTATAAGTGTGAGGGCTATTTATTAATAATAAAGTATTATCAATTTTATAAGTAATAATTCAGATTAAACAACAGTTGCTATAGGTAAAGTTAAAATATCAAGGGGAGTGGTAATGAAATATTAATAGTAGTGTGCAAGCATTGGTGTGGCTAGGTAATTGCTATAATACACCCTCCTGCTTCCCTAATTCAAGGATCTTGAGAAGGCAGGCTTGGCTGTGTCTCCCTGGGCACTTCCAAGACACCTGCCACTTTGGCACCAATGCTGAAGCACTAGACATCAATTTTTTTTGTTAGGAAAGAAACTGAGATGCCATAGTTTTATAGGGGATTTACTAAAGCTAAGCAGGTAGTTTAATCTATCAAGGGAACAAATGAGAGGGTAATAAAGGAAAACGGAATGAATAGTCAGACTTATTCCATAAAAAGGAAAATTTATTTTTTCTTTCTTTTTTTTTTCTTTAATGGAGCCTCACTGTGTCACACAGGCTGGGGTGCAGTGGCGTGATCTCAGCTCACTGCAACCTCCGCCTCCCAGGTTCAGGGGATTCTCCTACCTTCAGCCTCCCTACAGGCATGCACCTCCATGCCTGGCTAATTTTTTGTATTTTTAGTATAGGTGGAGTTTCAACATGTTGGCCAGGCTGGCCTCTAACTCCTGACCTCAGGTGATCCGCCCTCCTCGGCCTCCCAAAGTGCTGGGATTACAGGTGTGAGCCACTGTACCCAGTCCCTTATCTTTCTTGAAGCAGATTATCATCTAAGCAAATGGCAGGCAATATATTAATATTTGTTGAATTAATATATAGTAAATAAATTATTAGGCCTTTGGTCAAGTTTTAAGTTTCTAGAACGAATAATGGCTTTAATAATTAAATTAGTTTCAGGGATGAAAAAGCTAGAGTTGGTAGAGCTGTCTTATTGGAATAATTAGTTTTCTGCTTTCTGTCATAACAAAAAGTCTAGTCACTAAATTTATTGTTCTTATAAGATATTCAAAGTAAACAGTCTTCTCTTTAATATTAATTTGCTAATTTAATATCTAGCCATGGTTTGCTTTTCTTCAATATTTCCTCATTTCTTATAATGCCAATATTGTTAATGGGCGATGAAGACTACATGAAATAGCATCAAAATGACACTAACTAGTAGAATAAATAGAAAATAGAGTAGATGAGACTCAACAGAAATTACCTTAATAAATAGAATGTTGCCTTAATAAATAGGAAGGAAATCTAGGAAGAATAGCACTGAGAAAAGAGTCTAGGATTAATTGACTGGGAAAAAAAATAGTTCAATCAGTGGTACTAAAATACATGTGTCCGGCCGGGCGCGGTGGCTCACGCCTGTAATCCCAGTACTTTGGGAGGCCGAGACGGGTGGATCACGAGGTCAGGAGATCGAGACCATCCTGGCGAACACAGTGAAACCCCGTCTCTACTAAAAAAATACAAAAAACTAGCCGGGCGAGATGGCGGGCACCTGTAGTCCCAGCTACTCGGGAGGCTGAGGCAGGAGAATGGCGTGAACCCGGGAGGTGGAGCTTGCAGTGAGCTGAGATCCAGCCACAGCACTCCAGCCTGGGTGACAGAGCGAGACTCCATCTCAACAAAAATAAATAAATAAAATAAAATAAAATAAAATACTTGTGTCCAATCCATATCCCATTCTTGCTGGCAGCAACAGGCCCTTCCACTTGCACTGGTGGCACTCATGAGGTCTGGGGTCCCTTGGCCCTCCACCCAGTGGCAGAAGGTAACTCAGGGTCACTATCTTCAGGCCCACCATCCAATACAAAGAGCCATCCAGAGTCAGTGATTCCCAGCCCTCCACCCATCCGCAGAATAAAATCTAGGCCAGGCATTTCCTGGCTCTCTATCCAATGACAGAAGGCAATCAAATCCTGTGTTTTCTTGCCCTCCACCTAGCAACAGAAAATGATCTAGGATAGCCTTCCACCCAACAGCAAAAGGCAACCTAGAATCCACAGCTCCAGGTACTCCTGGCCCTGCACCCAGTGATAGAAGGCATCCCAGACAGGTACTTCTCTCTCCCAGTGGCACTGCTGAGATAGAATAGAAAGCCCACCAGAACTGGATGGCTGGAAGCTGGGCCAGGAGTATTGCTCTCCATCTCTGAGGCCAATATGGAAAGGAATCAGATGTTGGAGACTGATGAAAACTATTTTAAAGCAACCACCATAAAATTGTTTCAATGAGAAATCAAAACTCCCTGGAAACAAATGAAAAATTAAAAATCTTGCAAAGAAATCAAATTAAATATATAAAAAAGACTCAAATAGAAATTATATAACTGAAAAATACAAAAGCACAAGCAAAAACAAAATCTCACTGGATAGGCTCCATAGTAGAATGGAGATGACAGTAGAAAGAATCAGTTAACTTTAGGACAAATCAATAAAATGTTTTCAATTTCAACAACAGAGAGCAAATAGATTTGAAAAAAAATATATTAACAGAGCCTCAGAGAATATGGGACAATAATAAAAAAAAAATCTAAATTGTTATTATCTGAGTCTGAGGGAGAAGACAGAAAAAAATGGGTTGAAAAAGTAATTGATGAAATAATAACTGAAAACTTACCAAATTTGACAGAAGACATGAACATAAAGATTCAATGAGCTGAGCTAATTTTAAATAGGATGAAATGAAAGAAATCCATGCAGGCCAGGTGTGGTGGCTCACGCCTGTAATCCCAGCACTTTGGGAGGCTGAGGTAGGTGGATCACCTAAGGTCAGGAGTTCAAGACCAGCCTGGCCAACATGGTGAAACCCTATCTCTACTAAAAATACAAAATTAGCCAGGTGTGGTGGTGTGCCTCCAGCTACTCTGGAGGCTGAGACAGGAGAATTGCTTGAACCCAGGAGGCAGATGTTGCAGTGAGCCGAGATCTCGTCATTGCACTCCAACCTGGGCAACAGAGCAAGACTCTGTCTCAAAAAATAAAAAAAAGATACAAAAAGAAAAAGAAATCCATGCAAAGACACATCATAATTAAACTTTTGAAAACTAGGACAAAGCAGTCTTAAAATCAACCATAGACAAGTAATGCATTATACATAGGGAAGCACCAATTTGAATGACAGTAAGTTTCTCATCAGAACCCATGGAGTCAGAAGAAAGTGGCCCAAATTTTTGTGCTGAATGAAAAGAACTCACAACCTGGAAGTGTTATCTGTTTTTCAGAAATAAAGACATTCTCAAAGAAGTTAACGAATTCATAAGATATGACTGTATTCTTTCTCCTCATGAATTTCTTTTTTTTTTTTAATTTATTTATTATTATTATACTTTAAGTTGTAGGGTACATGTGCATAACGTGCAGGTTTGTTACATATGTATACTTGTGCCATGTTGGTGTGCTGCACATGAATTTCTTAAATTATATTTGTTGCCTGGAGCGAAAATTATAATGCCGTTTGTCACAGTGCTCACTGTACATATAAATGCTTCAAACAATTATACAGTGATGCACTGCATAACAACATTTTGGTCAATGACGAACCAGATGTATAACAGTGGTCCCATAACATTATAATGCAGCTGGAAAATTCCTATGACCTACTGACACTGTAGCTGTTGTAACATCATAGTGCAACACATTACTCATGAGTTTGTGGTGATGCTGGTATTGACAAACCTGCTACACTGCCAGTTATATGAAAGTAGAGCCCATACAATTATATACAGTACATAATACTTGATAATGATAATATATGACTGTGTTGCCGGTTTCTGTATTTAATGTACTATTCATTTTATCTTTATTTTTAGAGTGTAGTTCCTCTACTTATTAAAAAACAATAGTTAACTGTAAAACAGCCTCAGGTAGTTCTTTCAGGAGGTATTCCAGAAGAAGGCATTGTTGTCATAGCAGATGACAGGTCCAGGCCAGGCACATTTGGGAGGCTGAGGTAGGTGGATCACCTGAGGTCAGGAGCTCAAGACCAGCCTGATCAACATGGTGAAACCCCATCTCTACTAAAAATACAAAAATTAGCCGGGTGTGGTGGCACATGCCTGTAATCCCAGCTACTTGGGAGGCTGAGGCAGGAGAATCTCTTGAGCCTGGGGGGCAGAGGTTGCAGTGAGCTGAGATCACACCATTGGACTCTAGCCTGGGCAACAGGAGCAAAACTCTGTCTCAATAAAAAAATTTTAAAAAATTTAAAAAAGGAAGAAGAAGAAGAAGAAGGAGAAGAAGACAGCTCCATGCTTGTCACTGTCTCTGAAGACCTTTCTGTGGCACAAGATACGGAATTGAAAGACATTGATATTGATTACCTTGACCTTGCGTAGACCTAGGAAAAACATGTGTATTTGTGTCTTAGCTTTTAAATTTAATTTTTTCTTTTTTGTAGAGATGGGGCCTCGCCAAGGTACTCAGACTGGTCTTGAACTCTTGAACTCTTGATTACTGGTCAAGTAATCCTCCTGCCTCAGCCTCCCAAATTAGCTTTTAACATAAATTTTTAAAAGTGAAAAATAAATAAATAAGAATAGAAAAAGCTTATAGAATAATGATATAAAGAAAAAATATATTTGTCTAGCTGTACAATGTGTATTTTAAGCAGTCTATTATTTAAAAAGTCAAAAAGTTTAAACATTTTAAAGTTTATAGGGTTTATAAGGTAAAATGTTACAGTAAGCTAAGGTTAATTTATTACTGAAGAAAAAATAATTGTTATAAATTTAGTGTAGCCTAAATGTGCAGTGTTAATAAAGACTTACAGTAGTTTAAAGAATGTCCTAGGCCTTCACATGCAATCATCACTCACTCACCGACTCACCCATAGCAACTTTCAATCCTGGAAGTTCCATTCGTGGTAAATGCCATATACACATGTGCCATTTAAAAATCTTTTGTACTATATTTTTACTGTACCTTTTGTATTCTTAAGTATGGTTAGATATACAAATACCACTGTGTTAAAATTGTCATCAGTATTCAGTACAGTAACACGCTGTACAGGTTTGTAGCCCAGGAGCAATGGACTATACCATATATCCTAGGTGTGTAGTAGGCTGTACCATCTAGGTTTGTGTAAGTACACTCTATAATGTTCACACAAGATGAAATCACCTAGTGATTCATTTCTCATAATTTTTCTTTGTTAAATGATACATCACTGTGTTTAATGAGTGGAGAGGGTAAAGGGTTTAAATGAGAGTAAACATCCATTGTTTCACTAGAATTGGTAAAATTTTGATACCAGTACATCGTGATAAGTTGTGTATGTATATTGTAATATGTACATCAACCACTGAGAAAACTCTACAAGTGATATTCTCAAAAACATAAATAAAACAAGAAAGAATTCTAAAACTTTTAAAAATAATCCATGGTAAGACAAGAGGAGAGAAACAAAGGAACACAAACCAGAGGAAACAGAAAACTAATAAAATGCCAGATTTAAGCCCTTAAATATCAATAATTACTTTAAGTGTAAATTGACTAAATTGACTGAAACCAATTGAAAGACAGAGATTGGAAGACTGAATTTAGTAAATATAAGCCAACTATACAATGTCTACAAAAACTCATTTCAAACGTAACAAGGTAATTGGTTGAAACTAAAATAATGAAAAATATATTATGCCACCATTAATAAAACATAGAGAGACTATATTAACACAAAACAAAGTAGATCTCAGAGTGAAAAAAATTACACAGAGTGAAAGAAGGAGATCAATTGTGGGATCAATCCACCAGGAAAACATAGCACTAAACAGAGCTTGCCCGTGGAGCATTCATGCATAGACCATATTCTGGGTCATAAACCAAACCTCAACCAATTTAAATAAAATCATAAGTAGCACATTAGCTGACAATAATAGAATCAAACTAGACATGAATAACAGAAAGATAATGGAAAAACCTTCAAACACTTGGAAATTAAACCACGTGCTTCTACACAATCCATAGATCAAAGAGAAAGTCCCAAAGTAAATTTAAAAATACATAAACCTGGCTGGGCATGGTGGCTCATGTCTGTAATCCCAGGACTTTGGGAGGATGAAGCAGGCGGATCACGAGGTCAGGAGTTTGAGACCAGCCTGGCCAACATGGTAAAACCCCATCTCTACTAAAGATACAAAACATTAGCCAGGTGTGGTGGCTTGTGCCTGTAATCCCAGCTACTCAGGAGGCTGAGGCAGGAGGATCGCTTGAGCTTGGGAGGCAGAGGTTGCAGTGAGCCGAGATTGTGCCACTGCACTCCAGCCTGGGCGACAGGATGAGACTTCATCTCAAAAAAAAAACAAAAACAAAAAAAAACAAAAAAAAACGTAGAACTGAATGAAAATGAGTGTAGAAAATTTCTAAATCTGTTAGATGCAGCTAAATCAGTGCTGAGAGGGAAATTTATAGCATTAAATCCTTACTTTAAAAAAGAAAAAAACCTATCCAGACAACTCAAGTATCTAGTCTATTTTCTAGTGTAAAATATGTTTATGATTTAAAATGATTTCTAGGCTTATTATCAAAGAGTGAGCAACAAAGTTCTAGGCTGGCAAATTTTGTATTCAGCTGAAAAGGGTTCAAAGAACAGTGAGAGATAAAAACAAAAATTTGTCAAGGTTGAAATCCAGATGTCATATTTATCCAGCTGGGTAACTACATGGTAACTTTATTTTAAAATCCACCATAGGTACTTTACAGATAATTTCCAAAAATGCAGATTAGTATATAAAAGTCACTTAGCTCTAATCCCTAAATATAATTGCATTTGTAAATTCATTCTTTTGAATTTTTTTGTGTGTATGTAATTTTATTTATCTATTCATTGAAATGTTGATGTCCATGGAAGTTTCTATGCTATCTATGCTATTTTATGAGCTACTTTTTCTCCTTTAAAATATGATATGAATAGTTTTCTATGTTACTCTATGTTATTAGGCCTAGACATTCTTCCATAACAGATTTATGACAATGTAATATTTAATGAAGACTAATATTTAGTCAGCTTATTATGAATATTTTAATTCTTTCCATTTTTGTTTTTGTTGTTGTTTTTACAACCATCACACTATCCTGAACACCATTATGACTATATCTTGAATCAGAGACAAGATGATTTTTTTCATTAAATTCCTAGATATAAAAGTTTTTCTCTTTCTTATTTCAACAAATGCTCTGAAATACCATAGCCAAAACCTTATTTTTTACATCTGTTGTCCTTGAGTTTAATAATTAACTTTTATAAGAAAAGTAATAAGTTTTCATTCTGCCTTAGAGTATAGGTACCAAATAACTGAATATGTGTTTTGGATATAACTAAGGTTCAGATAAAAATAAATAATATGACCATTTTCAAAGGTATGAAACCAGCCAGTTTTCACAACACATGATCAATCGGTTGGCTACAGTGGCTTCTGGGGATTTTTAAGAGATTTAATAAATATTCTAAATAAATCAAGAATAGCATCTTGAGACTTGTACCCTTTAAGGATGGTTGAAGAAACCAGAAGGTAGTGAGAATATGTAATTTGATTGTTCAAATATATGCAAAAGATTGTTCTAATGTGTGAAAAATCTTTCTAAAACCAAGGAATTTTTTAAATTGCTATAATTAAAGTGAGTTTTCAAAGGGATTAGGTGAAAGAATATTTTAACTTGGAGTCTTCAAGTAATTTAATAAAAAGTTGATTTTCTCCCTAAATAATATAGGAAATTGCCTTGTTTCTTAACTATAAAAATTTTCTCAATAAATGGTGCTGGGATAACTGGCTAGTCATATGAAAAATATTGAAACTAGACACCTACCTCTAACCATATACCAAAATTAACTCAAGGTGGAGTAAAGATTTAGATATAAGAACTCAAACTATAAAAATCCTACAAGAAAACTTAGGAAATGCCCTTCTCGCTATAGGTTTTGGCAAAGAATTTAGGGCTAAATCTCTAAAATCAATTGCAACAAAAACGAAAATTGACAAATGGGACCTAATTAAACTAAAGAGCTTCTGCACAGCAGAAGAAATCACCAACAGAGTAAATAGAGAGCCTACAGAATGGGAGAAAATATCTGCAAACTATGCATCTGACAGAGGGCTAATATCCAGAATCTATAAGGAAATTAATGAATTAATAAGCAAAAAATCAAAACACCCAATTAAAAATGGGCAAAGAAAATGAACAGACACTTCTCAAAGGAAGAAAAAAAAGCAGCCAACAAACATTTGAAAAAATGCTCATCACTAATCATCAGAGAAATGCAAATCACAATGAAATATCATCTCACACAAGTTAGAATGGCAATTAGTAACAAATCAGAAAACAACAGATGCTAGTGAGGCTGCATGCTACGAAATACTTCATGCTATTGGTAGAAATGCAAACTAGTTCAGTCACTGTGGAAAGCAGTTTGGAGATCTCTCAAGGAACTTAAAATAGAACTACCAATTGACCTAGCAATCCCATTACTGGGTATAGACCCAAAGGAAAATAATACATTCTGTCAAAGAGATACATGCACTCATATATTCATGCAGCGCTACTCACAATCATAAAAACATGGAATCAATCTAGGTGCCCATTAACAGTGGATTACATAAGAAAATGTGGCACATATACACAATGGAATACTACACAGCCATGAAAAGAATGAAATAATGTCCTTTGCAGCAACATGGATGCAGCTGGAGGTCATTATCCTAAGTAAACTAACACAAGGAGAGAAAACCAAATGCAACATGTTTTCACTTGTAAGTGGAAGCTAAGCATTGAATACACTTGAACATAAAGATGAGAACAATAGACACTAGGGATTCCTAGATGGGGGAGGGAAGGAGGCGGGTGTGGGTTAAAGAACCACCTGTTCTTTACTATACTTACTGCCTGGGTGGTGTGATCATTGGGACTTCAAGCCTCGATGTCATGCAATTTACCCATGTAACAAACCTGTTCATGTACCCTTTATAATAACAGTTGAAATTATTTTAAAAATTCGTATAATGCTTTTTTACCTTTCTCTGTTAAAAGTTCATTTTCCACATATAAGTTAATGGGAGGATTAATAGAAGAAAGGACTCCATTGTTACAAATAGTATCTTCTGGAATATTTTTTAAGTAATCCTATTTGCAAACTAAGAATTGTAAGGATGAGAAAGGTTGACTATATATTAGTGAAACTGAAAAGGTTTAGAGATGGTAACAGATAATTTTAAAAGATTGGTCAGTAACAAATACCAACTAAAATAAAACCCAATATTGTAGGCCTAAATAGGTGTGATTGAAAGTCCATGATAACAAATAAAATTTTTTTTAAGTTTTGTATAATCAACAGACTTTAAAACCCAGCTGGAATGTGTTTTAAGAGGCATTTAACTACACTGTATTTCAATACAAATAAATAAACTGTGCAAACCATATAGCCTCTGTTTTCCAGTTCAAATTCACACACTTACTAAATATGGGGCACCATGATTAAAACTTTATATGTTTTATATCACTTTATTCTCACAACAGTGCTATAGTGTAGGTACTTTTTTTTTTTTTTTTTTTTTTTTGAGATGAAGTGTTGCTCTGTCTCCTAGGCTGGAGTGCAGTGGCGCTATCTTAGCTCACTGCAACCTCTGCCTCCTGGATTCAAGAAATTCTTCGGCCTCAGGTTCCCAAGTAGCTGGGATTACAGGCCCACACCATCATGCCCAGCTAATTTTTTTTTTTTTTTTTTTAGTAGAGACGGGGTTTCACCATGTTGGCCAGGCTGGTCTCAACTCCTGACCTTGTGATCCGCCCGCCTCAGCCTCCTAAAGTGCTGGTATTGCAGGCATGAGCCACCATGCCGGGCTTTCTTATTCTTTTATTACAACAGAAGAAACTGATGCTCAGAGAGTTTGCATGACATGCTCGGAATCACATTGTTACTAAAGTATTCAATCAAAAGCAGACAGGCCATTTCCAGAGCAAAACTTACTCATCTCTTGGAAGAACTAACATTCTTGATTTGTAAAATAATCTACAATTTTATTGAGTGTTCATCAACCCTTTACTATGTAATAATATCTAGTTCTAATGAGTAATAATTAAGGAATTATAAAAGTAAATTTTCAAGTATAGATGAAAGTGACTTGTTTTTAATTTAGGGAAGGGAAAAATGGTGCTATGTAATAGCACTGGAAATCATTAAAACATTATTCAAAGGATATTGCTTCTATTCTCAGTAAGAACTAAAGAAAGTAGAGTTAATCCTACAGTCTGTGAGTTTATTTTTAAATGTGAAAGAGAAATCTTAATTATCAAAATATTCCTCACGTCAATCTTGGTAAGTGATTTACAGTACACCTCAGTGAGCCACTGAGCCAGCACCCAGCTCTTCTGACCATGCCCAGGATGATCTACATTTTGTCATGCTATAATTTGAAGTTGAAATACATGATTTCTCAAGGTGCCCCCATCATGCCCAAATTGTACAATCTATTACTTGCATAAACATACAGAGTATCTGCCAGCTTTAATAAGAGATAGGGAAATACCACACACACACACACACACACACACACACACACACGCACACACAGCTGTTTAGAGTATGGCATCAGGCTGCTCTTCTGTTCCTGTTATCTAGAAATAGCAGAGGGACCTTGGGTGCCCCTGACTGCTCTCAAACGGGCATGCCCAGTAGAGTTGAACTTGGCTGCCACACACAGTGATTCAGCAATTTAA
Organism: Macaca mulatta; assembly: GCF_049350105.2. Taxonomy (NCBI): domain Eukaryota; kingdom Metazoa; phylum Chordata; class Mammalia; order Primates; family Cercopithecidae; genus Macaca; species Macaca mulatta. Next base: position 56,083,305 of record NC_133407.1, read on the forward strand.
CAACAGAGAATATGAGCGAGAGAAGGAAGATTTTTCATATTGGGTTTGGGTAAGGCATATATTTTGTTTTGCACAAATAAGGAGAGATCTAGAGTTGTTAATTTTGTTAGTTATTATAAAACTCTAATAATTTGTATAACTGGCTGGTTTATGACCAAAAATGCTATTTGCCTAATGAGCATTTAGAATGTGGAAACTGATTTTGTAAGCTTGTACCAGAAATATGATAAAATAAAAAATAAATAAAATGATGATTACAGAAATGTATCTGTATTACATGGCTAAAGATATGGGAAGTTTTTTTCTTGTTATGAGACATGTGTTCTACTTAAATTGAATAGACATCTAGGAGAGACAGATTGGAAATTGTATTAATCTCATTTTACAAAAGAGGAAGGGGAGGAAACAGAACATTAAAGGATTGTTTCTCAAGCTGCGTAGCAGGATGCAACATCTGAATGGCATTGCCCCCCAAATCAGCCTATGCCCACCTCAGCCCATTTACACTGCAATAATAAAATACCACAGACTGTGTAATTTATAAACAATAGATATTTATTCCTCACAGTTATAGACACCAGGAAATCCAAGATAGAGGAGCTAGTAAGTTTCGTATCTGATGAGGGCTGCTTTCTGCTTCCAAGATGGCTCCTTATTGCTGTGTCCTCTGGAGCGGATGAACACTGTCCTCACGGGGCAGGAAGCAGAAGGTGGAAGAGCAAAACGGGGCTAAACTCACTCCCACAATTCCTTTTATAATGGTACTAATCCCATCCAGAAGGCAGAGCTCTCATGGCCTAATCACCTCCATAAAGGCCCAACCTCTTAATTCAGTTACCCTAAGGATTAAGTTTCAACATGAATTTGGGGACACAAACATTGAAACCATAGCAATGCCTCTCTCAACAATAAGTGTTTTATGAAAATGTAATATCAACTCTTCCTCAAATTGGCAGGTTTAAAAAAGCTAACCTTAACGTGAACTCTATCAATCTTCCTATCAAATAATTACATGTGGGAGTGAATGGCCCCATGAAGAAATGACAGCAAATAACCTTTTCAAAGCCAACATTTTTTTTTTCCAAGAAAACTTTGGCCTACTGTTTGTGGCTGCTTGGATATATGACTTTTTTAGATAAATAAATAGAAAAAAAGAAAAGGTGCAACTCTCCAAGAGGAGATTTGAAATCATTAGTAAAGAGAGAAAAAGACTTTCAAAGCCTAATTCTAAATTCCTGTCTGAGATTCATATGAGCACTTTAGCTCTAGAACAATGTTTCCAGAAACACAATCTATCAATAATGACATTTATAGGTCAATTACTATTACCTGGGGAATTTGGTCTACTCTTATTTTACAGTATATCTGCCAAAAGAAAATCATATATGGCATGTTTTGACTTGGCTCTAGGCTTTCTCAAAGCTTTCATTTCTTTTTCAGCTGCAACTGTGAAACTTACCTGTTACTCTTTGTCCCAGAGCCAGTTCGTCACTAAATCTACGGAGCACTGTGTTTCTTTCTGTGTTCCAGCCTGCCTCCTATTTCAATCTTTGGCACAAATAACAGAGCACTAATAGTGAAGCCACAAAATATTAAGATGAGATTATTTGGGATGGGGCAGGGAGAGGGAAAATAGGGAACTTTTTAGAGCCAGGAACAGACCAATCATGTGGAAAACACTTGGCTGTGGAAGGTACTTCCATTCCACCGCTATGATGACAAGCCACTGTCGTCACAGTCGCTAAGAAAACCTGGCCAATAGATTTGGAAGGCCCACTTGGGGCCTCTATTTCATTATTCATTCACTTATTCCTTTATTCATTTATTCCCCCAGTTACTCATTTGGTAAGCCATTTAAGAAAAAAATTAGTTTGAAAATTATACAAGAGTCCTTCTAAAAATTTAACAAACATTCAAATTACCAGGAAATCCTGTTGAAATGCAGTTTCTCATTCACATTCTGCATTTCCATTAAGTTCTCATGTGATGCAGATGCTGCTCCTCCAAGGGAATGAGAAATATACTTCATTTCATTTTCATTTTTCTTAGATCAGTGGTTTTCAAACTTGTTAGAAAATGCAAACTCTTGGGCCCAACCTAGACCTACTGAATCTTGGAGTGGGATCCAGTAATCCACATATTACCAAGTCCTACAGGTGATTGATGCTTGCTCAAGTTTCAGAACCACTGAGTCTAGACCTATAGCTCCCAAAACCTGGCTACATATTAGAACCCCTTGGGGAGCTCATGGGTTAAGTCATGTTCTGCAAAAAGATATGTTGAAGTCCAAATCCCTGATACCTGTGAATGGGACCTGATTTGAAAATAGACATTTTGTAGATCTAATCAGGTTAAGATGAGGTCATACTGGGTAAGGATGAGCCCCATAGCCAATGACTGTGTCCTTTTAAGAAGAGTGAGATTGGAGGCACGTAGACACAGGGAAGAAGGTCACATGACAAAAAGGCAGAAATTGGAACAATGCAGCTACAGGTCAGATAATTCCAAGGATTGCTGGCAACCACCAGAAGCTAAAAAAGAAGCATGAAGCAGGTTATTTTCTACAGCATTCGGAAGGAACATGTTCCTACCAAAACCTTGCTTTCAGAATTCTCACCTCCAGAACTGTAAAAGAATAAATGTCTCCTGTTTTAAACCACCACATTTGTGGTACTTTGTTATGGTAGTCCAGGAAATGAATACAGAGCTTTGAAAACACACGCTCGCGCGCGCACACACACACACACACACACACACACACAACGCCTACTCCCCAACCAACTAAATCAGAATCTCTTGGGGAGGGATCTCTACATGGGAATTTTAAAGTCTCCCTCACGGTCAGGATTCAGATCCACAGCTCCGGACATTTTTAAACATAAATAGACTGTTTGTACTTTATTTTCCAATAAGTCAAAAACACTACAAATAGTGGAATATCAGTGTAAAATTATCCATAAGTTTTATGAGCATCAAAATCAGTAATACAGATAAGAAGTATACTATGTCAGTATTTCTCAGAATTTAGTTAGAAAAACACTGGTATTAGAGTCACCTGTGGTCCACTAATAAAGTGGGTTGCTGGAGTCTATCTCAAACCTGATGACCAGAATCTCATGGGCTGAGGCCTGAGTAAGCACAAGTTATCAAGCTCCCTTGTGGTGACCCTTATGCATACTAAAGTTTGAAAACCAACCGTATAGGGATGATCTAGCAGGTTTGAGCCACTGGGGAGGGTCTTTCTGAAGATAAGAAAACTGAATGAATGTAGGAAGAGAACACACCTGAGCAATGGCAGCAGTAGAAACTGTTGAGAAATGGCTGCTGGGGCAAAGGAGGCTCCTTTCTGGAAGCTGGTGGATGTCAGGCAGGGCTTATGAGAGAGTGTAGAGAGCCCTGAAAGCCAGAGTGACAAAATACGACTGAAGAAACAGCATCAGCATTGTCTGGGAGTTTAGTAGAAATGCAGAATCCTGGGTCTTCCATAGCTCTACTGAGTCAGACACTGGGTTTTATCAAGATCCCCAGGTAATTTGAGTTAAAATTTGAGAAGCACTGCTCCAGTAGCAGTAAGAAACCTGCAGGAAGTTCCTGAGCAACAAAATGATATGATAAAATTATGGAATGGCAAACTTAGCTCAGTGGGGATATTTTAGAGCAAATTGGAAGGCTCACAGAGCTTTCCAACAAAAGTTTCTGGATGGAAATTTGAATCCATCCAGTAATGATGGACAGTAATGATGGAACTGTCCAACATCTGTGCTGTTCAATACAGTAGCTGCCAACCACATGTGGCTATTGAGCACTTGTGATGTTGCCAGTGTGATAGAGAAATGAAATATTTTATTTTATCTTAATTGAGTTAAATTGGCATTTAACTAGTCACATGTGGTTAGTGGTTACTGTATCGGACAGCACAGACTCAGAGACTACAGACATAAAGACTGTGGTGGTCAGAGGGTGCTCCCATTGCACCTGTGGGTATGACATTGTTGTAGGCTATCAAATGTTACTTCTCACACCATTTTTTTTTTACCTGTGCCCAGAAAAACATAGGCGATCCAATTTTCTGCTGAATGAATACATGAATACATGAATTAATGATTGTTGACTTTTGCCTCCAATCAACTTTCAATTATAAAGGATCTAATTATCCTGTCTAGTGCTTATCTAGTGGCTTGTGCCTATTGCTGGTTTTTCTTTCATTTCCATTTTTGTTATTTGCATTGCCTGTCTTGTCAATAATATCACTTTCCGAAAGGTCAAGAGACAATAAAACACAAATTGAAAGGGATCTAACTGGTAAAGAAAAGAGACACCATTATTTACCCAAAATTTTTGTTTGGGTTTCTTCAGTCAATTTCAAGTGTCTGGTGCTCCCCAAAGTCATTGTCTTTTTCCTTCACGAATAATTTACCTGGGGATGGAGTGACAGAAAAGATGTGAGTGACATACCCTTGATTATTATTAGTGGTGTTTATGTCGCATCCAATACAAGATTGAGAATGGAAGAACACACGGCTGTGAGCCCCAGCAGGCTATACATCTTGCTGTGTCTTCTTTAACCAATTCTGTTTACCTCCCTTCTTAATCCATGACCTTAATCCATGCCTCTCACCTACTCCATGCTTTGGAAATCAAAACACATCTCTGAGCCTCTTTGAAGTTTTACCTGTATTTCTTATTCAAATTCTACCTCTTGCAACTCTGGGACACCTGAGCTTATTCTCTGACTGTTTCTTTCTCTTTTTACTTTCCACTACTTATGTCTTCCTTCTTCATTATTAGTCATCAGTTTGCTGACTCCTTTCTTCTTGAACCCTCTCCCCAGTTTTTATTAGCATAGGGAGACAAGTTCACTTTCTAGGCAGGCTCTGGCCAGGTGCGAAGATTCTAAGATTCTAAGAGGAATTTTTTCTGAAGCATCAGCATAATTAGATAGATCTCTGACATTGCTATATTAATTTTATTTTCCTGATACCTCAGTTCTTTTTGTAGAGATGGGGCCTCATTATGTCGTCCAGGCTAGTCTCAAATTCGTGATCTCAAGTGATCCTCCTGCCTTGGCCTCCCAAAGGCTGGGATTACAGGCATGAGCCTCCATGTCCAACCATGAAGTTGCTATTTTTAAAGATATTTCATTGAAGACACAGTTTTTATCAATGTATTTATTCAAAAAGTATTATTGGTCATCAAAACACAGCCTCTGCTTTCAAAGAACTCAAAATCTGCTAGGAAGAGAAAGAATACAAAGAAATAACTTTAGTACAGTATTGTTCCTCCAAAATAGAACGATTTGGGCACAAAATCATTCAGAAAGAGCAGGGAAAACTTCATCAAAAAGATAACTTTTGACCAGGGTCTTAAGAGGTAAGTAAACATTCTCCAGGTAGATGGGAGTGAGGTATGAAAACAGTGTGTTGTTATCTGAGAAATTCAAGTAATTCCACATGGATGGAACAAAGGGTGTGAGAAATTACCCTTAACTGCTAAATCTGTAGGCAGCAGATAGCTAATAGAATACCTTAAACATGGTGCTAAGGAATTGTGACTTTATCCAATTTGTGATGAGGAGCCAGAGAAGACTTTCAATGAGGATTAATAATTAGATCTTTATGTTTAAATATAGATATGGAGAGGATAATACTGGAGTCAAGAAGATAAGACAATATGTTGCTACAACAGTCTGGGTAAGAGATGATGAGGTCTAAAATTGAGAATAGAGCAATGGGAATGTAGAAAGAAAAATCTGAGGTAATTTAGGGATGATAAAATTGAGTAAATTTCAAATGAGCTTTCCTTTTCTTAAAAAGTAATTTTCTAACAAATTGCTGCACTGACAACACAGAGCTGGAGATCAGATAGGGTGGGATGACCTTGGACTTTGAAATCAGAGAAGCCTGGACTTGAGACCCAAATCCATCACCTCCAAGCTGAGTGACTCACAGCCAGATACTTTACTTAACTCACCCCTTAGTGAACTGGAGGTAATTCCTGCCTTGCAAGATTGTTGGGTTACTTAAATAAAGTTTAAAAAATGCCTAGCACATGTGGGTAGCCAATTAACATTAGCTGCCTTTCTGCCCTCTTTTTCAACTTTAAAATACATGACAGTAAATCCTTTAATGTAAGAAAAAAAAAGACTTTTTTAAATTGGCAGACTGGGAGTCTAAAATATATATTTTAAAATAAGCAATCACTTTATTTTCCGACAGGATTAGGCCTAGTGTACCACTCTAATAAATTTTTCAAGTGACAGTTATGTTAAATGTAACAAAACTTTAGTGTGCGTGGAGTTGACATATTCTGATCAATGTACTTATTGTTTAAGACATCAGATTCAATAAAGCATTCCAATGCCACTCCCATTGCTGACTGAATTTCTGGTAGTAACTGAAAATCTCCAAAGTGGATATAATTATTTCCAGGCAAATGCTGTGAGAAAGTTGTTCTCCCTCTTCTGAGAATCTTTCAGAAATAATTTTAATTGGGATGTTCAGAGAGTCTAGGGAAATAATAATAATAATTTTGAATCAAATCTGCCCCTATATGTAAAATAAGCAATTGTCAAATACATTAATAGACAAAGACAATCAAAAAGAAAGATGTAGGCTGGGTGTGGTGGCTCAAGCCTGTAACCTCAACATTTTGGGAGGCTGAGGTGGGCAGATCACCTGAGGTCGGGAGTTTGAGACCAGCCTGACCAACACGGAGAAACCCATCTCTACTAAAAATACAAAATTAGCTGGGTGTGGTGGTGCATGCTTGTAATCCCAGCTACTCAGTAGGCTGAGGCAGGAGAATTCCTGGAACCCGGGAGGCAGAGGTTGTGGTTAGCCGAGATCGTGCCATGGCACTCCAGCCTGGGCAACAACAGTGAAACTTGAAAGAAGAGAGAAAGAAAGAAGGGATGGAGGGAAGGAGGGAGGGAGGGAGGGACAGAGGGAGGGAGGGAGAGAGGAAGGAAGGAAGGAGGGAAGGAAGGAAGGAAGGAAGGAAGGAAGGAAGGAAGGAAGGAAGGAAGGAAGGAAGGAAGGAGAAGGAAGGAAGGAAAGAAGGAAGGAAGGAAAGAAGGAAGGAAGGAAGGAAGGAAAGAAAGAAAGAAAGAAAGAAAGAAAGAAAGAAAGAAAGAAAGAAAGAAAGAGAAAGAAAGAGAAAAAAAAGAGAAAGAAGAAAGAGAAAGAAAGAAGGAAAGAAAGAAAATGAAAGAAAGAGAAAGAAGAAAAAAAGAAAGAATGAAAGAGAAAGAAAGAAAGAAAGAAGAAAAGGAAGGGAAGAAAGGGAAGGAAGGGAAGGAAAGGAAGGAAAGAGAAAAAGAAGGAGGGAGGGAGGAAGGGAGGAAGAAAGAGGTAGAGCTGAGCATGGTGGTCCAAGTCTGTAGTCCCAGCACTTTGGGAGGCTGTGCTTGAGCCAAGTCTGAGACCAGCCTGGGCAACATGGCAAGACACCCTGTCTCTGCAAAAAATAAAGAAAATTAGCCAAGCATGGTGATGCACGCCTGTAGTCCCAGCTACTCAGGAGGCTGAGGTAGGAGAATTACCTGAGTTTGAAGCTACAGCAAGCCGTGATCGAGCCACTGCACACCAGCCTGGGTGACAGAGTGAGACCCTATCCCCTCCACTGCCCACCAAAAAGGAAGATGTAGTAACAATGATTGCTGTAATCCTCATAAAAATCACTTTGATTAAAAATTTCTACACCAGGCCAGGTGTGGTGGCTTACACCTGTAATCCCAGCCCTTTGGGGGGCTGAGGTGGGCAGATCACTTGAGGTCACAAGTTTGAGACCAGCCTGGCCAACATGGTGAAACCCCATCTCTCTAAAAATACAAAAATTAGCCAGTCATGGTGGCACACGCCTGTGGTCCCAGCTGCTTGGGAGGCTGAGGCATGAGAATTTCTTGAACCCGGGAGGCAGAGGTTGCAGTGAGCCAAGCTCACACCACTGATGCATGCTGGTGCATACCAGCCTGGGCAACAAAGCAAGACTGCCTTAAAAAAAAAAAAATATATATATACACACACACACACACACACACACACACACACACCAGGCCAACCTGCCAACAAACTATTTAAATTAGAAACGAATGGAAAGATTTTGTTTTCATAATGTTTGTTTAAGTTTTGTACTGTGAAAAATAAAGTAGAGATATCTCTTGAAAGTTAAAATGTAATTCTGTAACTAAATTTTCAGGAAAAAAAACAAAGGCTGAAACAACAACAAATGAAAATCCATCAGAATTTTATATTTTAATGGCCTTACTTATCAGAATCTTATCTTTTAATATAAACATTCACTTGCAAAATAATAAAAATAAGAAAGTTTGGCCTTCAAAGAGACCACTGCCATGTAATCAGAAATTGCCAAACTACATCCAAAGTTTTACCAAAGACTATAACCTGTAGGAATTTTTTAAACATGACTCTAACATTTTTTTATTAACCACTCAGTGCCTGGTACTCTGATGATTACTATAAATGCATTATCATTTATAATACAGAAATCCCATAAGACTGGGGCTGTGTTTTAGGAGGGAACACTGAGCCTTAGTGTTTAAATAACTTACTTAAACTTACTTGAACCTTAGACAGTTTAAATAACTTACTTAAACTTATACAGCTAAAAATGAGTTTATATGACTCCTACAGCTAGAAAGGCATTTAAGTAATTTGCTCAAACATACACAGCATTTGAACCCATGACTATCCAGCTTGAAATTCCTGCTGTTTTGTATTACACTGGGTAGTCTTTGAAAGCCTTAGTATTATCACCCACAGAAGGGGAATGAGGCCTGTTTCTGGGTGTATTCATCAGGATTCCAACAGGAAATAAAGGTACATTCAAACTAGGCAATTGGAGATTCTAATAAAGGAACTATTTATCAGAGTGTGAGCAGGCATATGGGAAAAGGAACAGAACCCTGTGCTACCAATAAGGAAGAACCCTTCTACCCTTGAGTTTAAAGGGAAAGGAAAGGAAAAGATTACTGGAAATGGAAGATAATTGTAAATATAATTTAAATAATTGTAAGATAATTGTAAAGATAATTGTAAAGAGTATTTCTGGCCAGGAGCTGAAACATTCCATCGGAAAAAAACAGCTGGAAGGATTGATGTTAGCTTCACTCCCCTCTTAACCTGTGATCCTCTGTGGTTGTCTCATGCCCATTAAAAAGTAGATGAACGGCCAGGCGCGGTGGCTCATGCTTGTAATCCCAGCACTTGGGAGGCCTAGGTGGGCGGATCACAAGGTCAGGAGTTTGAGACCAGCCTGACCAACGTGGTGAAACCTCGTCTCTACTAAAAATACAAAAATTAGCCAGGTGTGGTGGTGCGTGCCTATAATCCCAGCTACTCAGTAGCCTGAGACAGGAGAATTGCTTGAACCAGGGCGGCAGAGCTTGCAGTGAGCAGAGATCACGCCACTGCACTCCTGCCTGGGTGACAGAGCAAGACTCTGTCTCAAAAAAAAAAAAAAAAAAAAAAAAAAAAGTAGATGAGTAGGTGAAGGACATTTTTCAAGTAAGACATGCCAGCTGCCAACAACTACATGAAAAAATACTCAACTGAGGTGATTTCTCAGTTGAGTATGAGGTAATTTGTCAGTTGAGTATGAGGTGATTTCTCAGTTGAGTATGAGGTAATTTGTCAGTTGAGTATGAGGTGATTTCTCAGTTGAGTCTGAGGTGATTTCTCAGTTGAGTATGAGGTGATTTCTCAGTTGAGTCTGAGGTGATTTCTAAATTGAGTATGAGGTGATTTCTCAGTTGAGTATGAGGTGATTTCTAAATTGAGTATGAGGTGATTTCTCAGTTGAGTATGAGGTGAGTTCTCAGTTGAGTATGAGGTGATTTCTAAATTGAGTATGAGGTGATTTCTCAGTTGAGTATGAGGTGAGTTCTCAGTTGAGTATGAGGTGATTTCTAAATTGAGTATGAGGTGATTTCTCAGTTGAGTATGCGGTGATTTCTCAGTTGAGTATGAGGTGATTTCTCAGTTGAGAATGAGGTGATTTCTCAGTTGAGTATGAGGTGATTTCTCAGTTGAGTATGAGATGACTTCTCAGTTGAGTATGAGGTGATTTCTCAGTTGAGGTGATTTCTGAGGTGATTCCTCATGTTGAATTGCAAATTCAAAGGAGCAGTTTCAATCAAAAGACAGGTCTTCTCCCGCCTTTCTCCCCCCATTAGCGGGAGAAGTAGATTGAAGCCAGTTGATTAGGGTGTTTCGCTGTTAACTAAATTTTCATGGATTTGAATTCCAGCAATCTAGCAAAAATAAAGATGCCAATTAAAACCACAATGCGATACTATCTTATTGTGGTCATAATGGCTATTACTAAGAATAAAAAAACAACAAATGTTGGGAATGCAGAGAAAAGGGAACATTTATATACTGTTAAGGGGGGTGTAAATTAGTATAATCTCTATGGAAAACAGTATGGAGATTTCTCAAAGAACTAAAAATAAAACTCTCCTTCAGTATAACAATTCCACTACTGGATATCTACCCAAAGGAAAAGAAGTCACTATATAGGCGGGGTGCAGTGGCTTACGCTTGTAATCCCAGCCCTTTGGGAGGCCAAGGAGGGTGGATCACAAGTTTGGGAGTTCAAGACCAACCTGGCCAACATGGTGAAACCCCATCTCTACTAAAAATACAAAAATTAGGTGGGTGTGGTGGTGCGTGCCTGTAGTCCCAGCTACTTGAGAGGCTGAGGCAGGAGAATCGCTTGAACCTGAGAGGCAGAGGTTGCAGTGAGCCGAGATCATGCCACTGCACTCTGCACTCCAGCCTGGGTGAAAAGCAAGATTTTATCTCAAAAAAAAAAAGAAGTCACTGTATTAAAAAAGACACCTGCACTCATGTATTTATCGCAGCAATATTCACAATAGCAAAGTCATGGAATTAGCCTGTGTCCATCAATCAAAGGATAATTGGATTTTAAAAGGTAGTGTATGTATACACACACATGCACACACACCACAAAATATTACTCAGCCATAAAAAAGAATGAAATTATGTCTTTTGCAGCAACATAAGTGGAACTGAAGGCCATTATCCTTAGTGAAATGATTCAGGAACAGAAAATCAAAAACTTCATGTTCTCAATTATAAGTAGAAGCTAAACAGTAGGTACACAGGGTCGTACAGAGTAGAATAAAAGACACTAGTGTCTTCAAATGGTAGGAGAATGGGAGGTGGGGTGAGGGATGAACCAACACCTATTGGGTGCAATGTACACTATTCAGGTGATGGGTACACTAAAGGCCCACATTTCACCACTACACAACATATCCATGTAACACAAATGCACTTGTACCTCTAAATTTATAAAAATAAAAAAATTTTAATATAAACAAAAGGCTTAACTGAGAAAAAAGAATTTCATTCCTTTTATAGCCCAATAATCTGTAATTCTCCGAATATATCACATTTTGTTTGTTTATTCATTAGTCGATAGACAGTGGGTCATTTTCATCTTTTGGTTATTCTGAACAGTACTGCTATAAATATTTTTGTACAAGTTTTTATTTGGGTACTCATTTTCAATTATTTTGGGTTTATACCTAGAGTAGAATTCTTGGTTATACAAAATTGCATGTAGTAGTCCTAAATTACCTCAGATTTTTCTTTCTACATTCCCATTACTCTATTCTCAATTTTAGACCTCATCATCTCTTACCCAGACTGTTGTAACAACATATTAATTTGCCTTCTTGACTCCAGTATTATCCTCTCCATATATATTTAAACATAAAGATCTAATTATTAATCCCCATTGCAACTCCTTCTGGCTTCTCATCACCAATTGGATAGAGTCACAATTCCTTAGCACCATGTTTAAGGTATTCTATTAGCTATCTGCTGCCTACAGATTTAGCAGTTAAGGGTAATTTCTCATACCCTTTGTTCCAGGCATATGAAATTACTTGAATTACTTGAATTGTTGAGAAACTACCCAGTAATTTTTCCACAGTGACTGTAGCATTTTACATTTCCACCAGCAATGTATAAGCGTTCCAATTTTTCTACATCTCTATTAATGCTTGTTATTTTCCTGTTTTATTACTATTATTATCCAGTTGACTTTTAAGTAATGTTATTGTTAATATTATTAGACTAACACCCTGGTAAAGATTTATAAAACCTTGGTCCTCTATTTACCTCAGTATTTTTCATATTGATATCTCTGTTAGCCTAGACACAGTCATTTGTCATGCTTCATATATTCATTGGTTGAACAAATCACTAAATATTTTTGAGCATTTACTATGTGCCAGATTCTGACTAGGCACTAGAGATAGAGAAATGAAGAGGGCAGGATTATCCTCAAGTTACTTATTAAAGAATAGAAGAGACAGACATTTATTAGTTTCCTGTCACTGCCATAACAAATTACCATACAGTGGCTTAAAACCACACAAATTTATTATCTTAAAGTTCTCTAGGTTAGAAGTCCAACATAGGTCTCACTCAGCTAAAGATCAACATGGTATCAGGGCTACTTTTGTTTCTGAAGACCTCGGGAAAGAATATGTTTCCTTGTCTTTTCCAGCTTTGAAGGGACCTGCTTCCCTTGGCCAGTGGGCCCTTCCTTCATCTACAAAGCCAGCATCATAGCTTCTCCCCAACTCAGCTTCCATTGTCACATCTTTCTCTTAACTACAGCCAAGAAAAACTCTCCCCTTGCAAGGATTCATGTGATTAGCTTGAGACTATATAGATAGTCCCCACATCTAATGGCCCTTTATTTAATCACATCTACAAAGTCCTTTGTACCATGTAATGGGATATATTCCAGGGTATTTTCCAGTATATTCTGTAATAGTTCCCAGGATTCAGGCATAGACATCTTTGGGGGGTATTACTCTGCCTTGCATAGATGGGTAAATAAATAATAAAAACAGCCAACACTGAAAAAGAAAAAAACAAGAGAAATAGCAATGCCTCCCCCTCTGTAAGAGGTGGGCCTTAACTACACCTACCACCCCCACTTGTATGTGGGCTGTGCTTCGTGAATTAATTCAGGAATGGAAAAGAAACTTTAGAACTGCATAGAACTCTCTTGGCCCAGTGATCAAGGTACACATCACCAGTGATAAGTCACGTTGATAGCACATACCCTTGATATGATGTGAAGAGTACTTTAACACTGAAGCATTCTTCTCCTCAAACCCGTAACTCTAGTCTGAACATGAGGAAAAACATCAGATACACTCAATTGAAAGTCTGCAAAGCACTTTACTAGTACTCCTCAAATCTGTCATGGTGATGAAAAACAAGGAAAGTTGAAGAAACTGTCACAGGCCAAAGGAGACTATGAAGACATGATGACTAAATGTAATGTGGTATCCTGGATGTGGCCTTGGAATAAAACAGGACATCACTTTAAAAAGTGTGAAATCCTAACAGCATGTGGAGTTTAGTTCATATTCATGTACCACTGTTGGTTTCTTGATGGTAACAAATGTAATGTGACAATGCAGGATGTTAACAATAGGAAAAACTGGCTGAGGATATGTAGGAACTCTGTACTTTCTTTGCAACATTACTATAAATATAAAACTATTCTAAATTTAAAATTTATTAAACCTTTAAAAAAGCTGATAGAAAAAAAACAAAAACAACAACAAACATCAATTTCTGGGCTCCACTCTAAGTCATTTAAATTTGAATATTTCAGGATGAGACTGGGCCCTCCTATGTTTGTGTATACTCATCAACAGTTTTTAATGTACAGCTTGCTTGAGAACCATCGTCCTGCTTGAACATTCCCACTACAGCTTCTCTAATGTCTTTCCACTATTTTCTCTAATAATCCACTACTCTCTCCCTCACACGATATACAGCGGCCACTGCCCTGCTTGCTATTGCCCAAATGTGCCAGGAATATTTGAGTTTCACAACCTTTACAATTATTGTTCCCTCTCACTAGAACACAACTTCACTTAAATATCAGTACTGCTTGCTCTCTTGCTTACTTAAGATCTGTATAAAAACAAAAACAAAAGCAAAAAAAAATTGTCATTTTATTATAGGATTCCCCAAGGCCACCTTTCTAAAAATAGCAACCATTTCACCACCAGAGCTAACTTATTCGCTGTTTACCTTATTCTGTTTTGCTTTATCTTCATAAGATTTAAAATTGCCTGGCATTTTATTACACGTTATGTGTTGATTTTGTGCCCTACTAAACGCTAAGCTCCATGATAATTGGGACTTTGTTTTGTTTATTGTTGTATCCTCACTGTGCCTGGGAACTTTACGCCTGTGCCTGGAACACTGACTGTCATGTATTGGATGTTCAATAAATGTTTGTGGAATGCTTGAATGAGTTCATGAATGAATGAGGAAAACTGTCAAGGAAATCAGTGTGATGCTGCCACACACACACACACACACACACACACACACACACACACACACAAAATGCTATGATACATGGAAGCAAGGGTGCTTGTGAATGGGTCTTGATAGGCAGCCAGTGCAGCCTGGGGAAGTTCCTGGAAGATCTGTCAGAGGACTTGTTCCTGAAGGAAGTTGTAAAGAGATTGTTGCTTAAGAAAACCGCAGCCGGGCGCGGTGGCTCAAGCCTGTAATCCCAGCACTTTGGGAGGCCGAGACGGGTGGATCACGAGGTCAGGAGATCGAGACCATCCTGGCTAACACAGTGAAACCCCGTCTCTACTAAAAAATACAAAAAACTAGCCGGGTGAGTTGGCGGGCGCCTGTAGTCCCAGCTACTCGGGAGGCTGAGGCAGGAGATGGCGTGAACTCGGGAGGCGGAGCTTGCAGTGAGCTGAGATCCGGCCACTGGACTCCAGCCCGGGCGACAGAGCGAGACTCCGTCTCAAAAAAAAAAAAAAAAAGAAAACCGCACTGAGGCTAAAGTTTCAGACAGGGGAAGGCATTAGAATAAAGACCTCAGAGTTGCATAGTTCAGTAGGACTGTGGGGTGGAGAAGAGCAAGCTGGGGTTTATGCCTCAAGGTAAGGTGAGGCTCAAATGGAAGGCTATGAAGAGGCATATAGGCTCCCAATGCTCAATTCCATATGGAATTGGTCATGAGAAGTTGGCCTAGATTATCTTGGCTAATAACAAGTGCTCCATAAATGCTTGTTGAATGAATAGCCAATAATCATAAGGAATAATATGTGGTCTATTTCTCATACTGAAAGTGTTCATTGATACCAGTCTCTAAACATAGATCCTTTCTATATCTTTCTGCATATAGATTATTTACATTGACATATTTGATGGTAAAATATTTTGGTTAAAAAAAGTTTTTTAAAATAATTTGAAGTGGCTTTTAAGAACTTCTTCCTCTAGTTCTTACAGCTTCTCTGTCTGCATTTGCAGCAGTTTAAATAAATAGGCATTTAAATTTTGTTGCCTATTTAAATTTTAGTATAGAAAAGGAGAAAAAAATATCTTATTAAGAGTAAAGTCTTACTCATTTCTATGCCACTCTACTTAAGTTATATTAAACTTTAAGTTTGGGTTGAAGAATGTAAAATGAAAATGACTCAAAAATAAAATAGATTGAAGCAACACTGCTTAGAAAAAAATCTTGAAATATATTTGATGTGTGTTTAATTAATGAAAATTAAAAATGAAAATGACCCAAGTATGAGATAATTTGAAATAAACCTGTTTCTAATTATTTCTTCATGTTCTAGGCAAGTGAGGTAGCCTCTCTTCTCAGCAGTTCCAGGCACAAAATTCATTCATTGTCAATTATTTTGCTATTTATCTAGCAAATCCAGGCCTTGGACTAGGTACTTGGGACAGTGCACATGGTGATGAGAAAAACGAACATTCCTCTTGCTTTTCTTCAGCTTACAAGTGGGGACAGCACACAAATATAAATGTTTACAGTGAAAAATATTACAAAGGAGAGTTTCATGGCCCTCTGAGAGTGTATATAATAGTGAGATTTGAACCAGTAAAGGCAGGGTTCCCAGGGGATGTAAATACTGAGATGTGATCTAAAGAAGGAGTAGGAGGAAGCCAAGGAGAGCCGGGTATCACAGAAGCCATAGGAGACAGCAGGTCATGAAGAGAATGGGCAGCAGAGTCAAATGATGCTAGGAGGACAAGAAAGGTGAGGACCGAAAATGTTCAATGGATTTAGTAATACGGTAACTTTAACAAGAGAGAACCTGCTAGAGTCTTAAAACAGAAGCCAGATCAGATAGTCTGAAGCGTAAGTGGAGGAACAGAACTGGAGACAGGGCATGTATCCAATCTTTTCACAAAGTTTGACTCTAAAAGGGAAGAAAAGTAGGTAAATTAGAGAAACTCATGGGGCTGGGAGTGGTTGTTTTGTTTTTTGATTCTTGTTAATGGAAGAAGCTTGAATTCATTTAAAGGCCTGCAGAGAGATCAAGGTGGAGTGCCTGAATATAGAATAGAGAGTAGGCACTAAGCATGTAATGCGAAGCTGGGAGAGGATGGTCCTGTTTACATTAGAAGTGGAGGGAAGAAAACAAGCTGGAGCAGATAGTCATATATTTAGGGTCAGGAATAAGAAATGCCTATCTTATGGCTTCTATTTACTATGTAAAGCGTGAGCTAGGGTTACCAGCTAAGAGAAGGGATGGTTAGGGTTAGTGGTGAGTGTTGGAGGTTTGAAGATAGTGGAGAAGATTTGAAATGATGGCTGGATGGATGAGAGTGGGTTGATAAAAGAAATGTAGTAGGATTGCCCATAATTGAGGACTTATTTGAAGTCGGCACTCATGGATTTCTAACAGGCCACAACTTCATGCTGTGAAATAAAATGTTATTTTTATCCTCCCACTACTAAAAATATATGAGTTCTATTGTGCGGTACCTGGTTCCAGGCTGTCTCTTCAGCCTCAAGTTTTTAGGAGTTTCATCCTGAGGTTATCCTGTTCTCACTTTAGGGTACGCTTTTCCTAGGAATTTCAGTCAGGTGTATAATTTGCATTACCTTCTACAACAGAGCTGTCCATTGGCTTGATGTCACTAATGCCCACTTACCTGTTTTGGCTCAAAAAAGTGTTTTGTAAAAATCTTAAATGAGTTAGAGATTAGGAGAGCTCAAATTAAAATCTGGGTTTCCGGTTTCTCTTAAAAACGAAAAACGCTGGCAGCACTGAAGCCACAGTCCCACACCAGTAGTCCATTGCACGTGAGCAGCAGCTGTCCTCTTACAAGGACGTGCTCCCTTCTGCTCATCCCAGCCCCCACCACTCTTTATTATCCATTTCACTCATTTACTTTGTACAGCAACTGTACCCTGTAAACATTTGACTTAATAATTCTTAATAAGCAAATCTGTGACTCCCAAAGTTTTAATTTCAGCTCCAATATCTTTCTTGTACTCCAGATATCAATAACCACCTGTTGATTGGATGGTCTTTAGGTGATTGAAACTCAGTATCTACAGAAATAAATGATCTCCCACATAATTTGCTGTGCTCCTACAGTGTAGATCCTGGCTTTTAGTACCTCCATTCACCCTGTTTACTAACAAAAACTCTGTGAATATACTTTCCAAATACTTTTCGTTTCTATTCAATTCCCTCTTTCATCTCCATTTCTTTAGACATATATCATATGTTACTAATATGGCTTGGCTGCGTCCCCCCCCCACCAACAAATCTCCTCTTGAATTAATTGTAGTTCCCATAGTCCCCACATGTTGTGGGAGGGACCCGGTGGGAGGTAACTGAATCATAGGGGTGGTTACCTCCATGCTGTTCTCCTGATAGTGAGTTCTCATCAGATCTGACAGCTTTATAAGGGGCTTTTCTCCCACTTCACTTTGCACTTCTCCTTGCTGCCACCATGTGAAGAAGAATGTGTTTGCTTCCCCTTCCACCATGATTTTAAATTTCCTGAGGCCTCCACAGCCATGCTGAACTGTGAATCAATTAAACCTCTTTCCTTTATAAATTACCCGGTCTCGGGTATGTCTTCATTAGCAGTTGAAAACAGAATAATACAGTTACCTATATGGGATATTAAAATAACCCTCAATCCATAACCTCCACTCTTTCCTCTCTTCCAATACTTCCTCTAGATAGCCACAAGATTGATCTTTCAAAGCACAATGTCTTTTCTGGCACACTGGCTTGATTTGTAGTAAACTTCTCATAAGTTTTTCAATATGCGGCATGCCTCACATGTACATCTTGCCAATTGCTGCTCCCTAATCCTGGAATGCCTTCAGTTTCTGTGATCCTGGTGAATCTCTATTTATCCTCCAAGACACGGCTCAAGTGTCCCCTCTTCCTGGAAGTCTTACTGCTAGAAAAGTAACTTAGGCAGAGTCAAATGGTATAGCCTTTACCATAGTGCTCTGGAGGGCTTGGTTTTTATACAGGACTCCCAGCTAGACCAGGAGCTTGAGGGTAGAGATGGCAGTGTTGTAGTCCAGTTATCCTCAGCACTTAGTTCCTGGTCACAATTGACACTAAATAAGATTTTTTAAAAATGAGCTCCAAAATTCACATAAATAATGAGATCATATTGGAGAAAAGTTTCCTAACTTTAAAAGAAAGATTATTGATCTACCAAAAGGTTTTTAACCTCCAGATTCACCCCGCTATAAGAATTAATTCTAAGACTCCAACCAAAAGGATGCAACATGCTTTAAAAACATTTGTTTGTGGTGTGTGTGTGTGATTGCATTTGTATGCTCTCAATAAATGAGAAAGATGGCTTTTCAAATGAGAAAGAATGAGCTACTTGATAAATGATGCAGGCCTGTTTGACTATTTTGTTAAATTAACAAAGAGCTCGATATCATACTATATACTAAGTTAAATGTAAAAAATAAGTCCGTAAATAAAAGAAAGAATGCATTTAGAACATTTATATAAAATTGGTGAAGGATTAGCCATTCTGAAAGCAGAAAACATAAAGTAAATAATGGATAATTTGAAAATATAAAGAGATACAAAATTTGTGTTATTAACTAAAACTTCAGAACAATTAAATAACAAACAGAAGAAAATACATGACATCCATAAAAAGTATTTGTTTGTAGTTTTACTATATAAAACCGGCAATTTAATCAATAGAAAAAAAATGAAAACACAAATTGAAATCTGAGGTCTCTGCTACTTTAAACACACTGGCATAAATAAAACACACCTCAGAAACCTTTCTTATATACTATATGGTTTTCTACTATCTTCTCAATTTGTATTTTGCCAAGTATCTGATTTTATAGATAGGTAAAGTGCTATAGTAGGTTCTGATATATCTTTGCTCTTGGTTTTTATTTCTTTGTTTTAAGTGGCTTTATCTAAAGCAAAGTGACTATGGGTACCTTTTGAAAAGCATATAAAATTAAAAATAGGGAATGACTTCTTTTTCTGGAAACCTTTGTTCACTGATGACAGGAGACAAGGAGAAAGGAAATGGCACTCCTTTTGCTTCAGTTCCTACATAACTAATATTTAATCCACAGAGACTTGGGGAAGATTAATGATACAGTTATAAGTACATTTCTGGATATCTTTTCTCTTAAATCTTTCTAGAACTTCTGTTCTCCCTGGAGCAATAATTATGAGTGAGAGAGAAGGGCATACTTAGAAGATGTGATGATACAATAAGGTTGAAGGGGGTGTAAGAGTGAAAAGCATAAATAGAGTAATGAACACATAGGATAAAAGAAGGACAGACTCATTAGAAAGGGTCAACTAGAAGTATAAGGGACTGGCTCTCCCATTCTTGCATAATTCTCCAGGCTAATGCCAGAGCAACTGCTGACAGCTCAGGACTTGGATTACAGTGGTTTTGCTTCACACAGTCCGCATTTCTCAAAACAGAGGCTTTAGTCTATGGAGGCAATTTGAAAACCTCAAGTATTAGGATACTTAGGTCTGTTGCTTTTCTCTCCATATTCCTTGAGAGAACAGATTTCAGATTAGGGTTATACGAGTGAGAGAAGAACAAGAACCAAAAACTACTAAAGAAATAAATCGTAAAACCCAAGTTATGATTTTTAAAAATTAAATTTATTGTCTAGATTAATCTGTTTAGAATCCTTCTTAACATCCTAGAATTCAATCAAGTACATTTTTTATAACTTCCCATGGATATTAAGCCTCTCTGATTATAATGTGATATTTATAATACTAGCTTCAGATTAACAGGCAAAGCTTTAGGGAAAAGAGTATATGGAAGGCTGGGTACAGTGGCTCATGCCTGTAATCCTAGCATTTTGGGAAGCCAAGGTGGGTGGATGGCTTGAGCCCAGAGGTTTGAGACATGCCTGGGCAACATGGTGAAACCCCATCTCTACCAAAAATACAAAAATTAACTGGTGTGGTGGTAGGCGCCTGCTGTGCTAGCTGCTCATGAGGGAGACTGAAGTGGGAGGATCGCCTGAGCCTGGGAGGTCAAGGCTGCAGTGATCCATGATTGTGTCACTGTACCTCACCCTGGGTGAGAGAGTGAAACCCTGTCTCTAAATGAATAAATAAAATAAGTAATAAACAAAGTATATGGAAGGAGTGTGTAAAGTAGGCACCCACTGTAGCTTTGCACTGTGCCCAGTAGTATGGAAGTAAGGAATAATATTTATTTGTTTATAGAATACTCTAACCCATTATTTCCAAATAATCATCATGTTTTTATTCTTTGACTTGAATTTCTACATGTTGAACTTCAAATAATACTGAATATTATCCTATTTTTAAAATTACTCACCTTAAAAGAATAATAGATTCCCTTGTGACTAATTTGTGAGATTTTACATACTTTTAACCATTTAGAATCTAACAACAAACATGGAATTAGAAAAAATAAAATGCCATTGAGTGTTGAATGCCACTGTGAAGCAAACACTCCTCATAAGACCAAAAAAAAAAAGCACTCTACTCTGAAGAAGAGATGAACATTTCAAAGTGGAAAATCTCAGTTGTAAGAAGTCAAAAAATTAGAAACACCGACATAGGAGAAGAGAAACAAATGCCAATGGAGAGTAAGACCACAACATCCTAAAAGTCTGACACAACTACAGAAGCAGAGTATGTTGGGTCCATTTAGTCTATGGACAAATTTTTTAGTGCTTTACACCTCAATAGAGTCCTATGTCATTACCAAGGACAACGTCTATGATGGTCTTGAGTCATCCTCTAAGAGAGAGAAGGAGTGATTATGTTCAGCATCCTCTACTGCAACGCAGTGTAGTATGTCCTATATTTCAGAAAATACTTCTGATGCAAAAAGGGTATGCTTCAGTTATCTGGAAAATTCATCTATAGGAACCAGTTTCCTGGCACTGCTGAATACATGAAGCATCATGAAATATAACTGTTGAAGAGCTATATAGATTTTGCAAAACCCTGCAAGTTATCCATTTAGAATAAATGGCTCGTAAGTAGGTACCCAATCTTACATCTTCTCTGAGTTTTAACAATTGCTACTGTTTTAATTTTAGGCTTGGAAGATTTCACAGAAGAAACCTTAATGGAATCTCCCTCAAAACACTGTTCAGGTTTAAAGAATAGCCCTTGATATCAACTTTGTCCACAGCTGTAAGATGGATCAGCACATGCCATTTTCTCAAGTGTGGCAGGAACCTGACTTTCGAAAACCCTTATCTGGTAAACACTAATAATCTTCAGCAGCTCAGAGTGGATGTACTGGACTCAAAGTGTCTTTTTCAAATAGTTATTATAGCTTATATACAGTTTAATTACTCTTTAATCACCATATCAACCCTTAAAAAGGTTAAGATGGCATGCATTTTGCATCCTTGTGAGAAACTGCTGTGCTTGTATTTTTGTTTCTCCGTGACACAGGAAAGCAACTGGAAGTCAGGGAGCTGATGCATCAAGGGGGAACCAGATCAACTCCCATCTCCAAGAATTTTAGTTGCCCTTTGGTTGCCCTTTCTTCTTAGTTTGTTTCCAGAACCTAATCTGCTCGTGGAGGAAAGAATTAACTAATGTGTCCATCCCTAAAACTTCTGACATCCCATCTACCACTTGCATTTTCCTCTCAGTTCTCCAGTCCTCGGGCCTCATACCACCCACACTGTTAATCCATTCTCCCTGAACTTGGATAGCAGTTTCTTATATTTTACTAAAACATATACCATTAGGCATATCATCTGACATATGTGCTATGGTTATAAAATACTTTTCAGTGATTTTTGTGGATATTAGAACTAGATAATTATGCAAGAAGTCATTAGCTTCTAATTTCTACTCAGACTTATCACTTGAGTAACAACTTTTCAGATTATCTTAGGTGACATTTCCTTTACTCATTATAATCAGTCTTTAGTGCTGGCAGCCATGTTATTTTTAGTGACATTCCATGTAGCACCTTTCAAATTCTTCACCAAAAGTGAATCTTCGTACCCTTCCCTCAGTGCCCCTTTTATTTTGACACATCCCAGTAATTTCTGACTTCAACTTATTTTTTCCAGGTTTAGCTTGGTTCACATTGCCATTAACATTTTAAATAGCAAAATTTACTTTAACTAATGTAATTTTGTATTAACTTATTTTTACCTATCAAGGAGCTTGATTAGGTCATTCGTTTGAAAGCTCTCTGTTTTCCTACTTAGTAATGTTCTCAGGTTCCCTCTGAACATATAGTTTGACTTTCTAGCTAGCTTTAATCTGCTTTATGCTTTCTTGATACCTCCTTCCATTCTTTGGGTTGAATTTAAAAACAACGTTCTTGATAAACAACACTTGTTTTTGAGCTCTTGTACTTACTTTCAAATACCACAGTTCAGTCCTTTGCAAAGATTTACCTAATTTTCCATTCATTTACCTATTCATTTTGCATTAATATTAATACATATAAAATACATGTGAGTCTACTGAGCTCCAGACTGTGCTGGGCATTGGACATACATTAGTGAAAATGACAGTCACAATCTCTTCCATCACAGACCTTATGTTTCAGTGAAGAGGGCAGACCAAAAGCAAATACACTGATACACAAAACAATTAGAAAGTATGATACATTTTCTAAAAGGAGCAAGCAAGTAGCCAAGGAAATATGGTAAAAGAGAGGGACAGAGACCATATAGGGTGGTCAGAGAGGCTGTCTCATGTGGGAGAAGAATCTAGCTATGTAAGAGCATTACAGGTAGAAGGACTCACACATGCAAAGGACCGGAAGTAAGAGAGCACTTGGTAAATACTAGGAACTGAATGAAGCCTTGTGAGCATGTTAGGAAATAGAACAGTGAGCTCTAAGAATCTGGGATTCCTATAGTATACCACATAGGTTAGAGGTCTGGTTCTAGTCTTGTCTACTGTAGCTCCAGGTCCCAGTGCTGAAACACAAAGTCGCTGTATGATCTCCTGGAGCAGGGGAGCTGCCCAGACCCAGAAGAGAAGGGACTTGGACAACTTCTGGGAAAATGACTTTTATCCTTCCATGTTTTCTTCCACAGTGAGAACCAAAAATAAATATCTCAATAAATTAGCCTGCCTCATGTGATCCCTGTGGTAAAGCAAGTATCCTTGTGAGAAATACTAGAACTATATGTTTGCAGAATTGGAAGGGACTTGATGCTTATCTGCCACAACATCTTTGCTACCATGGAACAACCTTGTGAAATAATTTAACATGTTGAAGTGGGCTTTACTTCCTTTATAAGATATAGTCGTGTTTGAATGTTGAATTTTTTTAGCATCATGTCTATCTAGGATATATGCCAGTACATGGTTTAGTGAAACTTCTAAAAAGTTTCAAGCCACACATTGCTCTCCCTGTTGGATAACTCTTCCTGGGCCAAGTTGGAACAAAGAATGCTGGACCTGTGCCAAAGTCCAGGCCGGGGGTAAAGGTGCGAACTAAGAACTGAACAAAATTTCTGTGAAATGAGAGTATGTGCAGTCTGAGCCTTCAGCACAGAAACCAGGGAACCAAGACAAAGCCACAGGTTAAATGAGGCCTCTATAGGATTACTCGTCCAAGCTCCTGGAACATCCTGTTATAGGCAGTGACCCAGGTCAGGAAGCCACACTTAAGGGCTCAGAAAACGTTTGGCCTCCAGATAATTCTTGTTATTCATGAGAGAAACACATATGCTATTACACTAAGATCTCTAAGAGTTCAGAGTTAAGTTTTGCGACCAGATAACAAAAGATGTGCAACAGACCTCGTGACTCCCACGCTTCTACACTGTAAGTGTGTCACTCATCTTTCTATTTATGCATTATTGGGTTTGGATTTATTTTTTATTTTTATTGTAATTTATTTATAATGACACATGTCTATAAAACAGAGAGATAAATTGATTTGCCAAGGTCAATCCAGCCAACTAATGGCTAAGCCGAGATTTCTACTTAGTCTAGTGTCCTTTCCAAAAGTTCTTAGCATTTTTATTATTGAATTATATTTGAGTGGGAACTCAGGATCAAAGAGAAAGCTTTGATAGACCATAAGTGGACACAAACACTGAAGACTGCTGGGATGCTAGGTGTGCCAAGCTGGAAGAAGAGGATTGACCATAGAACCAGGAGGCACTCAGCACCAATCAAAGCTCTATCAACAATTTTTCCTGAAGCTGGCCTACTGATCACACGTTATAATTATTTCTAATAATTCATTTTACTATCTAACCACTTCTGCTTACTCTTTCTTCATGTACCATTATTCTAAGAACTGTACTAATTTTTGTGTATACATATACACACACGGAAATATATATATATGTGTGTATATATATACACACACATATATATACACAAAAGACCTAGCTTATGTATCTACATATTACATAAAAAGTTTATTATATATATAAAAGCTGGGTCTTTTATGTATTTCCTTTTAAAATAAATGTATTATGGGCAGTCTAGAAGATGGCAATTAACAGGGGGCATTGTTTCTGATGCTTCCATAATCCCCACTTAAAAATAGAGAAACGTCCAGGCACGGTGGCTCACGCCTGTAATCCCAGCACTTTGGGAGGCCCAGGTGGGTGGATCACCTGAGGTCAGGAGTTCAAGACCAGCCTGACCAACTTCGTGAAACCCCGTCTCTATTGAAAATACGAAAAATTAGCCGGGCATGGTGGTGGGCGCCTGTAATCCCAGCTACTCGGGAGGCTGAGGCAGGAGAATTGCTCGAACCCAGGAGGCGAAGGTTGCAGTGAGCCGAGATCGTGCAACTGCACCCCGGCCTGGGCAACAAGAGAGAAGCTCAGTCTCAAAAAAATAAAAATTAAAAAAAGAGAAACATGATAACAAAACCAGAATCCCCAAAGACAACATTTAGAATAACTAGAAGACAGGGTATCCCCATGAAGCCAAGAATGTAAGCAAGTGGGGCCCATTCACCAACAACCACAAGACCTGCGTGCTAGCAGCAGCTGTGCAGGAGGAAGCCATGGGAAGCAACACGGCATCTAAGAAGAGAAGGACTATCAAACAGCCAACAGCCATTCACACGAAGGTGCCATGGGGCAGTTTGGGGCAGCAGCTAAAACTACAAGGGGTCTTACCCACTCCAGTGGCAAGTGAATTGAAGAGCTTACAATAGGTTGAAAAGGACTGAAGTCGTGTAGTTTCTGTGAACTCTGAAAATTAGCCCACTAGGTTCTCTTCCAAAATGGAGCTCCACATGGAGGAAAACTGCAGAGGATGGGATTAAAACGGAACAGGATAAAAGGCAATAGAAACCGTGGAAAGAACGTCATGATAAAAGTGGGACAGGAGAACAGAAACAGAGAGAAGGAAATATCTTAAATGTGTAACTAAGTCATCTCCTTCAGAGAAGAATTGTTTTTGCTTTAGCTTTATTCCTGATGTCACCAACAACCCAGGCCAATGTCAGAAATTTGATTTTCAGACTGAGAGTTTTCGTGGACCACACAGGTAGTGTTAATACTGTCTCCTAACCCACAAAAGTACATGCCTCCAGCTAGTCCCAAATCTATAATAACCTTGGTGATAGGTATGGGTTGATTTGCCCTAATATACTCTTTTTATTTATTTTTTTAGATGGAGTTTCCCTCTGTCACCCAGGCTGGAGTGCAGTGGTGTGATGTTGGCTCACTGCAATCTCTGCCCCCCAGGGTTCAAACAATTCTCCTGCCTCAGCCTCCCGAGTAGCTGGAATTATAGGCGCTCGCCACCATGCCTGGCTAACTTTTGTATTTTTAGTAGAGACGGGGTTTCACTATGTTGGCCAGGCTGGTCTTGAACCCCTGAGCTCAAGGGATCCGCCTGTCTCAGCCTACCAAAGTGCTAGGATTATAGGCGTGAGCCACCATGCCTAGCCTACCCTAATACACTCTCTATGAGAGTTGTACTTTAAAGTTTTCCGCTTTACTAAAGTACTTCTGATCTGGCCACCATACTTTTAGGGCTTGATGCTTTGTTTCCAGAGCCAGAAATGTGTGCCCAGTAAAAATCCAAGCCCTGAGCCATCAGGAATGGACAGACATCCTCAGATTAAAAACAAACTCTAGATGGAGCTTGCTGCTATTAAATCACTCTTCATTCTTTGTCTGGCCTCCAATTCTTTCTATTACTAGAGCTCAGGCTTATTTATTTAAAGCTTGTCATATTTTATCTAGCATTTCCGGTGTTCCACACCATGAGGGATTTCTTTGTATATTTAATCTGGCAAATTGATTAAAATATAAAATGTGTTTATCTATTTGCCATTGTGCATCCTAATTCATAGCGTTAAGTATATATCTCCTATATACAGGCACTAAATGGATGTTTTTGTCAAGATTTCCCTGAACTCCAGACTCATCTAGTTACCCCCAAGCCAGCTACACCCATACTCTTAACATCTCAGTAAATGGCAACTTCAAACTTTGATTGCCCAAGCCGAAAGCCTTTTAGTAATTCTTGTCTCCTTTCTTTCTCTCCCACCCTTAATCTCATGCATCAGAATCCCTGTTAGCTCTGCCTTCAAAACATATCTAGAATCATATTATTTGTTACCATCTCAACCACTCCCACCACAATCCAAATCAGCACCACCTCTCACCTGGATTATTGCAATAACAGGTACTACACTTCTAACTTTTCCTTCCTGCAGCCTTGTCTCAACACAAGCAGAGTGACACTGTTGAAATACTAAGTTAGATCATGTCACTCTTCTGTCAAACCCCCCTGGTGGCTTATTTCATGCATACTGAAGACCTAAATCAGTACAAGGACCTATAAGACTGCATCTGTCTGATCCTATCACCTACTACCATACCCTTTGTTTACTCTGACTCAGACACATACACCTTCCTATTCTTCAAAAACACTGAGCTTATTTCCACTCCAGAATCTTTGCAGTGGCTGTTTCCTCTATCTATCTGTAATGCTCTTCTTCCAGATATCTATCTGTATGGCTCTTTTTCTTATCTCTTTAAGTCTTTGCTGAAATGTCACCTTCTCTTTGAAGCCTACACTGTCCATCCTATTTAAATGAATCCCTTTCTCCAGCAGTTCAAGTCTACTTACCATGCTTTATTTTTTATAGTACTAAATATCTTTTCGCTATACTATATACTATGTAATATAGTTACTTCTTAGCTTTATTTTCTGTCTTTCCATATTAGAATATAAGCTTTATGAGGTCAAAATACTGTCCTTATTGTTTTGTTCTCTGATGTATCCACAGAACCTAAAAGAATGTCTGACCACACTGAAGGCATTCCATAAATATTAGTTGAATGAATGCATGAATGACAGGTATCATGAAGAAAATATGGTAACACATGGATTCTTTCTTGCTGTGCAAATTTAAATAGCATTATGGAAGATCTTCTAAAAAGAATTTGACATCATTAGAGAACAGAATGATTCTGAAATGGAAACTCATATTGTAAGTCTATCCAGATGCTTCAAATCTAATTACTTTTAAATTTTGGTCAATGATTTTCCAAATGGACTGTTCTCTCTATGCTACAGTGCATTTCTTGAGTTAGAGTGTCACCTTAAGACATAATTGTGGTACTTGTATTGCTGTTCTTAGGAATAGTAGCTATATGGGAAGTCTCGAGAATCAGACTCCCTTGAAATCCTGACTCCTCCATTTCTTATCTGTATAACTTGTGTCAGCTCCTTTAACCCCTAATTTTCAAATTTCTTAGTTATAAACATCAAAACTGGAGGACTAATTTGGACCCTTCACTTAAGCAGTGGTTTTTGTTCTGATGACTCCCATCCTTAGGCAATACTGTAATCCTTTGAATTCCTTATTAGGAATTGCCAGAGACAACCTGGATTTCTTTAGTTAATGTTTGTCCATACTTCCAATGACCTGCTTGCAGAATTATGCAATGTTAGTATTTTTTAGCTATTGATGTTTAAAATACGAAATACCTAAATGATATTATTGTTCCAATCTGTCTAGTAAAGCTGGTGCACCAGTTTTTATGGGCAGATGTTAAATGTCATAATATGCCAGAAGCTCATAGCAAGGAGATAGGAGGAGACCTTCAGGTGCAAGTATTCCTAGGTTAGAAGGCAAGTTTACAGCTGGCCAACTGACATCTTACTCCCTTAATGCTTTTCGTGAAAGTGAGGCATTACATTGTGAAAAGATGATGGTGAAATACTGAAATGAAGTGGTTATCTGGAATGATTTACATAAGTCACTATCAAACCATACATTCTTTGACAGAGTATACATCCTTTGATCTAGTAAAACTCCAGGGTAGCTCCCATTAGGTTATGGGATATATTATTGAAACCCTTTGAAGATTCTGCAAGTCAGACTTACCTTTATCTTCTATCCATTAGCCTAGGCACTCCACGGGCCAAGTCTGCTGCCCTGTTATCAGAACCACATTAAGTAGCAAATTCACCCTGAAAGATATCCGTTGAACAAAACATTTCATATTATTACATTTGGATTGCCTTGAGTCAGCCTTAAGTTATTTTGTTTCTTAAGTTTATTTTTATTTTACTCTTAGAAACTCACCATTTTCTTTAAAATAAATGTGAGGACATTTGTTACTATTTGTTTCTTATTTTCTTTCACTATACTCCAGTTTCCATTCTAGTACGTTCAAACCATTGTAAGTAATGGCTAACACTTTTTCAGGAATACCAGAATACTCTTAGATGACTTCTGACATTTTAGGTCACAGAATATGACAAAGGGAAGGATAGTAAAATACACCATCTATTTGTTATTATTATCTTTATTATTGCATTCACTATCTGGGTTTAGTTGCTATGTTTTAATTCCAGATATATTAGAATATTTTGCACAAATATAAAATGTAGAATATCTTTGAGCAGCTTGTATAACACTTGCACATCAATACTGTTTAATAGGTACTGAGAGGATCTTTGAAATAAACTTCATATTGATGCAGTAAAACATTGCATAGCTGACACTGTTTCTCCTAGCCTCTGCTGCTGGGACTTTATGAGGTGTCACATTTCCTTTAGCAAATTCTTCATAATACCATTCAATATTACACAGTAAAGAGCTGACCCCATCTCTTTTCTGATATGTTATGAGCCACTTTAAGCCTGTCAACTTCTAAACTACAATCCAATGCAAAAGACTGCTGCTTGCCTATGGGCTACAATTTTTTCATTATCCAACTTTATCTGAAATCATTTGGATACAATAAGACAACTTCAGCTGCAGGGGATGGAAAGAAGCAAAATACTTGAGCAGCTCAGATAAGAAAATATGATTTTGGTGCCCTCTGTGTCCCAATTTATGGCCACTAGAGGGGTCTCTATTAATCAGCACAGCCTTCCTCTCCTGACATCTGCTTAATCCTTAAAATATTAGATCCAGATCTTCCTATGGCTTATTTCCCCCATTCAAGCCATATGGTTATACTTTCATGCTTTGTCGATTGCTGGAAGGAAAAATAGCAACTTCAACCTCCTGTTGCTTCAATAATAAGACATTTACTAATGCATTAAAAAGAAACTTGTTTCGATATGTGGTAGACACACACACATATATATTATATGTATAATATATATTTTATATGTACATACATATATATAATCAGATCAGCAGAAATGAGATGCCAATCTTTGATGTCATTGACAGCTGTCAGGATGTGGTATTACTTGCCATCATCCTTCTAATGGAGTCACAATCGAGAAGGTAAAAGTCTAAGTAGTGCTTTCATGATGAGGAAATGTGCTATATTAAACAGGACTTTTTCTACGGCAGGTAACCTAAAACCCAACCAAACTGGCATAAGCACAGACTAAATTTTTGTATCCTGCGATTACAAGTCCAGGACTAAGGCTGGCTTCAGATGGGCCTTAACTCAGGGGCTCCAGTGATGTTCCTAAGGCCTGATTCTCTATATCTCTGAACTTGGCTCTCTATGCATTTTCTTCATTCTCAGCTAGGCTTTCCACTCTTGATTTCCAGTTGGCTATTGCAGCTCCAGAATGTATACTTTCTCAGTTTTGAGTCCCTAAATAGAACTTTTCTCTGCTATTACATACACAGAATACCAGGCCTGCTCATTGCCTAAACTTAGTTGCAAGTAAATCCCCAAATCAATCACTCTGATTAAAAGGATGTTTTGGCCGGGTGCGGTGGCTCAAGCCTGTAATCCCAGCACTTTGGGAGGCCGAGACAGGCGGATCACAAGGTCAGGAGATCCAGACCATCCTGGCTAACACGGTGAAACCCTGTCTCTATTAAAAATACAAAAAAATTAGGCGGACGCGGTGGCAGGCGCCTGTAGTCCCAGCTACTCCGGAGGCTGAGGCAGGAGAATGGCGTGAATCTGGGAGGCGGAGCTTGCAGTGAGCCGAGATCGTGCCACTGCACTCCAGCCTGGGGGAGAGAGCGAGACTCCATCTCAAAAAAAAAAAAAAAAAAAAAAAAAAAAGGACGTTTTATCCTGATTGACTTTGGCCAACCTAAGACCCAACCCTGAAGGTGAGAGAAAGAAAAACATCTAAAGCACAAAGCCTGAAATGTAGAATGGGTGTTTCCCCAAAGTGTGGGGTACCAAGAGATGAATGGGTACTTTACTAGGGCCCTGGAGCCAGTAACTGCTACAATTTCTTTTCTCGTTTCGGGTTTATAATTTCTATAGAGTTGGTAAGTTCTTCCTCAGTATGTCAATGGACCATTTATCCAGTGGTCAGTCCAACACACCATCTATTACAAGCAAGAATAGAGCAACAAAGTGAGCAGAGAAGGCCAGGTATGGTGGCTCACACCTGTAATCCCAGCACTTTAGGAGGCTGAGGCGGGTGGACCACCTGAGGTCAGGAGTTCGAGACCAGCCTGACTAATGTGGTGAAACCCCATCTCTACTAAAAATACAAAAATTAGCCGGGCGTGATGGCATGCGCCTATAGTCCCAACTACTCAGGAGGCTGAGACATGAGAATTGCTTCAACCCAGGAAGTGGAGGTTGCAGTGAGTTGAGATTATGCCACTGCACTCCAGCCTGGGTGACAGAGCAAGACTCTGTCTGAAAATAAATAAATAAGCAGATAAATTTGGGATTAACTGCTGCCCCAACAACATTTACTACTGGCAATAAGTAAGCATGACAGAGAGTGAAGACTACCAATGAATTGAGGTTTTAAAAAAGTGAATTATAGTTATCTGAGTCATCTTCACACTATACCTTTGCCTGGAGAACCAAGGTCATTTCCATGGTTACAAAGACTCACTTTTATAAAAGCAACTAAGGGTATATGAACCATCTTAGGATTTAATAATGGCCCATACCAAGCTTTTGTCTTTGTTATGTGTAGACACTAAATGTGTGAAACACACCTCAATAATTACTATTATTCTGAAAAAGTATTTTGCTTTATGACTATTTAGTGCTTCCCCACAATCTTTTTTGTGCTGAAATGTTGGTCACACTGCCAAATAAATTATTTAAAAATTACATCTAAGTTAAGAATTTTAAAACACCAAGATAACAATTAATTTTACACATTCATAAACTAGTTTTTCCTACTGCAATAAGTTGAGTGGCTGAGTTTTTGTGTCTAAACCTGTCTGGGGAGAATCTATTACCTGAAAGAGGTATGTTTGTCTGAAAGCCAAAGACACTCCCTTTTTAATGTGCCATCAGAAATTTTTCTGGGAGGACTATTTTTCCCTACCTTTATGTGTGCATGTGTGTGTGTATGTGTGTGTGTGTGTGTTTTGTGTGTGTATGTCTGTGTGTGTGTGTATAGTAGGAGGTACACAGGGAAGAAAGGAATTGTGAGTCTATATCTACGTTTTTATAGTTTTAAGAACTGCATGAAGAACAATAGAAACTACATCCAGATAATGGATTTATGGATTAAAAGTATCTTATTTTTGTTGTTTGTATCATTTAGAGTTTTAATACTCTAAAAGTTTGTGGTAAAGGGGGCTTTGGTGAGTAAATGTGGCTAAGCTCAGAATTTCAGTAGAACACTATCATTACAAAAAGCCTTCACTGGTACCACTGGAAGAAATCATATCCCACATTTTCTCAGGTTACTTAAGTGACATTAGAGCAAGGGAACATGAGCGTTCTATATACAGACTGAGGTGTATCTCATAAACATGACAGCCATTGGTTAGGCCTGACCCCTGGCCTTTCTGGTTCTGAAATTGGCAGACTTTGCTTGGTTGGCATGGCTCTTTGTACCTGTTATAACCAAGTGTGATTATCCATTTGCACAGCTAAGACTGTGTCTCAACCTGTTGGACAGAATTTTATTTCTTGGAAACAGCTCTGCTTGCCTTACAAACCACTCCCTCCTTATTGCATATATAGCACAGCTTCTTACAATTGCCAGAAAGATCCCTGTGGTGACCTCACACTGGGAGATATAACACACTTTGCTAAATGCACATTAATAAACATTTTATGAGAGCAGAGGTATAATGCTCCTAGAAAATTATATCTGTGTCAACTTTTGACACTTAGAGAAACCCAGAAAAATGACACTCTATTTCGTTCAAAAAGAAAGTATATGTTCACTATTCCCTCTCTCCTCATAGTGGACCATATTGAGAAGCCAAATCTGCAGGTATTACCCTGAATTCTCTCTTTTTCCTTTATGTGGCATAAAAAGCAACTGGGACCTGGCCGTGTCTGCCTTTCCAGCCTCATGTCAACCAAGCCCTCTTTTAGCACCACCCTCCAGCAACACGTAACTATTGCTCATCACAGCATGCATTGCTCATGCTGTTCCTTCAGGCTGAAATTTCCACTCTCCTCAGCTCCATTTCAGCCCTTCACATGGTTAACTCCCGTTCCTGAAATAATGAATGACTGGGAGAGCCTCTTTCCAATCAGGGCAAGAATGTCCATTGGACCCAACTACTCCTATAAAAGATGAACATCTCTTTTGTGAGAACACAGTGTCTTCCTCAAAGACAGTGTCAAAATCTTAACCACTTTTGTGCTTTCTAATATCTTTCACACTTACTATTTCCAGGATGTCATTGCTGATGTCTATACATATTTGTTGGCTGGGAATCTCCTCTGTCTGATTCTAATTCCCACATATAGCCATCTGGCCATGCTACTTTCAACAGTCTTTTGTGTCTCTTCTCTTTTGATTATTCCCCAACCCACTCCACTTCCAAGTTGTTCTAATTATAAAGACAAAAATCATATTAACTTTCTTACATTAAATTATATCACTTCACAACTGATAGGAATTCATGATATACCAGTAAAATGAAGACTGTCAAGCCACTTTAAAGTTAATTTATATGCTTCCCTGGGACTCTTGAGCACTTGCACTGTTTATCTCCAATAATTCCTCACAGCTGTGTGTCTAAATCCAAGGAACACTTGATATTCAACAAACTCTGTATGTATTTAAATGTCTACTCCTTTAAACACAGAGTTTAAAAATAAAACAAACACAATAATTAGTTTGGAAAATAGAAGGAAATAAACAAATTTAACACATAGAGTTAAGTTCAATTAACTCAATTTTGATATGATTAAACCACCATAATGCTTCATAAGTAAATAAACAAATACTCAGAGAACAAGTATCTGCACAGGTGACACAGTCCTTCCTCTTTAAAAAAAAAAATACAGATTGGCAGAAACCATTTTATTTGCATGGTAAGACTTCAGGCTCTTGTGCATATTGGTGGTATGGATTTTCATAAATGTGTTGAGAATGTTCAATTATACATGTTTTTACTTAATGGCTACTATATTCCAGGCCCTCAATAGTGAGGGTGGGACATCAAAGAATTCACCGGCCAGTAGAGGAGATGGACACATGCAAGAAAGTGTAATACAGATGGCACCTGCAATACTATATATATTTTGTATAAACCATGTGTCAATTGCCTTATATAGGCAAGTACAAGGGTCACGAAAATACAGGGGAAGAAAAAACTTAATGCTACCTGGGGTAGATAGAGGAGATTTCTGGAAAGATACTGATTTCACAATTAACATTTGTACTGGCTTTGAGGGTTGAGTCACAGTTCGCCAGAAGTGGAACGAGGATATTCCCAGCAGAGGAAGCAGTCACCTAAGAGATCCAGGAAGGAGGTGCTGGAATGGTGAGTGGGTGGTGGGAATGGAATGTAGAGCGTGGAGGGGCACTAGTCATGGCAGGGCTGAAGCTGTAAATGTCGAGTAGAGCATAATCATGAAGTGCCAGTAGACCAGGCTGCAAAGTATTTGGACCTGCAGGTTGTCAGAGAATTATCAAAAGAGGAACCACGTCTCCTATTTTAGAGATTCTTGGTGCTAGACCTCTGCTGATGGAAAAGATACTATTCTTCATTTTAGCATTTTCTCATTTTCATTTTTTAGCAACTAGTTTGTATGTTGAGCCCCTCCAAAATGTCTACATTTTTTTGTAGAATGCTTCTTTTATCCACCTGGTTTGCTTGAGAGGACTTAGGGAAGCTCATTTCTTTGGCTCAAGTCAGACACAGTCTAAGTCTCCTAACATGATATGACTGCATTACCCAAAAAGGCATTTCCTTGAAAAATGCTTTATAGCCATTTATGTCCAAGAAGAAGTTTCTGAGATATATTCTTGACAGCAAATTCCGTAAAAGTGAGAGGGAGAGATTGTCTAGGAACACAAGGCATCTTTTTGATAAATGAAAAAAAAATCTCTGTGGTTCAGCACTTTGAGTGGATCTTCTTTTTTGTGGGCCTTTCAGGCTTCTTGGCACTGCTGGATTCTTCCCATTGAAACTAGACACTTAGCAGGGAATAGAAGCCCCAGTCGTCCAGTCATCTCTTCCTTCCTTATTAACAGAGCAAGAAGAATTGCTCTGTTGCTCTACTTACTTAGAAAGTCAGAAAATATTAAAATGTCATCTCTGTATTTGTCACAGGCATTATATCAATGCCTTGTCAACAGCTATTCCAAAATCAATGTGTCATTTTGCCTTTGTTAGAACTGAAACACTTGATTTATTAATTCTATTTCAGCTGTGAGTTTATTTCACTGTCACTAATAGGATGAATGATTCAGACACTGCAGTTGTTTTCATCTTTTCACATTGGGAGTAAGAATGACAATACATGCTAATTCTAACACAATGAACATTTAAATGTGCAGGAAATTACAGGGTGACTGAGTACTTTAAAAAGAGTTCATTTCCACCACATATAATAAAAACTCAGAACATTTCTTTGATTTTATTACAAATTCTTCAATAAAAATATTTTTATCAAATCCGGTCAATACACAGGGTGCATGTTTATTTATTCCAGTTATTTTAGAAATTTTATAATCCTATTGTAATTGTTTTGAGACAGGGCACTGTTGCTTACATTGTGTCCTATTGATATTAAGACTTATCTACATTTAGTAGTTTTATTATAAAGGATGTAATATTATCCACCCTATGCTAAAAATGACCTATTTTAACAGGGTTCCAAATAAATTCTTGCTGATAAATGAAAGAAGATAATATAGCCACAGAATATTAACCTGACAGAGATGAAAGTACAGAATCAATGTTTGTTAGAAGTCAACTAAGTGTCTACCCTTGTGCTAAACGCTTTAAATATTATATCTCATTTTATTGTTGGCAACATTGTAAGACTGAATAGTATCCTCATTTGCTATTTAAGAAAGAGAATGTCAGAATAATTTAAACATTTACTCAAAGTTACACATTTAAGCAGTATATCTGCCTCTGTAGTTACTTTATCTTTCTAGAAACTTCATATATGAAAAAGAAGTAATCAAGGATGAAAATGTGTTTAAAAAAAAAAAAATAGCAACAAGGCCTCACTTGTTCTCAGGCAGAGGGAAGGGTGGTAAGGAAATAGAAAACGTGTCTTGAAAGGTAGGCTTACCAAATATATAATTTAGAATGTTAAGGGGTCCTTGAAAATTGTAGAATCCACAAGTCCAACAACAGTTGGGTCTGACAGAAGTTAAGTGATTTACCAAAAATAAAGAAACTGAGAAGTAGCAAGATAAGAAACAAAGACCACAAGGCACCTAGGGTGGATTCACAAGCTTTGATTAAGCACTTACTGCATGCAAAGCAGTGTGCTAGGCTGCAGAGACATAAAAACATATAATACACCCGAGGAGATTTGGGCCTTCTCTTGGCCTGGGAGCTGCCCTGTGCTATTCCTATATCACCTGCCTGCCAATACAGAGCCACACATTTGATGAAATTGAGACCTTTTAATCTCAAAACAGCTAACTTCTTAGAGTTGCCAGTCCCAGAGCATTAACCATTTATAGACTACTGTATTTAAATGTTTACTAATAAAAACATTTCAATAGCCTTCTAAAGCTTGTAATTTTATTCAGAATATTGACCCTGAATTTATCTTGTTCATTTGTTTCTTTGGCTAGCATCTTTCTTCAAAATAGGTTTCTTTTTTTTTTTTTTTTTTTTTTTTTGAGATGGAGTCCTGCTTTGTCACCCAGTCTGGAGTGCAATGGTGTGGTCTCAGCTCACTTCAACCCCCACCTCCCAGATTCAATTCCCCTGCCTCAGCCCCCTGAGTAGCTGGGATTACAGGCACGTGCCACCACGCCTGGCTAAATTTTTACTTATTTATTTATTTGCTTGTTTGTTTGTTTCGTATTTTTAGATGGGGTTTCACCATGTTGGCCAGCCTGGTCTAGAACTCCTGACCTCAGGTGATCTGCCCACCTTGGCCTCCCAAAGTGCTGGGATAACAGGCATGAGCCACCGTACCCAGCCCAAAATAGGTTTTTATTTCAGTGAGCCACACATCTCTAGTGTGTTTGTGCACATCCAATATACTGTCCTCTGGTGAGTACATTCAAAGATCAGCTGATAAGATATTAGTTACCTTCTCATAACAAATCCTAGAAAAAACTATCCAATAATACACTTTCAAAGCTGGAGTGAACCTTAGGAAGCATTATAATATCATCACTGCTGTCATTATCTCCTTAAGGAACTTTACAGTGGGGATGGTTATTTTAATTTTTAACTGCCTTCCTTACAGTTTAGACTTTGACCGGAGTAAGAAAGTAGAAATAATCTGCAGGAAGGAATGAGACCACTGAGATTCAGCTGCTTATTCTAAGTCAGAAAACTGGTTAAGACAAATGGTGGACTGGAATCCAGGTGCCCTCTCTCTATTTCACTACTATCTGCTCTCTACCAAGCTGCCCCTTCTTTCTGGTCCCACCATGATGCCCCTGCCATATGAGCCTTCTCTCTGCTAGCCCCCCAGTGTACCTTTAAAAACTAAACTAAGGCCGGGCGCGGTGGCTCAAGCCTGTAATCTCAGCACTTTGGGAGGCCGAGACGGGCGGATCACGAGGTCAGGAGATCGAGACCATCCTGGCTAACACGGTGAAACCCCGTCTCTACTAAGAAATACTAAAAACCAGCCGGGCGAGGTGGCGGGCGCCTGTAGTCCCAGCTACTCGGGTGGCTGAGGCAGGAGAATGGCGTAAACCCGAGAGGTGGAGCTTGCAGTGAGCTGAGACCCGGCCACTGCACTCCAGCCTGGGCGACAGAGCGAGACTCCACCTCAAAAAAAATAAAATAAAAATAAAAATAAAAAAAATTAAACTATATTGTCAACGATAAAACCACTGCAAAATTGTCTTTCATGCCTTGAGATGGTGCTTAAATCTGTTTAATCCTTCATAGGGTTTTTTTAATGGATATTCTGTTTCAAAAGTAATTATCAAGTTGAATAGAATATTGTTATTTCCAAAGCTATCCTAAAACTTATTTCTACTGTTCAAATAACAAAATTATTTTAACTTAATTTTAACCACCTTTTGATCTTTAAAGAGATTAGAAGTACAGGGACTCAAAAGACATTTAAGAGAGGAGCTATTTGTATTCTAAAAATCTATATATGCATACTTTAATATGATTGATAATCTGTTGATTTGTTTAAGGACATGAGTACCTCAGTGTGAAATATTTAATTTTAGTCCTTAGTGATAATTCTTAAATACTTTATCTCTCAGGTTTCTCCTATGTAAAACCATCTCTTAGGGTTTTTGTTTTTGCTTTTGTTTTTGTTTTGAAGTTTAACAAAAACAAGTTTTTTGAGTACCTGGACTCCTTCATGGTACAGTGTAGAAAATGAAAAAACAATAGTTTCCTGCCATCCATTAATCCCATCATCAGCAAAACTTTATTCTAAAATTCAAAGAAATTTTTAATAAGCACATTTCCTGTAATGTTCAAGATACTTTGGTAAAAGCAAATTACAAAATATACACTTGTATGTTATTAGCTGCATTTAATTATGAATGCTGCTAAGAAGCCTATGATTTTAGTTCTATTCAAGGATCAAAAGTGCTGTACATAAATTTAAGTGTATAGTTTTATGGGTTGTTGGATTTTCCTTTCCATTGTCACTTCTTTACAATAGTGTTAATTAATAAAAAGAGATACGTTTTTTATGCATTCTCCAGCATTTACTATACTCATCTGTTTATAAAAAGTTTCCCTTTTCCATGTTCTTTTTTTAATAATTATAGAAGTTTGTGCAAATCTTAATTGTCTAAATGACTTTATGAATTTCTGTTTAGTCACATAATTCTTCATGAAACTTTATATCATCTATTACAGATACCAGATAATTCCAAGGCATCAGATTTGTAAATAATTATCAATAAAAATTGTGAAAACATTTCCCAAGCTTTCCATTCTAGCATTTAGAAGATCAACCAGCAGATAAAAAGTTAGAAGGTCAGAACATAATGTACAACTGTCTTTACTTTTCAAATGGAACTTTAAAAACTCCAGAAAAGCCCACATGGCATAAATCATATTTGAAACAGATTATTTTCCTGTTTTATTTTTCCTCTCACTGTATCAGCCCATCAAGGATGTTTGAAGTATTTTTAAACCCAAACTCTGCAATT
The DNA here is from genome assembly GCF_049350105.2 of Macaca mulatta. Taxonomy (NCBI): domain Eukaryota; kingdom Metazoa; phylum Chordata; class Mammalia; order Primates; family Cercopithecidae; genus Macaca; species Macaca mulatta. Next base: position 56,122,555 of record NC_133407.1, read on the forward strand.
GAGTGAGTGAGCAAATTATTGGCAAAAAGAGCTGCCTGTGCATGCCATTGTGCAGTTCAGCTCATTCATTCATGCTATCCCCAAAATGTTGACTCTTACGAAAAAGGAAATAAAATAGTGCTAAAGGTTAACTTTATATACACAATATAAAGCCTTAAATCTTAATCCAGGTAAATGTGTGTGCCTGTTCTAGAGAGGATGACCGTATGTCCAGATTTGTACCTGTTGTCCCAGAGTAATTATGATTAGTGGCCTTTTCGTCTTCCAAATTGTCCCAGGTTTAATGATAAATTTAAAAGTCACCTTAATTTTTGGTAATGAGTCTAATTACAAATAGCATGTATATTAATTTGTATAAAGATATGAACTTTTGACTGAGTATGGTGGCTCATACCTATAATCCCAGCACTTTGGGAGGCTAAGGTGGGAGGATCACTTGAGCCCAGGAGTTCGAGACAAGCCTGGGAAACATAGGGAGACCTCATCTCTACAGGAAACTTACCAATTAGCTGGATGTGGTGGAATAGACTAGTAGTCCCAGCTACTGGGAGGCTGAGGCCGGAGGATGACTTGAGTCCAGGAATTTGAGGCTGCAGTGAGCTATGATTGTACCACTGCACTCCAGCATTGGTTAAAGTAAGACTCTATCCCCTCCAAAAAGAAAAGAAAAGAAACGAAGTTTTCTATTCCAAGAGAATAATGACCGGAAGTGAGAGTATGTCATAGTTGTATTCAAAATAAGGTTGACGAATGAATTTTTATTTTATTTTTATCTACAACTGAATAATAATTCTAAAATTTATTGAAGTTGAACATTCCTTTTTACATAAACCACATATTCTTTGGTGTCCTTGATAATTTTTCAGTGTAAAACATTTAATAAAAGCAAAACAAGGGGAATATCAAAATTATCTGTAATCCCACTTTCTAGAGAGGGTAGTTTGCTATTTTTCTGTATAACTAGATACATATCTTTTTGGCAAAATTGGGATTGTACTATTTATACAGTTTTGCATTTTGCTTTTTTCATTTGTTATCATATCATGACTATTTCACTGATTAATTATCCTCCAGAATATAATGTTCATTGCTGACACATAATGTTCCAGAGTAGGTACATGTTGCTGCTTATGTAGCCATTGTCTTAATATTGCACATTTACAGTTCTGCCAATGCTTTCCTATTATGTAACTAAATTTATCTGCACTTGCCGGTACAAAACATTAATTAAATATTTACCTAAATTTATCTGACTGAAAAGTAAGACAAAGTATGCAATATACTTTTAAAACCATTTATTTCAAGATGAAATCATAGTGAAATTATTTTTTCTTCTGATGGTTAAAGTTTAAAAATTGTTCATACATTTTCCCTGCATTTTTATTTGGCTTATTTGATAATATACAGAGAATGACCTAGCAGATTTCTCTACTTGGATGTCCCAAAGATATTTCAATCTCAGATGCCCAAAACTGAACTAGCATTCCTCCAAATCTCTTCCTCCCTTGTGTGCCCTGCTAAATGGCATCTTCATTTATCTGACTTCCCAAGCTGGACCTGGCTCGTGCAGCCCGCCCTGTTCTCCTACCAGTTATCTGCCCTCTCTTGGTGCCCTTGTTTGGGCCCTTGTCATTTCTTGCTAGGACCATTGCAAAAGTTTACCGAACTCTCTACCTCTACTCTGAAATGTTTCCTGTTTATTGTCCTCAGAACCAATAAAATGATCTTTCTGAAACATAATTCTTATAATCAGATAAACGTGTTTAGAATTGTCAGTGACTCTTCATTGCCTACAAAGTAAAATCTAAAGTCCTTTAAAAGGTGAATAAGACCCTTCATGACACAGTTCCTTTCTCTTTATCCAGCTTCATCTTCTGCCCTTCTGTCATCTAAGTAACAACACTGACCTTGCAGTTCCACAAACTCCAAATCCTCTCCTACATTTTTACATTTGCTTTTCTTTCTTTCAAGAATTTCCTCCTTCCTTCTCTAAACCTGTAAAACTCCTACTTATCCTACAAGTGTGAATCAAATGACAGCTCCTCAGAAAGATCTTGATGCTTCTTCTCTGACATTCTTAACACCATAGTGTGTGTATATATATATATAGCTATTACAATAGTTATTGTATTTTATTAAATTAACTTGTACCTTTATCTCGATGTCAGGGACCAATGCTTAGCAAAGTGCATAGCACATAGTAGATAATCAATAAATGCATGCTAAAAGAATGAATGAAGTAGACTTGAGAAGAAGCTGAGAATTCAACTGGGCTCAGCTTCTCAGTGAATAGTTTGAATGTACTCAGCAATGTTAAACTCACTGCTTTTGGAAGCCACTCTTGGATTTTGAATTGTCATAGATAAGTGCTGTCTTATAGAAATATAAAGTAAAATAAGTCATTTTAAATTATCTAATAATCATGTTTAAAAAGGTAAAAAGACACAGGTGAAATTAATTTTAATAATATATTTTATTTAGTTCAACATACCCAAAATATCATTTCAAAATATAAATCAATATTTTAAAATATTAATAAGATATTTTACATTTTTCATACTAAGACTTAGAATTCCAGTGTGTATTTTAACTTCCAGTTTATTTCAATTTGAACAGCTAAACTTGTTTAAAATATTTGATCTGTATTTTGATGTTGTAAAATGTAGTTAAAAAGGTATATTCCCATACCTAATTGTTTCAAACCTGCTTAAAAGCTTTTCAGGCCAGGTGCAGTGACTCACACCTGTAATCCCAGCACTTTGGGAGGCAAGGGTGGGTGGATCACTTGAGCCCAGGAGTTCAAGACCAGCATGGGCAACATTGCGAGACCCCACCTCTACAAAAATACAAAAAATTAGCCAGGCGTGGTGACATGCACCTGTAGTTCCAGCTATTCAGGAGACTGAGGTGGAAGACTCACTTGAGCCCAAGAGGTCCAGTCTGCAGTGATCTGAGACTGGGCCACTGCACTCCAGCTTGGGTGACAGAGACAGACCCTGTTTCAAAAAAAAAAAAAAAAAAAAAAAAAAAAATTCCAATACTTAATTATCTATTGAAGTTTAAATTTGAATTTAAAGAAGTGGCCGGGCATGCTGGCTCACGCCTATAATTTCAGCACATTGGGAGGCCGAGGCGGGTGGATCACCTGAGGTCAGGAGTTTGAGACCAGCCTGGCCAACATGGCAAAACTTTGTCTCTGCTAAAAATACAAAAGTTTCCTGGTGGTGGTGGCATGAGCCCATAATCCCAGCTATTCGGGAGGCTGAGGCAGGAGAATCCTTGAACCTGGGAGGCTGAGGTAGCATTGAGCTGCTGTGCTCCAGCCTGGGTGACAGAGCAAGACTCTGTCTCAAAAAAATAAATAGATAAATAAATAAATTTAAATGAAGTAAAATTCAATAGCATTACAAATTTAGGCCAGGCATGGTGGCTCATACCTGTAATTCCAACACTTTGGGAGGCCAAGGCAGGAGGATCACTTGAGGACAGGAGTTAGAGACCAGCTTGGGCAATATAGTGAGACCTTCTCTCGACAAAAAACTTAAAAATTAGCCCGGTGTGGTAGTGCCTGCCTGTAATCCAAGCTACTCAGAAGCTAAGGAGGGAGAATCGCTTGAGCCCAGGAATTTGAGGCTGCAGTGAGCTATGATGGTGCCACTGTACTCCAGCCTGGGTGACGGAGCAAGATCTTGTCTCTAAAAAATAATAATAATAATAATAAATTTCTCAGTCTAACTAGCCACATTCAAGTGTTCAATAACCACATGTGGCTAGCAGCTAACATACTAGACAATGCAGTTCTAGAAGTTTTTCTCATAAGCCAGAATCTTCCTCCACCTGTATTTAACTCATTTCTACTGTTGTACTCTGGGACAAAAACTGCATCTCCAACTTTCATCTATTATCAGGTTTTGTAAAGAACAAAGGAGAAATACTTTTAAAGAAGCTTACTATAAGTTTAATGAAAATACTATTAAAAGCTTAGACCAAATGTTGTCAATTACTGAATTATTTAGAATATTTTTCAAGAACCCCAGATAATTTACACAGCATTTATCAGAAGTTATTCTCAATAAATATGTTTCTTTACAAGTCATTCTTTCTAAATATGCACATATTTGTTAACTAGGAAATTAATTATGCAGCTCTCTACTGATAGAGTAGAGATAAGCTACAAAATCACAAGCCTTAAGAAAAAAAGACAACACCTGACCTGATGTAAATCCCGGTACACCTATAGCTGAAATGTCTGTGGGTTTCCTGGAAAAGATTGTGGATTCATTTATTGTCATAACAGCTTTTGCCAGTCTCTGAGATTCATGCAAACTGTCCTTGTGTGATTCTTACATGAATTGAACTCAGAACCTTGAGAGATTGAAAAAGAGATCAGTGTGGAGGCAGGTGGGTTTTGGCAGATGCAGCTGAAGCAATAATGAAGCAATCCTAAAGTGTCCACTGCGTTCTCCTTCCTTCTTTCCTTTATTTTTTCCTGCCTGCCTGCTTGTGTTCCCTTTTAGTCTATTGAAAAGCTGCTTTGGGAACTCTAACTACCTTGCTAGGGTTGGTAAATTCCAAGGTGGGATCAATTAGACAATGAAAACCGAGTAGAGTTCCATTTACTTAAAAACTCTCGCCGGGCGCAGTGGCTCACGCCTGTAATCCCAGCACTTTGGGAGGCCGAGAGGGGCAGATCGCAAGGTCAGGAGATCGAGACCATCCTTGCTAACACAGTGAAATCCTGTCTCTACTAAAAACACAAAAAATAGCTGGGCGTAGTGGCAGGCACCTGTAGTCCCAGCTACTTGGGGGGCTGAGGTAGGAGAATGGCCTGAACCTGGGAGGCGGAGCTTGCAGTGAGCCGAGATCGCGACACTGCACTCCAGCCTCGGCAACAGAGCGAGACTTCTTCTCAAAAAAAAAAACAAAAAAAAACTCTGTAGCTTCACTCAGATGCAACCAATTTGCATAATAGATAATGACCTACTAGACATGCATTTCATCTTTACAGTACTGATTAAAATAAATGGTACAGTTTGTGACAAAGATACAAGTTTTTGGCAAGTGAGATATTATCGAAAGAAAAAGAGGAGAATGAACCTTTAAAACGGCACTGATGTTCAGACTATGTCGTATGTAAGGAAAGGAAAACAAAACTAATTCTATCAATGTAACAACCCAAAAGAGGAAAAGGTAGTTACACAAAATAAACATGAGTTTTTAACTCTGAGCTTATTTCTTTAGTAAGTTTAAAAACATGAATGATAGGCCGGACGTAGTGGTTCACGCCTGTAATCCCAGCACTTTGGGAGGCCAAGGTGGGCGGATCACAAGGTCAGGAGATTGAGACCATCCTGGCCAACACAGTGAAACCGCATCTCTACTAAAAATACAAAAAATTAGCCAGGCGTGGTGGCATGTGCCTATAGTCCCAGCTACTCTGGAGACTAAGGCAGGAGAATCGCTTGAACCCGGGAGGCGGAAGTTGCAGTGAGCTGAGATTGTGCCATTGCACTCCAACCTGGGTAACACAGTGAGACTCTGTCTCAAAAAAAAAAAAAAAAAAAAGGAAAAAAGAAGAAAACGTAAAAGATAAAGAACCGTCTTTTGTCTAGAACAGGTGTTGGCAAACTCTTCCTGTAAAGGGCCAGATAGTAAACATATGAGAACTCCTGGTCCACAGTCTGTCACCTACTCTTTGCTACTTTGTTTTGTTCTATAACCTTTTGCAAACATACAGACCATTTTAGCTCCATAGGTGTGCAAAAATAGACAACAAGCTGTGTTCACTTGCAGGCCATAGTTTGCCAACCCCTAGTCTAGAAAAATTTCTTCTTCAGATATTAATAAGACATGAAAATTTTGAGCTAATGTTTTGCTCCATTTTCTGTCCCCACCCAACAGCTACGTTTAAAAGCACAGCAGTTCTCCTGAAGGCATTGTCAGTATGACAAACACCAATTGGCTTTTCAACTTAATGTTTCATTAGGGCCTCTTTCATCATAATATTATAGCACATTTTTATGAGTAAGCTAAATTATATACCAAATAAAAATAAAAATAGCTAATACTTGTTGAGTTTTCTATATGCCAATTTACTTGTTATATTGTTTATTCTTCACCATAGCCATTTTACAAAGTAAGTACTATAATTATCCTCATTTTAGAGATGAAACTAAGGCACAGAATAGTTACATAATGTGTTTAATGTCATAAGCCTAGTAAATGGAAGAGCCAGAATTAAAATTCATGTTACTTTAGAAGCAATGCACTAGACCAGGGGTTGGCAAACTTTTTCTATATTTTTGTTTTTATAGGCCATCTACCCTCTGTCATGACTACTCAACTCTGCCATTATAGTGCAAAAGTAGGCATAGACAATAGGTGAAGGAATAGGCATGTGTTCCAATAATACTTTATTTACAAAAACAGGCAATGGGCCAGATTAGCCTGCAGACCGTAGTTTCCTATTCCCTACACTAGACCGGTACTTCTCAAACATAAATATCATGAGAATTACCTTAGGATCTTATAAAAGTAGAAAATCTAATTCAGTGCATCTGGGAAAGAACCTGAGCATTTCAATTTCTTACACACCCCAAGGTGATGCTGATACTGCTGTTCTAGGGACCTCATTTTGAGTAGCAAGTTTCTAGGCCACTGTGCTACACTGCTGGGTAAAGCAAGGTTTGTAAGAAGAATTGATTTCTTAAGGTGCATTATCAGTGACCTTTTCAAAGTGAACATTTATTGAGCAGGTAACATATGTCACATATTGTACCAAGCATTTTGTTTCACTTCAAATGAAACCATCATCTACCCTGTTCAAGCCAGAAACCTTGGTGCCATTCATTAGACCAGACTCTAGATCATCCAACAAGTCTCAAGTACAACCCACCATTTTAATTTTATTTCCAAAATATATTTCAAACTCATGCTTTTTTTTCTCAGAACCTACCAACAACAACATATAAATCATGACTGTTTACCTAGATTTCTGTAACAGCCTCTTGTTCTCAGTAACCAAATATGGTCTGTCTCCTAAATCCACTCTCTATACAGCAGCCAGAGTGGTCTTATTAAAAGGTAAATTGGATCATATTACTCCCTTGCTTGAAACTTCTAAATGCCTTCAATGGCACTTAGAAGGAAAGCCAAATCTCTAAACATGGCATAGAAAGGATCTGGCTGCTGCCTATGCAAACCTTTTCCCTCTCAGTCATGTACTCCACCCTATCTCAGATGCACTGACTTTCCTTTAGCTCCTGAAATGCACCACAGTCTTTCTCATTTAAGGACCTATTTGCCATGTCCTTCCTTCTGCTGGAAATCTTTTCCTTCTGCTTTTTTATGTCTTGATCCTTCTGATTTTTAAAAAATAAACTGATCTGAACATTACTTTATCAGAAAAGCTCTTCCTTACCACTCAAATTAAAATAACCCCCGTGTTTTTCCCGCATAACATCCTGTTCGCTTCCTTCTTAGCACTTATCTGCAAGCATTTGTGCTCATTGTGTATTGTGTGCCCTCTCAAGTAAACATCATAAAAGTAGAGACAGACTTCTTGAAACAAGATGCACACCTAATTAATGTTTGTGGAATGAATGGTTAAGTTAATGAAGTTCCCACTCGAATATTCCGTCCATGAGGGCAGGATTCTGCCTTTTTGTTATTGTTGTTTTAAGTGGCTCTCAGAGGAGTGTCTTGCATACAGCAGACACCTATTAAATGTTACTTGTAGTAAATGTCTTTTAATATACATAAACTCTAGAATATTGGATACTATTATTATGCCTATTTAAGAAGTGAAGAAATAGGCCCAGCAACTTAATTTAATCCAGGTCAGAGAACTGTTAGTTTGTGGAGCCATGCTTTGAATACAGGCTTTACATGTACTTTTTACTTCCATGTTATGTGGTATCACTAAATATGTGGCAAGGTCTTCATTAGTAGATCTGTGAAAACTCCCTTAAATGTTTAACACATCGTTATTTACAAATCATTTGCAAGTATTTATAGAAACTTTGATTTCTATGTAAAATATTAATTGTGGGACGTCTTTCTCGTTTGTAATTTAATTATTCTTCAGCAATCCAGGCCATAGATTTTATATACCCAATAAAACCATAAATACCTTGAGGATATGATGAGTCTTTTGTATAACTCACAGTAGTCTCAAAGTAAGTCATTAGATATGACATGTTGTTGAATCTCCTCACATTTTCCTTTTTATTATCACTGTGACTTGCTTGAATGTTGGTGTGCTTTCTTAGTACTTTTTTCCAATCTTCTTTATTCTTGAGGAAAAGTAGTCCCTTGATATGTTCTACTTTGGCTATCAGAAATAGCTAAAATCTTCAATTTAGGGAATGAGAGGCTTGAAAATGTAGATTTTATGTCTCAGAGCATGTGTGTATTTACTCAACCTTATAAAATTGGATCTTTTACTTGAGCAGTGAGACTCCTACCTCTTTAGCACCTGTGTATTTTGGCAACTTTGCTTTTGAAACATCTTTGGAGCACTAAGGGAACAATCGGTGCTTAGAGAGACATTAAAGAAATGCTAAATGCTATTTAAAATTTTGTGGGGATTTTTTGTTTGTTTGTTTGGTTTGGTTTGATTTTTGGTACATACAGAAGAATGAGACTCTTGGGACATCAGCCCTGTTAAGAAGAAAATGGAATATTTGAATTGTATTAGGCAAAAAATGTTTACCCCGATGTCACATCACTAAGTTAATGCATTCAGGGCTCTCCCATGTGAGAGAGTGGTAGATGCAGCGTTAACACCATTATAAACCTTTGTCCCAATCCAGCTTGGTGGCAGAAAGGAAAGGGGAGGGTCCGAAGATTATTACTATAATTTCTATCATATGTAATGTATCCAACAAATGATAATTTATTTTCCTCTGGTTTATGTAATTAAGTTGTCCAGTTCAAAAACCATTACTCTTATTGTAGTTCTGAAGTAGTAAAGGCAGCAGGAAGCCTGTGGCTCATGTATGGTCATGTCCTCCTCCCATGTCTAAAGCAAACATCATTTATCCATTATGTCGCTCATTCCTACCAAACCCAGAGAAGACCTCAGAATTCTTTTCAATGTAGCCTTAGAGACAGTCACTCCAAAAATTAGAATTGAAACCAAAGGTCACCTCACAGCTATACAATTATTAGCTGCAAATGGGAGGTGAGGGAGCATTGCTACATATGTACATATCAAAGACATGAGCAAAGTGAAGCCATTACATAAACAACTTTCACTTTGCTAATGAAGTAACTGAGTACCTTCTTCAAATATAACTAGTGAGTCATGATTCTAGAACTGGGATTCAAGTCTTCAGTATTTTTGACTTCCATCTTTTTACCATTGCACAAGTCCCCTCATACATTTGTCTACATATATTTCTGTTTATATTACATGCATTTTTATTTACCTCATCAACGCTTTAATCCATTGTCAGAAGTGCCTTCTAACAATACCAAAGATTCTTTCTATTTGTATATAATCGGAACTAAACATATATTGGCTGTCATACTAAATTTTACTCTATCCAGATTGAAAGCATTGTTCCACTGTTTTAAAATACCACAGATTTATTATTTACAATCAAGAGAGGCATGCATCAGTGTAATAATGTGCCTCAACTCAATTTAACATAATTGCATTCCCCAGCTGGAAATGACACAGTAGCCAGGAAGACTAAACTACCATTTACTTTCCTTACTCCGTGTTCAGCTGTAGGCACTGGAGTATGAAATGGCTAGCTACATTCATTACCGGGTTCTGTAGGCTTCTGCTCACAATGTCCACCAAAGCTGCATTAACAGAATAAAATGCATTACAAAATCCCACCATATTCCCAATAAACATAGTTCACAAAGTATAAATTAAGAGATAGAAATGTGTGCAATCATAGAATACATGTTTCCTTTAGCATACAAACTCTATCTGAATATTTCTATCCGTTATAACAACACTACACGAAACTATAACAACTTGCAAAATATTTACTATGCAAACCAAACCCTGCTGTAATAAACCCACTAATGCAAATCAATGAAAATGTTTAAACTGTGCTAGAGTTCAGTGAGAAAGTTAGAGTGCACTGCAGTTATACCTCAGCTATTCTGATGGGATCCAGCTCATTGTCTCCATCAGCTTCCCCTCACTTTCCCTGATGAATTAGCCTCTTTTAGGCACTGACTTCTCCCAGACAGTATATTTTGTTGTATGTGTAAAAATTAACATGGTAATTCTAAAATTCATATGAAGATTCAAAAAGTTAGAAATAACCAAGGCAATTGTGAAGAAGTATAAAACTATAGACTTAAACTATCAGAAATCAAGACCTATTGTAAAGCTATATTCATACAATGTAATATCACACAGCCAAAATGTAATCGTGGTCAGTGCAGTGACTCATGCCTATAATCCCAGTACTTTGAGGGACTGAGGTGGGCAGATCACTTGAGGTCAGGAGTTAGAAAGCAGCCTGGTCAACATGGTGAAACCCCGTCTCTACTAAAAATACAAAAAAAATTAGCCGTGTGTGAGATGCACACCTGTAGTCCCAGCTACTCAGGAGGCTCAGGCAAGAGAATGGCTTGAACCTGGGAGACAGATGTTGCAGTGAGCTGAGATAGCACCATTGCACTACAGCCTGGGCGACAGAGTGAGACTCCATCTAAAAAAAAAAAGTGATAATGTGTTAGCCAGATGCAGCTTCCAAAAAAAAAAACATTTCTTTTATAAATGATTTTAAAAAGAAACTTTCGCTTATTTCAAAGCAGTAGAATATTAATCTCACATTCATATTACTTATTTTCAGCCCATTTCTTTCCTTTTTTAAAAATCCTACCCTAGGATTGACTGACCAGTCACAAGCAATGCAGTCAGCAGATATCCTACACCTGTCCACCTCCTCCATGAACTGCCTCAATTGCAAATTGCCTTGTTTGTGGTCTGCCCTTTGCAGGACAGTTCACACGTAGGGACTGAATATGAAAGGCAGGGTGTAAATGCTTAGCCATTTCAACTAAGGGTAGGACGCTGTGATGGGCAATACTTATTTGAGGTTTTATCAGGCCTGCATCGCAGTTCAACTCTCTTCCCCTCCCAGTATCTGTTTTTAGATAACCCAACATCTGATGAATAAATAATACATGAATTGCTCATACATAAATTTGAACAAAAGAAACCAGACACAAAGAAAGTATATATTATGTGATTCATTTAAATTAAGTTTTAAAACAAAGAAAACTAAACCAGAATGATAGAGATCAGAACAATGACTACCTTCAAATGGCTATTGACTGTGAGAGGATATGAGAAAGCTTTTTGTGTGCTAATAATACTCTATACCTTCATTTTTGTGGTAGTTGCCTATCTACTCATGTGACTATATACATGAATACTCAGCACTTGGATCAACATACACACACACACACACACACACACACACAGTATGTATGTGTGTGTATGTACATGTTCAGATTGAAGGGACACAAGGAATATCAAAGAGATTAGATAAGGAAGCATTTATAGTGAAATTTCAGAGTAGCATAAAAAAGAAAAAAATTCTAAAAGCTTCCAGAGGGAAAGAACAAAACACTTACAAATGAAAAAATGTCATATTGATAACAAATCTTCAAACTGCAAGTGCTGGATTCATGAAGTCAATTAAATTTACAATGAATGAAAAATCGTGATTCTACGATTCTGCACTGTTAAAGCCCAGGAAAAGAAAAAAAGAAAATAATACACAAGACTTTACTTTCTTGAGCCTCAATTCATTGAAATGTCATATAGTATAATCTTCTAAAATAAAAATGGAGCTTAAGGCTGCCTCAAGAATGTAAATGCATAAATAATAGCTGTAGTGGTGAGTCCAGTCACTACAATGATTTGGAAGTAGTCATGAGAATATAGAAGATATCAATACATGGCCAGGCGGGGTGGCTCACGCCTATAATCCCAGTACTTTGGGAGGCCGAGGTGGGTGGATCACCTGAGGTCAGGAGTTCGAGACCAGCCTGACCAACATGGTGAAAGCTCGTCTCTCCTAAAAATACAAACAAATTAGCTGGGTGTGGTGGTGGATGGATCCCAGCTACTCGGGGGCTGAAGCAGGAGAATTGCTTGAACCCGGGAAGTGGAGGTTGTGGTGAGCCGAGATTGCACCGTTGCACTCCAGCCTGGGCAACAGAGTGAGACTCTGTCTCAAAAATTATATATATATATATATACGTATAATAACTAATTTGATATGAAAATATCTATGAATTACATTGGTTGTTTGTTATCTACATGCATAACTGAAGGAAATGCTAAATCTCAATGAGAGCTAAATTAAAACAAAGAGATGAAGTAGAAGCCAGAGGTGAGTTCAAATTCCAGATCTGTTACTCTTTTGTACAAATAAGTTAGATAATTGCTTAAGCCCTTTGAACAGATAGTACTTTCTATTTAACAGGGCTGTTGGAAGGATTGTTAGATGATCAAAGAAGACTCTAGCAATGTCTCTAGTAGATCTGCCTGCCATCTGAAGCCCTTATATTCCACCCACTCTCTGTAAATAAGCCAAATCTTGACCTCTCCCCAATCTCTCTAAGTTTTAACTCAGTTTCCAACCTCACTTTTCAAGCAGATTTCCAAATAAAGATGTATGTTTTCTTATTTACTTGGAATGATATCTGGAATAGTAGTTTCCAACTTCCCCATTGGATTAGATTATATCCCTGTACATTCTACAGGTAAGAATAAAATGTTTGACACAGAAACACGTTGTATTGTTTCTGTCAATATGGATGCTGTTATATTGCTTGAAGTAAATGATTTCACACAAATATGGGTCTCGATGTGCTTATATGCTACACAAACAAACATATACATGCATAAGAGACTGGAAACAGAATTCTGAACTGGCTCAGCTTAAATCCAGTCATCTGGTTCATGAAATCAGCATATCTACTACCACCTGGTGGTAGTTTACCCAAATTCTAGGTTGCACTTTCTTGTGTGCTTGAATAAATACCTTGATCAATACAACTCTCAGTCTACAAATCTAAAGCATGTTGCCAAACTCAAACCAGTCCGGGGAGTACATTTCCACATTTTTAGGCATCTGTCCAGATGTTTCATTTGCTTTCCTTCACACAGTAAATAATTATCAAATGGAAGGAGTGTTGATGCTTTCACTATAGTACCATTCCAGCCTCATTTCCTATTATTTCCATTGATGCCACATACACTCCAGCAAAATTATCTGCTCACTGCTTCTCACACATTGCTTGTACTCTTCTCCCCAGCTTGTCATGTCCTCTTTTATGACCATCTGTATGCCTACAAACCAAATAGTCTAATGCCATCTTCTCCACAAAATCTTTTCACTTTGCCCAGAGGGACATACTCCTTTCTCTTCTGTTATCTCCTAAAATAATTCATTGTAACATCCATCCTCATAGTATGTAACACTTACTTAGTACTGTAGTCATTTATATAGTTCTCCATCCAGTTTCTAAGGAATCACAAAATGCAATTTGTGACCACTAGTGTTATACAAAATTATGTTTGTGGTTCAAAACAATACTCATCATTTTAATAAATAAAGGGTTAGTTTAGAATCAGTGATTCAGCCCTGGTGTTAGACACCCTGAGTTCAAATTCCAGATCTGTCTGTAACTACTAGCTTCGTGACTTTTAAAATGTTACACAAATGACTAAAATCAGAAAACTACATAGAGGGCAAGGTATTTGCACTTGTGTGTTTTAGCTTTGTATTGTCACAACAGGAATAGCTAAAATTTTGTTCCTAATAAATATTTAATATATACTTTTGAATAAATTAGTTTAAATTATATTTTTCTATAAGACAAATGACACAAAGGTATAAAGAATAATCTCTGCAGGCAGGTAGAGTCATGCACTTCTTAGTAACAGAGATGAGCTCTGAGAAATGCATCATTGGGCAATTTTGTTGTGTAAACATCATAGAATATACTTACGCAAGCCTAGATGGTTAGCCTTGTGTAAGTATATTCACACAGCACACCTAGGCTATATGGTATTACTCCTAGACTACACCCTTGTATAGCATGTTATTGTACTGAAGACTGCAGGCAATTGTAACACAATGGTAAGTATTTGTGTATCTAAACAGAAAAGGTATAGTAAAAACACAACCTTTTGGTACCACTGTTGTATATGTGATCTGCCACTGACTGAAATGTTGTTCAGTGGTACATGACTATATGCGTTTGTGTGTATACATACATGTACATTGGCAAGTCCCTTCTGTCTATGAGCCTGTAAAATCAAAAGCAAGCTAGTTACTTCCTAGATACAACGGGGATACAGGTATTAGGTAAATACAGCCATTCCAAATGAGAGAAATTTTCCAAAACAAAGGGGTTACCGGGCCCAGGCAAGTCCAAAATCTGGAGGGGCAATCAAATTTTAAGTCCCCAAAATTATCCCCTTTGACTCCATGTCTCACATCCGGGTCACACTGATGCAAGAAGTGGGTTCCCATGGTCTTGGGCAGCTCTGGCCCTGTGGCTTTGCAGGATACAGCCTCCCTCCTTGCTGCTTTCCCAGACTGGTGTTGTCTGCAGCTTTTCCAGGCACACAGTGCAAGCTGTTGGTGGATCTACGATTCTGGGGTCTGGAGGATGGTAGCCCTCTTGTTATAGCTCTGCTAGGCAGTGCCCCAGTAGGGACTTTGTGTGGGGGCTTCAACCCCACATTTCCCTTCCGCACTGCCCTAGCAGAGGTTCTCCATTAGGGCCTCAACCCTGCGGCAAACTTTTGCTTGGGCATCCAGTCATTTCCATACATCTTCTGAAATCTAGGCAGAGGTTCCCAAATCCCAGTTCTTGACTTCTGTGCACCCATAAGCTCAACACCACGTGGAAGCTGCCAAAGTTTGGGGCTTGCACCCTCTGCAACCATGGGCTGAGCAGTACCTTGGCCCCTTTTAGCAATGGCTGGAGCAGCTGGGACACAGGGCACCAAGTCCCTAGGCTGCACACAGCATGGGGACCCTGGGCCAGGCCTACAAAACCATTTTTTCCTCCTAGGCCTCTGGGTCTGTGATGGGAGGAGCTGCCATGAAGACCTATGACATTCTCTGGAGACATTTTCCCCATTGTCTTGGGGATTAACATTCAGCACCTTGTTACTTATACAAATTTCTGCAGCTGGGTTAAATTTTCCCTCAGAAAAATGGGTTTTTCTTTTCTACTGCATCATCAGGCTTTAAATTTTCCAAACTTTTATGCTCTGTTTCCCTTTTAAAATGGAATGCTTTTAACAGCACCCACATCACCTCTTGAATGCTTTGATGCTTAGGAATTCCTTCCACCAGATACCCTAAATCATCTCTCAAGTACAAAGTTTCACAAATCTCTAGGGCAGGGCAAAATGCTGCCAGTCTCTTTGCTAAAGCATAATAAGAGTCAGCTTTGCTCCAGTTCCCAAGAAGTTCCTCATCTCCATCTGAGACCACCTCAGCCTGAACCTTATTGTATGCATCACTATCAGGCTTTTGGTCAAAGCCATTCAACAAGTATCTAGGAAGTTCCAAACTTTCCCACATTTTCCTGTCTTCTGAGCCCTCCAAACTGTTCCAACCTCTGCCTGTTACTTAGTTCCAAAGTCACTTCCACATTTTCAGGTGTCTTTTCAGCAACACCCATTCTACTGGCACCAATTGACTATATTAGTCCATTTTCATGCTACTGATAAAGACATACCTGAGACTGGGAAGGAAAAGGTTTAATTGGACCTACAGTTCCACATGGCTGGGAAGGCCTCAGAATCATGGTGGGAGGTGAAAGGTAATTCTTACATGGTGACAGCAAGAGAAAATGAGAGAGATGCAAAAGCAAAAACCCCTGATAAAACCATCAGATCTTGTGAGTCTTATTCACTACCACAAGAACAGTATGGGAGAAACTGCCCCTATGATTCAAATTATTTCTTACCAGGTCCCTCACACAACATGTGGAAATTATGGGAGTACAATTCAAGATGAGATTTGGGTGGGGACACAGAGCCAAATCATATCACATATGATCCAGCAATCCTACTGCTAGGAATATACCCAAAAGAAAAAGAATCAGTATATCGAAGAGATACCTGCACTCCCATGTTTATTGCTGCACTATTCACAATAGCCAAGATTTGGAAGCAACCTAAGTGTCCATCAACAGATGAATGGATTTTTAAAATGTGGTATATATACACAATGGAATATTATTCAGGCAAAAAAGGAATAAAATCTTGTTATTTTTAACAACATGGATGGCACTAGAGGACATTATGTTAAGTGAAATAAGCCAGGCACAGAAGGACAAATTTTGCGTGCTCTTACTCATGAAAATTAAAACAATCAAACTCATGGAGATAGAGCATAGAATGATGGTTGCCAGAGGCTGGGAAAGGTAAGGGTGTGGGGGATGGAGGAAATTAGCCATGGCTAATGGGTGCAAAAACATTGTTAGATAGAATGAATAAGATATTTTCTGTTGTATTTCCTGTTGTATTTGATAGCACAACAGGGTGACTACAGTCTACAATAATTTATTTATATTTTAAAATAACTAAAAGAATGGATTTGTAATGTTCCTAACACCTAGAAATGATAAATTCTTAAGGTGTTGGATACCTAGTTACCCTGATGTAATTATTACACATCATATGCCTCCATCAAAACATTACATGTACCCCATAAATATATACACCTGCTATGTACCCATAAAAATTAAAAATTGGATCAGGCACAGTAGCTCATGCCTGTAATCCTCGCACTTTGGAAGGCCAAGGTGGGAGCATGGCTTGAGCCCAGGAGTTTAGAAACAACCTGGGCAGGGGCCAGGCGTGGTGGCTTACGCCTGTAATCCCAGCACTTTGGGAGGCTGAGGCAGGCGGATCACTTTATTCACAATTCAAAAACAATAGAAAGGAAATCAGATCTTGTTTCAGGATTCAATCCAGGATCATATATTGCATTTACTTGTGAATAAGGTGATTCAGTATGTCCTTAAGGAAAATTATTTTGTCAATATGAGCGAGTTTCACAAGAGAAGGGGCTGCATTTAGACACCTATGAATGTCTACAGCCTACCTCTCATCCTTTATTGAATGAATGGTGCAAAAGAGAAATGTTAGAGCAAGAGACTGGAAATGAAGAGACCAGTGAGGAGGTCTGAGATGAAAAAACAAACACTGAACGCACAACACTTCTGTGTCCAGATCAGTGGAGGGATTCCCCATATACCAAGCAATTCTTAGCTAACGCCACTTGGGTGACCTGTAATTGAATTCAATTCTGACACTATCTACCTGGAATTTGTGTCAGTTTCCACAGGTTGAGGTCTCAGTTCCACAAAACTGCACCCATTTCGGACACCAATACGAGTCCCAGATTGTGAGCTGTACTTTTCACCAGCTGCCTACACGTTGGTGTTTCCACAATTTGGGAACCAAATTATCAAACCCTTTTCCTTGGGATGGATAATTTGCTAGGGTGGCTCACAGAACTAAGGGAAACCTGTTTACAGGTTTATTTAAAAGGATATTTTACAGGATACAGATAAAGAAAACAAAAGGGAAAATTATGGAGTAGGGGTGGAGAGCTTCTATGCCCTCTCGGAGCAAGCCACTGCCCACCACCTCTGTGTGTTCAGCAACCTTGTGGTTCAGTAATATCTTTTTTTCTTTTGAGACAGAGTCTCACTCCGTTCCCCAGGCTAGAGTGCAGTGGCATGATCTCGGCTTACTGCAACTTCCACATCCTGGATTCAAGTGATTCTCCTTCCTCAGCCTCCCGAGTAGCTGGGATTAGAGGTGCCCACCACCATGCCCGGCTAATTTTTGTATTTTGAGTAGAGACGGGGTTTCGCCATGTTGGTCAGGCTGGTCTCAAACTCCTGACCTCAGGTGATCTGCCTGCCTTGGCCTCCCAAAATGCTGGGTTTACAGGAGAGCGCCACAGCACCCAGTTGTTATTTAAGAATTTATATAGAGCATGCTCCTTAGCCCCCTCACCCCACCTTTCCTAGAGGTTGGTGAGTAAAGCTGAAAGTACTCTCTAGTCTTCTAATTGCATGGTCTTTCTGGTGACCAGCCCTATTCTGAGGCTGTCTAGGTCCCACCCCATGTAAACTCATTAGCATGATCAGGTGTTATCAAATGGGGCTTATTGTGAATATCAAAAGATACTCCTATCACTCAGGAAATTCCAGGGGTTTTAGGAGCTTTATTACAAGGGCAAAAACCAATATACGTATTTCAAATTATACTACAGGAGACGATTGAACTCAGTAAAAGCCATGGAGTAGATGGGATTGATATGAAAGATTCTGCAAAGGCAGAATCTATAGAACATAATGGGTGACTAGAAGGAGGGTAGGAAAGAGAAAAAACTCAAGATAGTTTTACATTTTTGAGTCTAGGTGACTGGGAGAATAGAGGAGAATGCAGTCTTTAATAGAAAACAATGTTTAAAACAATCTCTTAAAAACAAATTTTTGATGCCCTGGTTTTGGCCTATTAATTTTCATAAGCTAATTTATCACCAGAAAAAAAAATTTACGTCTGGGCTATATAACTCATGAGTATGTTATTATTAAAAGATGAACTCTGATATAGATAGCCATGAAGAACCAGTAGTAAATCTGGGAATCTTGTTTTCTTGACGCTACTATATTTAAGGATAAGTGTATTTGCTAAATGTTCTGCATTTTTGTTAGTGGTACCGTTAGAACTGTAATCACCTGGAGAGTCCTCCCTGTCCACGGCACAGATAAAACCAGTTCACTGAGATCGTGCTATTGGAGTAGAGAAAGAGTTTTATTGACTCCAGCCTGGCCACACAGAAGAACTGGAGTTCTTCTCCTAGTCTTCAGTCTTCTCTTCAGTCTCCCCAGAGGTTGAAAGGCTAGGGTTTTTATGGACAATTTGGTGGTCAGGGGGCTAGGGGATGGATGCTGCTGATTGGTTGAAGATAAAATTATAGGGGTGTGGAAAATGGTCCTTGTGCACTGAGTTTATCTCTGGGTGGGGCTACAGGACCAGTTGAGTCATGAGTCATAAGTCCAGGTGGGATCAGTCTGAAAAGCATCTTTAAAAAAAAACTTAGATTCTACAATAATGATGTTATATATAGTAGTAATTGGAGAAGTTACAAACCTTGTGACTCCCTGGGAAGTCAGGGATTATAGAAACTGTGCCTTCATTTTAGCAGAACTCTGGCTTGTCCCATAGTACTGATCTTGTGGCCTTTCACTAGTCTTACAAAAAGCCCAGGCACAGTGAAGGGATTAGTTCTAGGGAGAAACTATTATCATCCTTGCTTCAAAGTTAAACTGTAAACTAAATTCTTCCCAAAGTTAGCATGGCCTACACCCAGGAAGGATCAAGGACAGTGTGGAGGTCAGAAGCAAGATGGAGTCAACTATGTCAGATTTCTCTTACTGTCATAATTTTGCAAAGATGGTTTTAGAACTGAAATTAAAATTGATAACTGGAGATAGAATGTTTCTATTAAAAAAAAAACCTAAAATATATGTAATTGGCTTTAGGACTAGTAGCTAGCATAAGGCAGAAAGACCTCAAAAATTATAAATAGAAGCTGGACAGACAGTAAGGACATTGTTATTGAAGACTGAAGAAAAGATTACCCATGTTATGTAGTGGTAAGACATTTGGCAACATTTTTGCTTGCAATAGTATAGAAGATGGTTTGTAAATATAACTAAGAACATTTTCAGATGGCATTTTTTGGAAGTGCCAAGTGTTGTTTTTTAATTGTGTGTGATAAGAAAAAAAAAAAAAATAGATGAACTGAAGAAAAAGTTGTTCTGTTTTCAAGTAGCATATAGAGGAAACATCTCCAATCCCAGAATCACTGGTTTGGAAATTAAAATTTTTTGTCATTCTCAAACTCCCAGGTCACAAAATTTACTCAAAGTAAATTGAAACCTAGAGGCAATGCCAGGGCACTGCCAGGAAAACACAACCTCACAGCCAAGATTAGTTCAGGGTGTGGTTGTAAGATTCTGCATTGGGATCTCAGAAAAATGTAACGGAGTACCTTTTAGATGCTCCCAGCTAGACAAAAGAACTTCTAAGAATCTTAAGGTCAAGTCTCACAGACTCTTCAATTAAAAACGTGGGCCTCCAAGAATCTTTTATTTATTTTATTATTATTATTTTTATTTTTTTTGAGACAGGATCTCACTCTGTCACTCAGGCTGGAGTACAATGGTGCTATCTCAGCTCACTTCAATCCCCACCTCCCAGGTTCAAGCGATTCTCATGCCTCAGCCTCCCCAGTGGTTGGGACTATAGGCATGTACCACCACACCTGGCTAATTTTTGTATTTTTGGTAGAGACAGAGTTTCATCATGTTGGCCAGGCTAGTCTCAAACTCCTGGCCTCAAGTGGTCTGCCTGCCTTGGCCTCCCCAAGTGCTAGGGTTACAGGCGTGAGCCACCATGCCAAGCCCCATAAAGGTATTATTCTTATACTCTGTTTATCACACACAAAAAAAAGAGCTTCTAAGAATCCTTAAGATGTCCCATAGCCCAAGGTAGAGATGGGCCTGCTTGAAATTTGTAGGTGCTTTTTTCTAATAGAGATTGTAATTTGATACATGGAAAACCCACATCATTTTTTAAAGAAGTATAAAAGCTTGGACCAAATAGTACAAAGACAATTTAAAATTAAAAAGCATCTGGGCCCCCAAGCCCCTATGGGTAGAAAGCAGGCTGAAAAAGCTACACAACTCTAAATGGTAGTCATTTCTATGGAAAAGGAGATATGATTCAGAGGGCAAAATAAAGAGCCCAAAGACTGAGTACATCCAAGAACCACAGAATTCACTGCCAGGGAGTAGAACTGCCCTAATCAAAGAATATTCCCCAACCCCTGAAATCAGAATAAATGGCAACATATGCACAGCTGGATTTCAGAGTTGCTATGAAATGGTGACTTCTATGGACCTCCTACTTTATCCCTTTTTAAACAATTGCAGTTGTATTATCCTGTATCAACATTTTAAGTTAGGAACATGGATGACAGATAATTTATCTTTTAGTTTATGGTTCTTAGTACCCAAGGAACTGCACCTGAGAAGCCCCATCTATACTGTACCTGATTTAATGACAATTCCTAGACTTTGAGCTCTGTCATGATGGAATAAGCCTTCTGGGGTTTTAGGGAAGGGTGAGGATATTTTGCATATGGTAGAAACATTAACTGTTGGAGCCAGGGGACAAATTCTGGTAGCTAATCTCCAAAGACAGTCTTCAGTATTTTTTTTCTTCTTGACTGGTTAGGGCATTTCCTAAATTATTTCCTTTTCTTGAATCTGTGCAAAACTGGTGCCTGGTTTGGACCAATAGAATGCAGCAGAAAAGACATTCCTATGCTTCCAAGTCCAGGCCTTAAGAGCACTGACAGTTTCCACTTTGAACCTTTTGGAGTTTAGCTCCCTTGCTACAGGAATCCTGAAACATAGAGAGAGGCCATGCAGAGGAACCAAGACACTAAGGCCTCAGCTGAGTTCCCAGCGAGAGCCAGCACCAACTGCCAGCCATGTGAGTGAGCTGACTTGTATTTAGCCAGTATCCTGATGACCACAGTCTTAGCCAACAGCACACAGAACAGAAAAACCACTTCGCTGCATACATTCAAACACCCAGCTGAGCCCACTTAACCAACAAAATCACACAGATAATAAAATTGTAGTTTGAGGCTGTTAAGATTTTAAGTGATTTATTATGTAGCAATAGGTAAGTAAAACAGGAATTTTTATTCTGATATTGAATCTTCAGTATAGAATAGATTTGTAAAATTCAAAGATACTTCTTGAAATATGTATTTATTTTTTCTTATGAAAAACCCATGCAAAGAAAAGTCTTAATTAGAAAAATTGGTATACAAAGAAAAATATAATAAACTTGTGAACTGCATTTCTTTAACTTGTTTTCTAATCAAAATACAAAAAAGCTTTCTTTAAGTCAGCTTATAAATGATTTATTACTTTTCAGTTATCTGGTGTTTGCATTGTGATAGAAATAACATTTTATTCTCCCGAGGGAATTTTATTTTTACAGAACTGCTAAGTTGCTACAAATCTTTAAAGTGCTTTTTTAGCCTTAGTTTACCTATTTTCATTGTTCTGGGAATGTGTTGTAATTCCTGATTGATGAACTAGAAGACTAGATGGAGTATTGAAATACCGATGTCATAAGAAGTGATGTGCAAATTTATAATTTAAATTCCAAATTTCTGATATCTTATTTCTTCATCTTTTTCAGTTTTTCATATTCCCTGAAAAAAGAACCAAAGGGCCACCTATCTTGTTACTCTTGAAGCATAATATTCTTTGACAGTCTGTACACTAAATCACATTGGAAATGCACTGGGAGAATGAGATTCAATTCTTCTTGGCCTCTTCTTTGTTACCACCCACTATACATACAAGAGGTTTTGACCTAACCCTATCAGAAAATTGGTTGCTTTGGAATTTGAAGAGGCACGTGACCTGACACTAGGCCAGAATTTATAAGTATCTATTTCCAGGATGACTCAGACCTGGCTTCAGAAAGCGGGACTGTCGACTGAAAAATACAATGAGCAAAAGCCAGAGAGAAAGAAACTTTGACTCTAATCCAAAAAGTCAATTCACAGTTCTAAATCCAATAGTCAGTGCCCATGTTACTTACCCTATCAGAAACATTTCCAAAGCTGATCACTCCTTCCTCCTGAAGCACTTCCTTCACTTGGGCTCTGTCACAAGTGTCTCTGTTTTTTGTCTTTTTTTCCTCCCTGACTGGTCACTGTTGTTCTCAGTCTGAAGTCCTGGCTTCTGTTCTTGCGCCAGTTTCTTAACATCAGAGTGTCTTAGGGCTCAGGTCTTGGTCCTGTATCTTCTCTGTCATGCACTCTCTATTAACCCAGTTGTGTTATTTTAAATACTCTCTGGTAGGCCAACAATCTTCAAATGTATCCCAAATCTCCAGCAGAGATCTCCCCCTAGAACTTTAAGCTCATAACCCTCAATTGGCCATCTACTCTAGGATGTCACAACTGGACATGTCCAAATGGAGCTCTGGATCTTGCCCTCAAACTGTCTCTCTCACATTGGTAAATAGCAACAACATCCTTCCAGTTGCTCAGGTCAAAAACCTCAGGGTCATCCTGGATTGCTTTCTTTACTTAAGAGATCACATTTGACCCCTGAGCAAATCTTGTTGCCTCTCTGTTCAGAATATATCAGAATCTGACCACTTCTCACTATTTTCAAACCAGAAGCCTTGCACCCCTGGATTATTATAATGACTTTCTAATCAGTCTCCTTCCTCCTATCCTTGCTCCCAAACAGAAAATTCTTAACACAGCAGCCAGAGTGAAGTACTTCACTGAAAGTCAAAGTATATCAGTTCTCTTTTCAAAATCCTATAATGGCTCCCCATTTTATTCAGCATAAAAACGTTACAAAAGCATTCATGGCCCAATGTGGTCTGGCCCATTCATCCTCTCTTTGACAGTCTCTTACTACTCCCTGCTGCTGGATCACTACGTCAGCTACTCAGCTACGCAGGCTGCCTTGCTGTTCCTGGAACTTGCCAGGTATTCCTTTGCCTCATTTCTTTCTTCCTTTTTTTTTGTTGTTGTTAGAGGCAGGGTCTTGCTATGTTGCCCAGACTGGTCTTGAACTCGGGGGCTCAAGTCAATCTCCACCTCAGCCTCCCAAAATGCTGAGATGACAGGCATGAGCCACATTGCCTGGCTTTCTGTTGCCTCATTTCTTTGGATGTGCCGTTTCCTCTCTTTGGAAACCTCCTCCCCTAAATATTTATGTAAATTGTTTTCTTACCTCTTTTAACTCTTTGCTCAAATATTCCTATCTCTGTATGGCTTTCCCTGATGGTCCTGTTTATTATTGCAACCCACCCACACCTGACACTCCTATCTCCTTTCGTGTTTTATTTTTCTCCATAGCATTTACCACCTTCTAGCATTCTGTAAAATTTACTTATTTATTCCTTAACTCTCTGTCTCCCCAGCAAGAAGATAAGATCTACAAGGGTGGAGACCTCTGGTTTGCTTGCATTTTTTGCTGATGTGTCCCTGTCACTTAGGACAATGCCTTACATACCACAGTTGCTTAGTAAATATTTGCTAAATGAATGTTGAGGCCATGTTACAGACAGTCCTCTATCTCATCCTCTTCTTTATTAACCAAATTTCTCTCTCTATTAATTGCTCATGACAATGATTTAAAAAAAAAAAAAGGTACAAATGTAAAAAAACAAAAGTAAACGTTTCTGTTCTCAAATAAATTTGTCTTAGTATCATACAAAATGTCAAGTTTAGGGCTGGAAATGTGGTGAGCTGAGTTGAAAATTGGTTTTAAAAAGAAATAAAAATCTACAACTGGAATTAAGACACAAACCTTGTTTTTTAAATCATGCAGTCTTCAAAATATTTTACATACATAAAGTTATTTACTTTATAGGCAGAGCACTCTTTACTGAATAGCTTCTTTGTGGCCTTACACTTTGTCTCAGGAGAGTTTTCTAAAACTAATGACACAAAGAATCAAGAGGTTCTCAGGAAGCTGAGTCAGGAGGATTGCTTAAGCCCAGGATTTGGAGACCAGCCTCAACAGCATAGTGAAATCTCATCTCTGAATAAATTTTTTTAATTAGCCACGTATGGTGGTGCACGCCTGCAGTCCCAGCAATTTGCGAGGCTGAGGTGGGAAGATCTCTCTTGAGCTGAGGAGTTCAAGGCAGTAGTGAGCCATGATCATGCCACTGCACTCTAGCCTGGGTGTAGAGACCCCATTTCTAAAACAATGTTTTTTTAAAAGAAGAGGACTTGACACTAACTTAGACTTTTTTTTTTTCTAGCAAAATCTAATCTGGGTTTTTTATCAACTGTTAGAATCTTAATGAAAAGAGGTTTTGATAGCAAGCCATAAAATGAAGGTAAAATGACTATGCAGTTAGAAGGTACTTAATGTCAGCTCCTCAGCTGGCTTTTCTGAATGAGCACTTGGTTACCTGCGGTGACTGGATCTGAAGCCTTCAAGTGTCTACTTTGGCTCAAATATGTTTATTAGGCCCCCCTGCACATGGACTACAGTACTTTTCACTCATGTCCAGTAAACGTAACTCTCTAGCATGGAGCCCTCGGTGGGACACTTAAATCCTAAGGGATGAAAGGAGGGCAGTTCTCGGTGTTTCCCAATCCATGCTTTTCTCTACACAGAAAAATATTCACCTTTAATGTCCAGATCTATGTGTGCCTTAAAGAGTGGGGAGATGGGAGTCATGCATATGTAAAGTGGTCTTTCTTTTTAATTTCCTATTGCATAACTTTGTTGGAAGTGTTCAATTGTCTAGAAAATAATAATAATAATTTAAGTTTTAAAAAAGTCTAATATTTGAACATTAGAACTTTGAGATAACTTATTTTACTGCCCAAAAAGAAAATGTCACTTTTCAAAGAAAATTACACGTTTTGTAAATGAAACTATATATGAATAGTTTCTAATAAAAAAGAGGTTAGTGTTGCGCTCTGGTCTCAACCCTTCTTCAATTCAATCCCTACTCCAGTTCCTTCAGCTTCCAGTGATAATCCGCAAAGCTTGTGTGCTTTCTATGTGCCAGCTATTAAGGTGCTCCTTAATGTGCCAGATGTCAGGCAACGAATTTTGTCAGTATGATGTTACCTGGCTTGTCCAGATGTCTTCATCAACAACAGTGATCTGTCCATGGAACTTTTAATTTTTATCTTCAAAATACACCTATTCTGCATTTCATCTCCTTAGACCTGTGATTTTTCTTTCCAAGAGTCAATGATTCTTTTGGCTTAATGTATTACATCTTGAGATATCACTGTTCTAACAAAGGAAGATCCTTAGTGCAGGGAATTGAGGCATCTAAAATGACACTGTTATAGTGAAAAAGAACATTAGATTATGAGTAAGACGACTTAGGCTTGAATCTCAGCTCCATTATTTATTAACTATATGGTCTTAAGTAAGTCACTTAAATTCCTCAAACTCTACATACTCTCCCTACTTGATGTGGTAGAGATAAGATCACCACAGAATATGTTCAAATAATATTATAGCATTCTCAACAAACCTAACATTATATTATTGACTATTTGGATGGATTTAGGGAAATGTAGCCCTTTTTGTGACCTTCAGATCACACTGTCTATGTGCTGCCTACACCACCCACATTTAGAGCTCTACCTATGTGCGCGTATCAAAAAATAGATTTTGAATAACACGAGTGATTGCCATGATCACAGAGGAACTATTATTAAAAATATTACTTTGATTAAAAATGTCAGTTTTGAGAAGCTTTTAAAATCTTCCACCAGTGCTAACCTGACATCAATGACATTTCAATATTCGTTTTTAAAAGTTGGCTTTCCCAAACACCACATGTTCTCACTCATAAGTGGGAGTTGAACAATGAGAACAAATGGACACAGGGAGGGGAATATCACACACCTGGGGGGTGGGGGGGGCTAGGGAAGGGATAGCATTAGGAGAAATACCTAATGTAGATGACGAGTTGATGGGTGCAACAAACCACCATGGCACGTGTATACCTATGTAACAACCTGCACGTCTGCACATGTATCCCAGAACTTAAAGTATAATTTAAAAAAAAAAAAAAAGTTGGTGGCCGGGCGCGATGGCTAACGCCTGTAATCCCAACACTCTGGGAGGCCAAGACGGGCAGATCATGAGGTCAAAAGATCAAGACCATCCTGGCTAACATGGTGAAACCCCATCTCTACTAAAAATACAAAAAATTAGCCGGGCATGGTGGCAGGTGCCTGTAGTCCCAGCTACTCTGGAGGCTGAGGCAGGAGAATGACGTGAACCCAGGAGGTAGAGCTTGCAGTGAGTCGAGATCACACCACTGCACTCCAGCCTGGGCAACAGAGCAAGACTCCATCTCAAGAAAACAGAAAGTTGGTTTTTATTTCTGTCTTTATTTAACTGAGCTTTGCATCTTGTGCATTTGTAAAAGACAGTGGCTTTCAGTAATCTTTTAGTTCCCAAAGAAATTTGTTTGAAAATGTATAATCATCCCTATATATGTAAACATTTTCCCAATAGTTGAATGCCCAGACATTTTTTCGTATAGAGCATAGTAACACGAAAACCTACTTATATAAGAGTATTATTCAGTATTGAGATTTTTTCTTCATAAAGTGTCCATTTTGTCCATTGTTTTCAACTAAGTTTACAGGTCAAAGTAAAGCCTATAGTGGTGATGAATAAATAGCCTTCTACGGTGAAAATGAGATTTTGATCTCCACCTCAGAAAATGCGAGGATTTGCTGTAAAACCAAGAATGAATGATATTCACTCACTCGTTCACCCAATATCTATTATTGATCTTTTATTGACGGAATTATTTGCCTGACATTTGGCATAAAGCAGTGAACAAGATACACAATCAGTTTCTGTTTTCACAGAACTCACATTCTCCATTGTACAAAATACAATCCTAGGTGAAGATGTAACCAAATGAGCCCTCTGAAACCTTAGATGGGTGTGTGTTTGTACACACACCTGTGTATGTATGTATACATGTATCATATACTTTTTGAAGCTGAAATAAAGCACATTTTAGAATGAAGTGGGAGAGGAGAAATGGGCTGTATGTTCCTCACATACAGAAAATACTCCCTTAGGGGTTTACCATGCTAACTAGAAAATCATTGAGTCATTGTTTTCTCCCCTCAACGTTCCATGCCCCAAAATCTCTCAAATCTTATAGCTGACATTTACCCCAGCTCAATACCCACCCAGTTTTACGGAAAGTCCTTGCTAGGTGAAGCACCACTCCTACCATTTATAATGCTACATCACATCCAACCTCTTTACTAATCGTGCAATTTCCATTTAAGTTTTCTGATTTACATACCAACTTCACCTTTCACTTTTCTCAACCTGCGGTCTGATCTGCCCCCTTCTCAGCAACATGGAGCTCCTTTTCTATCTGGTTCATCAACCTTCTTCTAGGCTCCCAACCCCTCATTTCTACAAAATCACTTCTCATGTCTCCCATCTCTTCTGCCTTTACCTCCAATTACCCCATCCTTTTATCAAACACATAAATATTAAAAAACAAAAATAGTAGTTTATTCTCTTAGAGACATGGGTTACCTGAAATTGCAACTGGGCAACCATTCTCTAAAGATCTAAAGATATCACTGACATAAGCAGAAGAACCAACCCAACTGTTGTTTTTTGGTTGGCTACAGGGCACAGATAACAAATGGTTCAGAAAATGTCATCTGTAGTGTAAATAAATCTTGTAAATCTTACTGAGAATGAGAAAATAACATTGTCAAGGGGAAAGTTAAAATATTTGAAAACAAATAATCTTAAGAGTATGCTCCTCGTGTTTAGCCATATTTCCTTACACAATGTCTTTATTGGACTTTCTTTTCTTAACAATAATAATAAATTTTTTTTTTTTTTTTTTTTGAGACGGAGTCTCACTGTGTGGCCCAGGCTGGAGTGCAGTGGCGCGATCTCGGCTCACTGCAAGCTCCACCTCCCGGGTTCACGCCATTCTGCCACCTCAGCCGCCGAGTAGCTGGGACTACAGGTGCCCGCCATCAAGCTCGGCTAGTTTTTTGTATTTTTAGTAGAGACGGGGTTTCACCATGTTAGCCAGGATGGTCTCGATCTCCTGACCTCGTGATCCACCCGCCTCGGCCTCCCAAAGTGCTGGGATTACAGGCTTGAGCCACCGCGCCCGGCCCAATAATAAAATTTTAATTTAAAATCATAATATAGTATGGTATAGTTTAAAAATTTTTTCTTATATATGATCTCTTAAGAAACATAGGTGCAATAATGGTGATTAATTACTATATCCATTTTACAAAGCCACAACTCATGTGACTGCGTTTGGCCACCCACCTAAGTGAAGAGTTGAGAAATAAAATCCAAGCCTTCCAAAATAACAACAGGAGTTGATTCATTACAGTAGCACATGGTGGTACACATTTTATCTGAACTACAAAATGAGAATAATAATAGCACCGTTCTAATAGATTGCTTTAGGAATTAAATGATATGATTCATAATAAGCACTCAATAAACACTAGCTGTTTTGTTATTTATTACTATTATAATAGCTGGTAGCATCACTCCTATAAACTTTCTTTAAAATTCAGCAATAAATACATGCTTCTCTTGGTAAATTCAGGCCCAACACATGTGAAGAACTTAGAGTCTATTGATATTTTAATAGATGTATATCAATCTATGATATATAATTCAATACAATATTAATATTACAAATCCCTTAAAGAAATTTTTTTAGATACAGGGTCTCTCTCTGTCACCCAGGCTTGAGTTCAGTGGTGTGATCATAGCTCACTGTAACCTTGAACTCCTGGGCTCAAGTGATCTTCCCAACTCAGCTTCCCAAGTAGCTAGGACGACAGATGCATGCCCACCAGATAACTAAAAACAAAATTATTTTTTTACACATGGGATCTCACTATGCTGTCTAGGCTGGTCTTGAACTCCTGGTCTCAAGCGATCCTTTCACCTCAGTTTCCCAAAGCAATGAGATTACAGTCAGGAGCCACCACATTCAGCCCAGTTAATCATTTTTGAAATCATTGCTTTCTTAAGAAACAAGCTTCAACAATTTGATTCTTTTGAAAACAATTTGATACTTTTGATACTTAGCCTGCCAAGGCTACTGCCCAATTTCCCCAAATCTCTCTTTCTATAATTGTCAATCTGACCATAATTATCTCAAAACAATAGGTCTTTGAGGAATTGTTTTGGGGATCATCAAAACCATTTTGACTGTAGCATCACTTTTTATCATGACTCTATATCATGCATAAGTATTAACCCACGTAGTCATTTAGCCCAGAAATGAGGATTTAATGCTGACAGTGTTGCATGCATTCTCTTCTAGAGTTATTATACTGTAAACTTATCATTGTTTTGTGAAATTATTATGATCATGAAGATTGAGCTTCTGATCTGTGTTTCAGAATTTCTTAGCTGTTAGATTAAGGGCAAGTTTATTTTTCTGAGTAGAAAATATTCATCTGCAAAACAGAGACAATATTAACTTTACAGAATCCCTTGAGAGTTACTTCATATTTCAGATTTGACTGTGGATGTAAGAGTGTTAAAGGCAGTAAAATGATACATTAATATATGACTTTCATTGGTCTAAATGTATACAATAGTCAGAGTGATTTCTAATATGCAGGGCAAGTTGCAAAGTAGAACTCTTTTCTCTTATTTCTAACTTCTGGTGAAAGTTACAAAGCACACTTCTTTTCTCTCTTTAACCAAATGCCTTCTTGTGGCACTTCTTTTAAAAACAAAAAGCTAAGGTGCCTATGGCTGCCGGAAAGAAGATACTGGCATTTTTTAAACTGGTTTTCTTTATCTTTTCCACTCAGAAGCCTAACAAGAAAACTGAGTGCTTATGCTTCATCATGCTTCCATTTCTGCACACTTTAGAATGACTTGCTATCACTTCTGGCTTTGAAAGTCCAAAGCCTACCCTGAAGATCTGACAAAGAAAGAGAACTAGAAATATTCTGAGCTTGTGAATAGACTCCCCCAAGTGTTTTCATTTCTTGGTCATCAAATTGGAAATGATTGGACCAATTCGATGTTTTATTCTCTTTGGCACTTAGCTCTATAGCACAAGGTTCTGGGGACAGTTTCTATTAATAGACTTAGACATTGCATCTAATTTACTTTGCTTGACCTCGCAATTAGTTCTACTTGTCCCCATCCTTTAACCCACATTTTCATTCTTCAACTGTGACAAGATGGACAGCAAGAAATAATATGCTATTTTAGGATCCAGCAAAATAGAGCTAACCTAAGAAATAATTGGATAAGCAGAGTTTGTCTTCCGCCTATTCTTGAATCACAGAGTTCCATGGAGAAAATTGGCCTTCATTCTCTAATATATGAAAGTTGGATAGAAATTTCTTGTGTTTAGTCACTTGAGATGTTATGTACATTTACACTTTGAAAGTCTGATTTAAGTTTTAGTAGTTCTCCAAGTACAACATATAGTAACCAGAAGAGATAATGACACTGGCTTTCTGTAGCAGAAAAGGAATGTATAAGAAGTACAGCAAAGGTTCATGGAGTCAATGCAGCCTAGAAAACAAGATTTGGAAACTGAATAAGAATCAGGATAATAGCATAGGATATTGAAGAGCAAATAAAATAACTGGTTTTTGCAGGAACTACTAGAAGAGAAAGTCGCTAGCTTCATTTGATCCAGATTTAATGTCCCAGGAAGAACCATCCACTTAACAGAGGCTTTGTCATATACCATACAACTTTGGCTGGCAAGGAAGTGCTTAAAACATAGTCGATTCTCAACTATTGAATGAATGAGTGAATGAATTTGTTGAATTTCTAATTATAAAATATCTTTTGTTCAAGGCACTTCTATATGTCAAGACCGTATGCTAAATTTTATTTTATTTTCCGACACCTTCATAGGGCTGAGTCATAGATTATTTTTTTCTGTCTGCAATTCAGAGGGTCATTATAACTAACTCCACTTTATTTCAGCCCTTGTTTATTCCCCTCTAGAAGGGGAAGCTGGATGATATTACGAGGAGGCAGGCTGGGCATGGTGGTTCACACCTGTAATCCCAGCACTTTGGAAGGCCGCGGAGGCTTGAACCCAGGAGTTCAAGAGCACCCTAGGCAACATGGTGAAACTCTGTCTTTGCAAAACAGTAAAAAATTAACAAATTAACCAGGCATGGTAGCATGCACCTGTAGTCCCAGCTACTCAGGAGGGTGAGGAGGGAGGATTGCTTGAGCCTGGGAGGTGGAGGTTGTTGTGAGCCAGGATCATACCACCACACTCCAGCCTGGACAATAGAGTGAGACCCTGTCTCAAAAAAAAAAAAAAAAAGGAGGATGCAAGATGTAATTTGTTAACTTACTAAGTCTGATTTTCATTTTTCTCTAAAGTCTCATAAAGTTTTATATGAGTAAAATACACAAGAAGCAGCAGGAGAACATTAAGAAGAGAATTCTAGTGTATTCAGAGGGTTTGAAATAAATATATACATGAGAAGGAACAGAGAGATATCCTAAGTTGTTTGATTTTTAAAACAGATGTTTTATTGCATCCTGAGGGTCTGGGAATAGATCACTATGCACACAACACACCCTTTCTACCTAGATCAGACTTAAGGTCTGCACAAACCTCAAAAGCATCATTTATTTTGCAAAATAAAATAAGACCTATGCTGAGTCCTGTCCACAGTGACCATTCCAGATGACTGCCCTCTGGTGAAACAAGGCATTTCTCTAATCCCCACGTTATATACTATCTCTATACCAGTGACTTCCAATTTCATATCGCCAGTCCAGATGCACTAAGAAATCAGGCCTATACTTTCAGCTGCCTAATTTGGATCTCCAAAATAACACAGGCAAAACAGAACTCTTAATTTTCCCCCAAACCTGCTCCTTCTGGTGTCTTCCTTGTCCTACCTAGTTCCTAAACCCAAAAATTATTGATCCCTTTCTCTTCCTACCACAACCACAATCTGGCAATAAAAACTGTGGTTTCTCCCTTCAAAACACACTTTGGATCTAACCAGTCCTTTCCATCTACACAACAATCAGCCTGCCCAAGTCAACACATCTCTTGCTTGAACAACTGTGGTGGCCTCTTTTTGTTTCGTCTTTCCCCCAACATCCATTCTCCACCTAGCAGTCAGTGTTATCTTTTTTAAATGTATATTCAACAATATCACTTCTATACTCACACCCTGCAGTGATCATCCATTGCACTTCAAATCAAACTCCTCTTGGCCGGGCATGGTGGCTCACTCCTGCAATCCCAGCACTTTGGGAGGCCAAGGCAGGTGGATCACTTGAGGTCAGGAGTTCAAGACCAGCTTGGCCAACATTGTGAAACCCCATCTCTACTAAAAATACAAAAATTAGCCAGGTGTGGTGGAGAGCACCTGTAATCCCAGCTTTTTGGGAGGCTGAGGCAGGAGAATGGCTTGAACCCTGGAGGTGGAGTTTGCAGTGAGCCGAGATTGTGTTACTGCACTTCAGCCTGGGCAACAAGAGTGAAACTCGTCTCAAAAAAAAAAAAAAAAAAAAAGAATCAAACTTTTCTCCTTGGCTTCTAAACTCTATATCATCTAAACTTAGCTCAGAAATGCAACCCCATTTTCCATTAAACCTAATTGACACCTGCTTTCTTTTGGTTTGCTGAACCATAGAAACTTTTCTCTACTTATTCCCTCTGCCAGCATGCTCTCTTCTGAGCCTCACATAGCTACTGCTTAGATCTCAGTTTAAATATCTGCTCCTTAGAGAAATGTTCTCTGGACATCCATTCCAAGGTAACCCCTCCATCACTCTCTATCCCATTACATTTAATTTGATCTTATAGTACTTGCTTAGTATATGAATTTGTTAGGACTGCATAACAAAGTATCACACACTGAGTGGTTTACACAGCAGAAATTTATTTTCTCACAATTTTGGAGGCTAGATTTCTGAGATCGAGGTATAGCAGGGTTGGTTTCTTTTCAGGTGTCTCTCTTTGACTTGTAGATAGCCGTCTTTTCTCTGTGCCTTCACATGTTCTTTTCTCTGTGTGTCTGTGTCCTAATCTATTCTTATGACACCAGTCATATTGGTCATCCTATCAAGTTTCAGCGTTGCTAAAAATGTAATTCTGGTAGTGCTCTCTTAATTTTTACATCACCTAAGAGAAATTCTGAAATGGAAGCTCATGGGTTAAATTACAGCAGAAGCTATTTGTGACAAAATGTGAATTCAAATTTTCTTTTTATTTGTCTGTTATCTTTTTGGCAAAAGAGTTCAATAGGAGACAGGTTTTACTCTATGAATAACAAGCAGCATTTAATTACAACAGACAGAATGGGAGCAAAGTTATGTACAGTGCAGCCACCTGAATTCTCCAGTGGTAACTTCCACTTGGCTGTCGGCTCAGCAATGCTGACTTGGGAGAAGAGGGAAGCTCTAGGTCCTGTCATTTTTGCTTTTAACATATATATGCGGAAGAGTTTATCAAGGTTTCAGGCCCCTATTTATTACATGTAAAATAGAAGCGCTCATTTTTTAAAAAAAATAAATTACTTAGAAAATGTAAGATAATAAATATAAAAGCATAATTTATATTTTAAAATAGTCTCACACTTACTGCAAAACCCATTGAAAAAGTTCATTCTGTTGACATTTACATTAGGATAAAGATAAGATTCCACTTTAGTTCCAGAGATGACAGTTAATCTTATGGGTTGTAAAGTTTGTAAAAATAAAATAAAATAAACTTCTTCAAATGGATTCTGTGTGTCATGTTTATTATGGCATTTTAAAGGATAATGTAAAGTGATTAATACATTTTCCCACAGTGAAGACCC
The DNA here is from genome assembly GCF_049350105.2 of Macaca mulatta. Lineage (NCBI taxonomy): Eukaryota > Metazoa > Chordata > Mammalia > Primates > Cercopithecidae > Macaca > Macaca mulatta. The sequence goes on from NC_133407.1 coordinate 56,157,051, forward strand.
AATTTGGCAGTGGTTTCCTGGGCAGTACGTGGGAATAAGGAATAACAAATTGGAAAAAAATTCATCGCATGGGGAGTGATTAGCAGAACAGAAAACCTCTCGGTTAAAATTATACTTTTATTTGTTATTTGGACTTTCTAAAATATTTACTCTGTAATTTTTCTTAATAAGCAATATTTTAAAAAAGAATATAGCATTAAAATTATTTGATTTATTTAAATAAATATTCCTAAATTAAGTAATGTTACAAACATCTAAAGTATAAATGTCAAAGAATGAAACACAGAGAAAAAGGTCCTTGACATTGGCCTTGGCAATAATTTATTGGATATCGCATCAAAAGCTCAGGCTACAAAAGCAAAAATAAATAGTACTACATCAATCTAGCAAGCTTCCACACAGCAAAGAAAACAATCAACAAAAGGCAAAATATGCATATATACATATATATATATATACACACACACACACACACACACAAATTGGGAAAAATTTGCAAACACTGTATCAAATAGGGAGTTAATACACTAGATTTATAAAGAACTCATACAACTCAATAGCAAGAAAATATATAACCTGATTTTCAAATGGACAAAGGTCTGCATGTGGTGGCTCATGCTTGTAATCCTAGCACTTTGAGAGGCTGAGGAGGGATAATCTCTTGAGCTCAGAAGTTTGATACCAGCCTGGGTAACATAACGAGACTCCATCTCTAAAAAATAAATAAATAAATAAATAAATACTTAAAATGGCCTAAGAACTTGAATAGACATTTCTCGAAAGACAACATAAAAATGGTGAACAGATACATGAAAAGATACTCAACATCACTAATCAGGGAAATGCAAAGCAAAACCACTATGATATACCACCTCACGTCTGTTAAGATAGCTGTTATTAAAAAGATACGAGATCACCAGTGTTGGCAAGGGTATGGAGAAAAGAGAACCCTTGTACACTGTTGCTGAGAGTGTAGATTGGTACAGCCATTATGGAAAACAGCATAGAGGTTCCTAAAGAGATTAAATATAGAATTACCATATGACCCAGCAATCCCTCTTCTAAGTATATATCCAACGAAATGAAATATTTACCGTGTAAAGATATCAGCACTCCCATGTTCACTTTAGCACTTTAGATTACTTTTATATCATTTTATTACGTGTGTTAATTTACAAAATACTTTCATTAACCAAGTCTGAACTTAAATATTCTAAAGAGAAATTTACATCTCCCGGCTTATATACTGAGACACATGGCAGAGCTTTTCTCATTCCAAGAAATCCAGTATCCACAAGTAGGAAATATACCTGGAGAGATTTCTGTAGCCACCAGTAATCTGGGGTAGTGTTCTATTGCTGTGGAACAAGCCACTCCAATTTACTGGATTAAAATAACAATTATTTATGCTGTTCACGGGTCTGCAATTTGGACAGAGCTCATGTGTGGCCAGCTGTGATGGCTGGAAGGGGATTGAAATCATCTGAAGTCTCATCTGCCCATATGCCTGGGTGTTGATGCTGTCTGTCGGCAGGGGCCTCAGCTGGGTTTGTTAGCTGGGATCAGTTCACATAGCCTCTCTCCTGTGCTGCTTGGCTTCCTCACAGCTAGGTGTGAAGAACCACAATTGCAAGAGCTACAGGTTGTGGGAGTTGCCATTTTCTTAAGGTTTGGAGCCAGAAACTGGCACAGTGTCACTTACATTGTATTGTATTAGAAAAGCAGTCATAGAGCCTAGGATCAAAGGCGCCTTGCCGCCGAATGGGCGGGGTATCAAAGAATTACAAGTCCTTTTTTTTTTTTTTTTTAATTTTATTTTATTTTTGAATTTTTTTTTTTTTTTTTTTTTTTTTTGAGACAGAGTCTTGCTGTCTCGCCCAGGCTGGAGTGCAGTGGCTCGATCTCCGCTCACTGCAAGCTCCGCTGCCTCCCGGGTTCACACCATTCTCCTGCCTCAGCATCCCTAGAAGCTGGGACTACAGGCGCCCGCCACCACGCCCGGCTAATTTTTTTGTATTTTTAGTAGAGACGGGGTTTCACCGTGTTCGCCAGGATGGTCTCAATCTCCTGACCTCGTGATCCGCCCGCCTCGGCCTCCCAAAGTGCTGGGATTACAGGGGTGAGTCACCGAGCCCGGCCACAAGTCTTTTTTTTTTTTTTTTTTTTTTTTTTTTTTTTAATGAGATGGAGTCTGTCACCCAGGCTGGAGTGCAGTGGCGCCGTCTTGGTTCACTGCAACCTCTGCCTCCCGGGTTCTACTGCCTTAGCCTCTGAGTAGCTGAGATTACAGGCACGTGCCACAACGCCTGGCTAATATTTGTGGTTTTAGTAGAGATGGGGTTTCGCCATGTTGGCCAGGCTGGTCTCAAACTCCTGACTGACCTCAAGTGATCCACTGGCCGCAGCCTCCCAAAGTGCTGGGATTACAGGCATAAGCCACAGTGCCCGGTTTGTAAGTCCATTTTTAAAATCCACTGTAGATAGCAATCCTGTTTCGATTTCCAGGATTAAGTTGACATTTTCCTTAAAGGATCTGAAATTATCTCTTAAGGTTACTCAATAAATTATTCAGATTTAGGCTGATGAAACAATATGCAACATATTTTAATGCTTAAATAATTTCAAGACCAGAACTGGAAGTCATTGGACACATTTCCCATTATTGGGGCCTTCCTAACGCAGTTCAATTTATTAAGGTGCTAGGGAAGAGGCTTCATTGTAATAATTAAACTCATGCTTCAAGTAGCATATTCTGATTGTTATGATAGCTAAGCATTTAGAATAGTAACCAAAAAGGTTAGATTGTAATGTGTTTGGATATATATATATATATCCTTAGGATGGAAATTCCAGTCAGAGCCATCTTTCATATGAGACCACACCCTAAAATAATTCTTGGTGGGACCCTCTTCCTCAGAATTTGGAAAATTTCTGGGGATACATGTTGACTACCTGAAAAAGGGGAACTGAGGGGTAGCCAGTGAACTGTTGAGATATCATTAGTTGACCTGAAGATATGGAAGAAGCACTGTGAAGTGTTTAATTGCAGCTCTATCCTTTGCATGCTTTCAGAGAAGGCAGAGAATCATTTGAATTGAGTCACTGTGATTACTGGAGTCATTGGCAAGGGTTTTTCTGATGACTTCTTTATGTATGGCTGTCTACCACAAATGTGAGAAGCTGAGTCATTTGTGTATTTGTAGTAGTAAGATTTAGGTAATGTATTAATCTGGAATCTCAAACTAATTAGTTCTATTTGTACTATATCTGAATAGAAAAGATACAAATTAATTGATTCAACCCAGAAAATTCTCCTCATAACTATAAAAGTGACTACTGGCCGGGCACGGTGGCTCACACCTGTAATCACAGCACTTTGGGAGGCCAAAGCAGGCAGATCACTTGAAGTCAGGAGATCGAGACCAGCTTAGCCAATATAGTGAAATCCTGTCTCTACTAAAAATACAAAAATCAGCCGGGTGTGGTGGCAGACACCTATAATCCCAGCTACTTGGGAGGCTGAGGCAGGAGAATGACTTGAACCCGGGAGGCAGAGGTTGCAGTGAGCCAAGATTGCACCACTACACTGCACCCTGGGCGACAGAATGAGACTCTGTCTCAAAATAAAAAATAAAATAAATAAATAAATAAATAAAGTGACTATTTTCTGATATCACAGGATGCTCTTGTACCCTAACTGACTCAAAACTTATACCCTAGTTGTCTTTTTTAAATACATCTCAGGTTCAAGAATTGTATTGATCATAAGCCTTGATTAGTGATATAGCACTCATTAAACAATTATTGACTAATTACCTGCTTTATATCTGGCAGTCTCCTAGGCACTTGGGGAACATGTGAACCGAACAAAGATCCTGGCCTCTTGGAACTTACATTCTAACAGAAGAAAACAGATAATAAATAATTTAATAAGTGTATAATATAAACTTTTTATTATAAATTTATGTATCCTATTAATTAGAGTTACATGTTATTATTTGTTTGCCTTCTCATTAATCAAGGTTCTCCAGAAAAACAGACCCAGTAGGATATATGGAGAGATATATATGGCAATATTATGCGACATATTATGGGAATTGGCTTGTGAGATTATGGAGGCCATGAAGTCCCACAATATGCTGTCTGCCATCTGGAGAATCAGGAAAGTTGGTGCTGTAATTTTTTTTTAATTTCAATTGGTTTTGGGGGAACGGGTGGTGTTTGGTTACATGAATAAGTTCTTCAGTAGTGATTTCTGAGATTTTGGTGCACCCATCACCTGAGCAGTATACACTGTACGCAACTTGTAGTCATTTATCCCTCACCCCCTCCCACTCTGTTCCCTGAGTCTCCAAAGTCCATTGTTTCATTCTTATGCCTTTGTGTCCTCATAGGTTATGAGTGAGAACATACGTTTGGTTTTCCTGGTGCTATAATTCAGTCTGAATCTGAAGGCATGAAAGGCCTGAGAAGTAGGGGAGCAATGGCATAACTCTCAGTTTAAAACCAAAGGCCCAAGAACTGGGAGGTAGGAATGAAGCACTCGTGTACGTCTCAGATTCTGAAGGCCTGAGAATCTGGAGCTCTGATGTCTGAGGACAGGAGAAGATGGAAGTCCCAGCTCCAGAAGAGAGTGAATTCACTATTCCTCTGCCTTTTTTCTTAAATCTAGGCCCTCAGCAGATTGGACAGATCCCCCCTACACGGCTAAGGGCAGATCTTCTTTACTCAGTCCACTGATTCAAATGCTAATCTCTTCCAGAAACACCCTCACAGACACCCAGATATAATGTTGTGGCAGCTATCTGGGTATCTTTTAACCCCGTCAAGTTGACACACAACATTAATCATCACATCCCCGTCCTCAAATTCACAAATTTATTCCCTGCTCTGTTCTGTGCCCTACAAACAGCACCCAGGCGTCCTTGTTATTTGGGTTCTCATGAAGTTGGGCCAATATGAGGTAGAAGTTGGGTTACTTCTTTCTCATTTCCCTCCTGCTGGGGGCTGTGTTTCTGGCAGAGGCTGTGTCCTTGTTTCCTGCTGAGGGTCTTCCTCTCCCAAGGCTCTAGGTCTCTCTGGGCCCCTTCTTCACCATTTCCTCCCCTTGTTCCTTTCTTAGGTCTCTAAGTGTATTCCTTGTCAGTGCCCATAACCTTGACCACAACTCTGCAACTAGTTTCTTAGTTTCTTCATTACATCTTCTTGAGTTATACTCTTTTTTTTTTTTTTTTTTTTAGTTACCTGAGGTATTTTGTTTCCTGCCAAGACTAATTGATTATTATGTTACATCTATGGGAAAAAGAGTAAATGCAAGACAAGGGGATCAGGAGTCGAAATGGTCAGAGTAAGCCTCACTGAGAAAGCGAACATTTGAGTAAAGACTTGAGGGAGTCCATATATTGCCCCTATTTAATTTAATTTGTTATTTTATTAATTTTCCCTCAGGCCTGCATGCTTAATCCAATTTCTATTCTTTTTTCCCACAGGTAAACACTCTTGGGTATTTAATGTGTGTTCTAAACATATATGCATGCATGTACATATATGCATACATATGCACATATAAGTATACACATTTTCTAAATACACATACACACATATATATACATGCATATATACACATACACATATATACATAAATACTCATGAACAGTATGGTGTTTTTAATTGCATAAGTGGTTTTGTGCTACATCTCATTTTGCTTAATTTATAATGCAAACTTATGCTTTTGAGATTTTTCCTTGATGATACATGGATTTAGCTAATTATGTAAACTGTTGTATTTTCATATGCAAATTTATCATTTGCATATAATTTATTTATCTCTTTAATTAATGAACATTTAAGTTATTTTTAATTCTTTATTATTATAATGAATTTTATAACATTTTACTAAAAACATTTATTTTTAATTCTCTATTATTATAAAGAATTTTGGTAAATGTCCTTTAACACGTCATTTTGCATATCTGAGTAAGATTTTACATTCTCTAAAGATACGAAGCTCTTAACTGGAGTAGAGTTTTCACTAAAAAGAATATTCAAAGAAATAATGTAAAGTTAACAAAGAAAATAAGTAAACTATTCTGGTATACTCTAGATGAGCAAGAATAGCATTCTTCTTCTTTTTTTTTTTTTTTTTTGAGATGGAATTTCACTCTGTCACCCAGGCTGGGGTGCAATGGCGCGATCTCGGCTCCTCCACCTCCAGGGTTCGAGTGATTCTCCCGCCTCAGCCTCCCGAGTAGCTGAGATTACAGGCACCCACCATTGTGCCCAGCTAATTTTTGTATTTTGTAGAGACAGGGTTTCACCACATTGGCCAGGCTGGTCTTAAACTCCTAACTTCAGGTGATCCTCCCTCCTTGGCCTCCCAAAGTGCTGGGATTACAGGCATGAGCCACCACACCTGACCTCTTAATTCATTTTTCACTTTAAAATGAAACCTGCTGGTTCACAGAAAAAACATTCTCAAAAATTAAGTAACCAGCAAATCATCTTGAAGCACAAGATGTAAACACAACAGAAATACTTTGAAATTTTTGACTATCATATAACCAAGAGGAAAGGTGTTTGAGATTGAATGTATTTGGGGAGTTCCAATTTATGTAAAAGTATGTAATATGAGTCAATAGTTTAAATTCATCACCAACCAAGACTTCTCCCAAGTTGAATGAAAAATAGTAAGTCCTGGAGGAACCCTAGAAAAAGTTTGTCCTTTCTTCTCTTTTAGATCTCATATTACATATTTCAGTGTATAACAGTTTTAAAGCAATGCTTATTGTGATCAGTGACAATCACCTACTCAAATGCTTTAAAATATCTTTAGCATTGGCCTCTGAAACAAAAGGAAGTCATTGAGCTATCAGCCTGGTGATGCTTAAGTAACTATGATAATTTAGACAAAACATTAATTATGCTTCCTATTGGATTATCTACTATGCAAATAATAAATATAAGGCTAAATAACGCTTCATGATATTAATCGTTTTTTCTTCCTATATTTCTCCCCACCCCATTTCAAGCAGTTTGTCAACTCCTGTCTTCTTTGTACTTGGAGCACAACCAAACCCACTGAGGAAATTATGTTATTTGTTCCCCAGAACAAAAAAAAAAAAATTTTTTTTTTTTGAGACGGAGTCTCACTCTGTTGCCCAGGCTGGAGTGTGCTGGCACAATCTTGGCTCACTATAACCTCCGCCTCCTGGGTTCAAGTGATTTTCCTGCATCAGCCTCCCATGTAGCTGGGATTATAGGTGCGCACTACCATGCCCAGCTAATTTTTTGTATTTTTAGTAGAGATAGGGTTTCACCATGATGGCCAAGCTGGTTTCAAATTCCTGACCTCAAGTGATCTGCCCACCTTTGCCTCCCAATGTGCTGGGATTACAGGTGTTAGCCACTGCGCCCATCCACAACTTTTAAGAGAATTAGTAGCTATCTGAAAAAAATATGGCAGAGTTGAAGTAGATAAGAAAGGAATGAGATATGGCTGTGCATGGTGACTCACACCTGTAATTCCAGCACTTTGGGAGGCTGAGGCAAGTGGATCATGAGGTTGAGAGATCAAGACCATCCTGGCCAACATGGTGAAACCCCGTCTCTACTAAAAATACAAAAATTAGCTGGGTGTGGTGGCACGCACCTGTAGTCCCAGCTACTCGGGAGGCTGAGGCAGGAGAATCACTTGAACCCGGGAGGTGGAGGTTGCAGTGAGCCGAGATCGTGCCACTGCACTCCAGCCTGGTGACAGAGCAAGACTCTGTCAAAAAATAAAAAAAAAAAGAAAGAAAGAGAGAGAGAGAGAGACAGAAAGAGAAAGAAGAAAGAAAAAGAAGAAAGAAAGAAAGAAAGATAGAAAGAAAGAAAGAAAGAAAGAAAGAAAGAGAAAGAAAGAAGAGAAGGAAAAGAAAAAGGGAGGAAGGAAGGAAAGGAAGGAAGGAAGGAAGGAAGGAAGGAAGGAAGGAAGGAAGGAAGGAAGGAAGGAAGGCAGACGAAAGAAAGAGAAAGAAAGAAAGAAGAAAAAGAAAAAGGAAAGAAGGAAGGAAGGGAAGGAAGGAAGGAAGGAAGGAAGGAAGGAAGGAAGAAAGAAAGAAAGAAAGAAAGAAAGAAAGAAAGAGAAAGAAAAGAAAGAAATGAAAGAAAGAAAGAGAAAGAAAGAAAGAAAGAAAAGAAAAGAAAAGAAAGAAAGGTCACGCCTGTAATCCCAGCACTTTGGGAGGCCGAGACGGGTGGATCACGAGGTCAGGAGATCGAGACCATCCTGGCTAACACGGTGAAACCCCGTCTCTACTAAAAAATACAAAAAACTAGCCGGGCGAGGTGGCGGGCGCCTGTAGTCCCAGCTACTCGGGAGGCTGAGGCAGGAGAATGGCGTGAACCCGGGAGGCGGAGCTTGCAGTGAGCTGAGATCCGGCCACCGCACTCCAGCCTGGGTGACAGAGTGAGACTCCGTCTCAAAAAAAAAAAAAAAAAAAAAAAGAAAGGGAAAAAATAAAGGAATGAGATATAAGAGTTTGATGTGTCTTCAGCCAGACATGCACAGTGCCTTTGGTGCAATGCCAATGGAAAGTAACGGAAGTTGAGAGAGGAATAGTTGTGAATGTGCAGGTCAGGGAGGACATAGGCAGCCTTGCAAAACATGCCTATGCCCAAAGCGTGGCACAGATACAGCAGGGGACTGAAGGACCTGAAGGTGTATGAGAATTAGTCTAATGATGAGGCAGGGCAACCATGGATGGGCTAAATGACAACAACAGGTCAGGGAATCAAGGACCATAGATAACCAAGGGCCAGATGGACTCCCTCAGCCCAACTCACCTAAACATTTCAAATAAAACAGATAGGTAGAGGAATTGAGGGAGGTTCCCTTGCAACAAAGCGGTTATTGTTTGATTTTTTTACACCCCCTTTTCCCCTGTTAGACATAAAGAAGGGGCAATTTAAATCAGAAAGTAAGTGAAGCTATAGAAAAAGAAAGAGTATTATATTTTTATATACCTGCATTTATAGACTCAGAATTATTCGTATTTAATAATGCTAATCACTGAGTGGATGTTACTCAGGAGTCTGAGTTATATGTTGTTAAATCCAGCGCTTCATTGAATTTGGGCTCCGCCAGGCAATTGCCAAAGAGTGGTGTTACATGGGGCAGTTGCCACATCAACATGTAAGAATATATAACTGGAGGAATCTACACTATGCAACAACATTCATCATATGAATGACACAGAAATCCTCTCAACTCTCAAATGTGTAAATGTTGGGGCCAGGACTTTACTTTCTGTGAAGTGCTCTCAGTACCACAATATTCATTCTTCCTTCTCCAAACTCTTTGGCCCCCAATCTTCCATCTAAACATTCTGAACCTTACGCTTGCTTCTCCCAGCTCTAAGTCTAAAGTTTGCTTCCTCTGCTACTCTGAGGTCAGCAACTACAAGTAATTTCTGTAGACCAAGAAAGTGGAGTTACTACTTAATTCCTTTCTGAGTTCTCCTCTCTCCATTCTGAACCCTCTCAGTCTTCCCAGAAGGCATGGACAAATTCCCCTCTGGAAGTCAGTCACAAAATTTGGCTCATATCCTCCCTCTGATGGTTGGCTCATCATCAATTCCTGAGATTCATATGAATGCACAAAGGCACACTGATAATAACCATGGATTACATAAGTGTTCTATGGTACAGATATTCCTAAATGAAGTATCTGTTCATGATAAATACAAAACAGTCAAATTGTTTTTCCTCTTAGGTCAAGTCTTTTGTCTTTTTTTCATCCATTGATGTCATATATGTCAAATTATTATTCATGGACTTCTGTTTACTCATGAACTTTTCCCAGCTTTTGGCTTTTTATGCCACTCCATGGCATCGGCTTCTGGCAGATTTCCCAAATATCATACAACTAGCTTATTTTATCTTTCTCTTTCACTAATCAATAACTGAAGCAACCTCTTCAACTTAAGCACTCAGTATATAGAAACAAATGGTTAACAACATTGTCCATCTGCTCACAAAGCAGTAATACAGATTTTCTCACTGAAAAACTGAAATATCTCACCTAAAGACACAGAAATAATGACGATGAAACAGAGTCAAGAAGGAGCTGAAAGGTGTCGTGGAGTTGAATGGGGGGATGGAGGGTGAATGCTATAAGACAGAACTGAACTCGGCCTTCTGCCCCTCTCCCTCTAGCTACAGTCCCCAACTAGACACCCATCTATCATGTGACTTCATTTTAGGTTTTACTGGTAGAAACAAACATTTAAGAATTGTCCAGATCATCAGTCCTCATCATAAAATTACCTACTAAGTGTTTTTCTCTGAATTTGCCCCAAAACAAGTGGCAAAATACTTCCACTGTGACTTTTTTGTTGTTCAGATGCCTCTTTCTCTTTCCGTTTTCCATGGCTTAATGTCATTGATTACTTTGCAAATAATTTACCTAGTAGGTAATACTGATTTCTGTGAAGCATTTGATCTCTTCCAATATTTATAGGCTTTAGAATAGTAGCAGGAAGTGCAGGGTTTTTACTAATGAACCAGGGAATTTAAAATTCCAAAACCAGTTGTATCATTAAAACTTCAGAGTTCCTATTTCCCTGAGTGTGATTTGATTCCATATCATTTTCTGCCGCTGGACTGTGGGAGGATTATAGGTCTGCTCTGATGAGCGAGCACCAGAACCCAGTTGGGGGCAGAATGTGATAGCAACACAAATAACAGAGGTTTAGCAATAATCTTCTTGGGTAAGGGACAGAGCAAAGAAATTGACAGGTGTCTGCAATTAATTTCAAAGCTTTTGTACAAGCTAGAATTGAATTTTAAATCTCTTGATCAGAAAAGTCAACAACAGTGTGACATCCATCAATAATTCATCATTTCTAAAAATCCTTTGAGCATATCCAAGCGAACATCAGTTTGGAAATGAAAAAATGTGAATTCCCATCCCACCTCTAGCATTTATTTAATGCAGCATTTAAAATTTTTTGTGCTTCAGTTTCCTGATACTTAAAAAAAAAGGAGTTGCTTATTATTTTAATGAGACTAATGCTTATACTCTGAGTTAATTGTAAGGTGATTGGTTACTTTAATGTTATTATAAGTCATTTGCATTTCATCCTTCAGTCCATTATTTTCTTTACAAATTTTTAAAAATTTTGCTGGGCATTATTCTACAACATAATGCACTGTAACAGTAATTGCTTGTAGCTTCTTATGTTTATTATCTCCTTTTCTCCTTGGTAACGGAACTCTTATTTTTATCTTGGCATGTTGATATCTAAGAAAAGACTACTGTTCCCCACTTCAGTTGCACCTAGATATGGCTGTGTGACTAAGTTCTAATCAATAAGGTAGTTGCAGAAATGTGTGGAGACTTCTGGGTAATCCCTCATAAGAGAATGACTGCATTCTTTATTCTTTTGTCCTTATTGCTTAGAATGGAGATACAGACGGCTGGAGCTCTAGCAGTCATATGCAAACATGAGGATGAGTGTCACAGCACAGAGAAGGGAAACCAGAGAAATGCAGGGAGCCTAGGTTTCTGAACCTACGTATCTATAAAAATTAGCTGGGCATGGTGGTGTGAGCCTGTGGTCCTAGCTACTAAGGAGGCTGAGGTGGGAGGATCAATTGAGTCCTGGAGGTCTAAGGCTGCAGTGAGCCATGATCGTACCACTGCACTCCAGCCTGGGCAAGAGAGCAAGACTCTGTTTTAAAAACAAATAAATAAATAACCTGTTTATTTTTTGAAGTGGGGCACATTGATTCTGTAGCAGAGGTCATAAAAATGTATTTAAATTTGCAATTGGAATTGTCTTCAAATATATCATTACAACACTAAATAGTGATATAAATATGTATATGTGTATGTGTATATATATGTATGTGTGTGTGCATGTGTATGAATGATACATAAAACTTGTGTGTATGAATGATACATAAACACTCTAGGCCAGGAGCAGTGGTTCACACCTATAATCCCAGCACTTTGGGAGGCTGAGGCAGGTGGATCACCCGAGGTCAGGAGTTCGAGACCAGCCTGGCCAACATGGTGAAAACACGTCTCTACTAAAAACACAAAAATTAGCCGGGTGTGGTGGCGGGCGCCTGTAATCCCAGCTACTTGGGAGGCTGAGGCAGGAGAATTGCTTGAACCTGGGAGGTGGAGGTTGCAGTGAGCTGAGATGGCACCATTGCACTTCAGCCTGGGTGATGGAGCCAGACTCTGTCTCAAAAAAAAAAAAAAAAAAAGAAAATCTAGAATAGATTTTCCTGGAGACACTCAGCTACCCTGTATCACACATTATATTTGCCCAAATATCCACTGATATGTCTGCTTAAATACTCATTTCATAAAGTGAATTCATAGCTTTTCCTCAAAGATAATATGCCTTTCATGAGAGATGCCAAGCCTGACACACCCAGCTAAGCTGCTCCCAGATTCCTGACCTACAGAAACTGTGAGATAATAAGCGTTTATTGTCCTTAAAAAAAAAAAAAAAACTGATATGCCTGATAAGAAAGCTCGTTTAATAATAATTAACATTTTAAGATAAAGATTCTTCTAGCACAGAACGTAGACAACCACATATAAATCATAAAATTTGGCAGGTCTAAAATGTTTAGTCAATAATAAGGATGTGAGAAAAACGGTAAAGATTAACCTGAATGAAAAAAGGAATCAATTCCTTACTGTGGAATACATGATGGATGTTACTGTTTTATGGTCCAACATGGAGTTTAAATGTGTGAACGTTTATTCATTGTTCTCACCTCAGAATCAGAGGTCACTCTTATTAACATTTTTGAGAGTCTACATACTAGAAACTGAACAAGATGTTTTACCTATTTCTTGTTTGAATGTCACAAATTTCTGGAATGTGATACTAGACTGTATAGCTGGTGTGGAAAGTATAGCTAAGAGAAGTTGGCTATGTGGCTGAGGTCCCACATGGATAAGTAGTAAAGCAGACATTTAAATTAGACCCTCTGACGTTATGCACTTTTATTAATCCCTGGCCAAACTGACACTCCAGTGCTTAACTAACTCAAGTATTGAGCATTGCCTTAGTCTGAGCATTGTCTTATTTTGTACTGCTATAATAACATATTAATAACTAAGACTGGATATTTATTAAGAACAGAAATTTATTTCTTCACAGTTCTGGAGGGTGGGGAGTCCAAAATCCAGGTGCTAGTATCTGGTGATGGCCTTCTTACTATGTCATCCCATGGTGGAAGGTCAGAAAGTAAGGGAGAGGGAAAAAAATGGACCAAACTTGCCCGTTTATAATGACTCATTCCCTCAATAATGCAGTATTCTATTCAGGGGAGTGGAGCCCCCTTCATTAAGCCCCACCTCCCAATACACTATTGCGCTGGGGATTAACTTTTCGACACATTATTTTGGGGGGACACAGTCAAACCATGGCAAGCATCTAAAAAAAGGTACATGAACAAATCCAATAGCTTTAAATTACATGACACAATGGGATGGGTGTCCTATGTCTCAAAACATTTGCTGTGTGATGAGCTTCTTTTATAATGTAACAAACATGCCATCCTTGAGGTATAAGTGGCTATAACCCTGATTACAAATATCAACAGGTTGGAGGACAGAAAAGTGCTTTATTGTATAGGCTTGCATAGTGAATAATAAACATACATAATTTAGTATTTCTCATTCAAGGGTCCTAGAAAGTTTTATAAGCCTATACAGCCAGGATCAGCCAACTTCGTGTAAAAAAGGCAGATGAACATTTTAGGATGTGTAGGCCTGTACAGTCTTGCTCACATATCCTTTGTTTTGTTTTGTTTGTTTGAAATCCTTTTAAAATGTAAAACAAGCCCAGGACAGATATTACTCTTTGTAGTTTGCCATTTTCTGCAAAGAGAAATAATTATTCTCGTATTCAAAGCAACCGCAAAAACCAAACTTCTTTGCCTCAATGAAGATATTGAGAAGAAAGTTAACGCCCAGGTCGGGCGCAGTGGCTCACGCCTGTAATCCCAGCACTTTGGGAGACCGAGACAGGCGGATCACGAGGTCAGGAGATAGAGACCATCCTGGCTAACACAGTGAAACCCCGTCTCTACTAAAAAATACAAAAAAGGGCGCGGTGGCAGGCGGCGGTAGTCCCATCTACTCAGGAGACTGAGGCAGGAGAATGGCGTGAACCTGGGAGGCGGAGCTTGCAGTGAGCCAAGATTGAGCCACTGCACTCCACCCTGGGTGACAGAGGGAGACTCCGTCTCAAAAAAAAAAAAAAAAAAAAGAAAGAAAGAAAGAAAAAAGAAAGTTAACGCCCTTGACCTAATCCCAAAGTGGTGCTACTAAACTATGAACCATAAGATTGACATTGAGGACGGTGATTGATGCTTGCTTCTGCATTGTCAGCGACCCAATACTGTAATTTTTCATTTATGTTCTAGTGCAAACACAGTAGTCTTCTGAACTATCTAATATTTTGGGGGTTTACTCCTGGACATAAGCAGTATGATTCTCCTATTATGTATAAAAATAGACTCAGGTGTGAAAAATTAAAATACTTATTCAAGGTGACATAGAGTTTAAGCAAATGGAGGGCATAACGGAAAACTAGAGAGAAATAATCACATGACTCTTTTTTTTTTTTTGAAACAGAGTTTCACTCTTGTTGCCCCAGCTAGAGTGCAGTGGTACAATCTCAGCTTACTGCAACCTCTGCCTCCTAGGTTCAAGTGATTCTCCTGCCTCAGCCTCCTGAGTAGGTGGGATTACAGGCGCACACCACTAAGCCTGGCTAATTTTTGTATGTTTAGTAGAGATGGGGTTTTGCCATGTTGGCCAGGCTGGTCTCGAACTCCTGACTACAGGTGATCCACCCACCTTGGCTTCCCAAAGTGCTGGGATTACAGGTGTGAGCCACCACGCCTGGCCCCATATGACTTTCATTGTTCTTGCTATTGAGAACCTATCTTCTGAAAGTAGAATATTATTTTCTTAGTACACATGAATATTTGTCAAAGGTGTATTGGAATTTTCTAAAGACTTTAAAGATAACATTTTCTTGAACTCTCTCAATTTTTATTGTGCACATTTCCATAACTTTCTTCAATGATTGATCTACTACAGAAAGCAGCTGCTATGGAACAATCTGATTTACATACCGAATGTCTTAAACTGTCTGGATGAAGATAATGTAGTCATAACATCTATTTTCTTTTATTCAGTTAACTGGGAAATCAATCACTTAGTAGAGTTCACATTTTCGGGCTTATCAAACTTCAAAATTCAAAAGGATTTTGTTTATTCTCAGATTAGCAAACCATATGCTCTCTGAAGCTTCAAAATTTTGATCTCTCAATAAAAGTACATTTCTAGGTTTCAAAGCACTTGAAAAGCTTTTACTTAGAGCAGGACAAAAAATCAAGTGGATTATGGGCTTGCGTCAATTCCCAAAGGTAACTGTTTGATTGTAATGCAAAGTTATTTTAATTATCACTAAATTCACTATGGCTAGAATCACCACAGAGCTATAGCCCACAGAAAATTACATACGCATTAAATCGAAAAGCTCGTAACTGTGGACATTATTTTCATTACTTTTGAACGGTAACCATTGTGGTACATGGTAATTAGTAGTAAATATAAAAACCCAATTATGAAGTAATTATACTTCTCATAATCGCTCTATTGTCTTAATTATGCATCCTGCTTTCTGGCTGCTAGACTTGAAATAGATCATATCAAGCAAGACTTAAAATCAGAAATATAATGCCATTAATGTAATAATTCTTTATTCTAATTTGTCTTTAATTCAGATGAGCAAACCCAAGAAGCTAATTAACTGGTCCCGGAGGTAAATGCCAAGATTTCTAAAGTGGCTGGTTCATAGGCTTTTTTTTTTACCCTCTGGAGGCCAACTGCTTAGCTTCAGAAAATAGGTACCAGGCATACAGGCATAAATTTGACCATTTATAAAGGACAAAGCAGCAGGAAGCTTATTGATATTCTTCTCTTTTTATTTTCTTCAAGCTGTAGACTTGACAGCCAGTTTTCCTGAGAATTGATCGCTTAGACAAAAGATGAACTTGAAATATATTCAGCTTTTAAAGGGGAGAAAAAGTGATAAAATATGAAAGGCTGTACTTACGTGCTGATATTGAATGAAACCCACAGAAATGATTTTCAATCTGATCATTAAATTACATGTGTTGATTTTATGTCTGCATAAAGTACTAATTTGCTTTAGAATCCTGTTTCCTTTCTGAAGAGTGACCTTGGGAGGAGTGACCTTTTGTACAAGTGCCCGAAGAGTAGAAGCAATAAATATAGTAATATGGCCAGGGTGACAGGAGGGCAAAGCTACACCATCACATTAGATATGCAGGTCTTGGTTCTGTTATTCATGCCAGTGCTCCCACAGAGCAAACATAGCCATAAACACTTCTATTTTCCTGCATGTCTATATAGTTCCTTAAAATAGAAGTGTGGATAAACATTCCACAAAACATTCTAGCTACCCAGGGCATTGTGAGACCTCAAAATGGAATTGAAGTGGGATTTCTTACAATAACCCAGATTTTACCTAACTGATGTCCTTGCTTCCACCTCCTGTTTTCTTTTTTTTCTTGTTTGTTTTGTTTGTTTTTGTTGTTGTTTTGTTTTTTGTTGTTGTTGTTGATGATATGACCACTATATTTATCATTAACAAATAAAATGTGGAGAAGGAAGGCTAGGTGAGATTATCAAAGGATTCCAAAGCATTTCAGTTGCTTTTCTTTTCTTTTTCTTTTTTTTTTTCAAGACGGAGCTTTGCTCTGTTGCCCAAGCTAAAGTGCAGTGGTGCAATCTTGGCTCATGGCAACCTCCGCCTTCTGTCTCAGCCTCCAGGGATTACAGGTGCCCGCCACCACGCCCAGCTAATTTTTGTATTTTTAGTAGAGAAGGAGTATCACCATGTTGGCCAGGCTGATCTGGAACTCCTGACCTTGTAATCCTCCCACTTTAGCCTCCCAAAGTGCTAGGATTACAGATTTGAGCCACCGTGCCCAGCCCTTCAGTTACTTTTCTTTGTCCATTTTGAGCTTCTCCACTTACTGACTTACTGAGTCCAAAGTGAGAAATTGCTGGTGATTTCCTGAAATTTTCAGTAATACCTGTATCGAAATTCTGAACTCTCATCATAAGCTTGTGTTCATCAGTCATTGTTGTGATACTCACTTGGTTTTCTTCAATTTTTTTTTAATTACTCATATATTCACACAATGAAAAATACCTATTTTATCTCTGTCTTCCAGTCACCCAGTTCCTCTCTCTAGAGTCAATCAACATTATAAGTTGAATTTATCTTTTTCTCCTCTCTTTTGAGGAATATGGTGGCAATCTATATTCTATTTGTTACTTTACTTTTTTCCACTTTAACAATCAACATATCTTGGAGATGATTCCATGTCCATACACAAAAGTCTTTTTTGGTTTTTTATAGGTGCATTCTATAAATGTATCTTATTAAACCAGTTCCTACTGATATACATTAGGTTGTTTCTAACCCTTTGATAATAAAAACAATGAAAATGAATATATATGTCATTTTACCCATGTGTAACTGGATCTCTAGGATAAATTCCTGGTAATAGAATTGCTAGTCAGGGCTGGCTTACACCTGTAACCCTAGCACTCTGGGAGGCCAAGATGGGCAAATCACTTGAGGCCAGGAGTTCGAGACCAACATGGCTGACATGGAGAAACCCCATCTCCACTAAAAATACAAAAATTAACTGGGCATGGTGGCATGCGCCTGCAGTCCCAGCTACTGGGGAGGCCGAGGCACGAGAATTGCCCGAATTCAGGAGGCAGAGGTTGCAGTGAGCCAAGATCACGCCACTGCGCTCTAGCCTAGGCGATAGAGTGAGACCCTGTCTCAAAAAAAAAAGAAAAAGATATGTTGGTTTATAATTTTGATATGTATGGCTCAACTCCCCTCTGCAGGAGTTGATACAGATTTATGCTTCCAGGAATGTATGTTACTCCACATCTTCCCCAACACCTTGTATTATTAAACTCTATAAGCCTTTGCTTATCTTTTACTGTTAACTGCCTAGTCATAATTTTTTTTTTCTTTTTAGAGATAGGGTACAGTGTCTCAGCATAGTCTCCAATAACTCTCGGACATTGGAGGAATTAATTAATTCCTCTTGTCTCCAGTTTCTTCATTTACAATATGATCTTAATGAGCACTAGGATCCTTTAAAGTTCAAAAATTCTGAGTCTACTTATCAGAATGTCTCACATGTTATAAACCTCTGTCTCAAGTCTTTCTGGACATACTCGCCAGACCTCCGGTGGACCCCAAACCCAAAGATAATTTTAGAGAAGTTATCCCCTAAGTCTACTTTGCAATACCTACCCTTCCCTATCCACATTCCCTCAGAGAACAAAAGTCTTCTCTGATTCTCTAACCAGAATTAATTTCTCGTTTATTCATACCTACACTTTATCCAAATTATTTTTAGATGTATTTATCATCCCTAGTAAATTATGAGTTCAGGAAAGAAGAGACACTACTATTTTATGTTTGTGGTCCTAAGCCACTTAGCACAATGTTTTATAATTAATGCAATATCAGGTAAAAATAGTTGACATATAATGCATTAGTCAAAAATATTTCTTAAATTTGAAAAGCTATTGTTTTAAGTAAGTAGATAATTTTGTTTTGCCTTCCATGTGAATTTTTTTTTTTTTAGACGGAGTCTTGCTCTTGTTGCCCAGGCTGGAGTGCAATGGCGCGACCTCTGCTCACTGCAATCTCCGCCTACCGGGTTCAAGTAATTCTCCTGCCTCAGACTCCCAAGTAGCTGGGATTACAGGTGCTGGCCATCATGCCTGGTTAATTTTTTGTATTTTTAGTAGAGACAGGGTTTCACCATGTAGGCCAGGCTGGTCTTGAACTCCTGATCTAAGGTGATCCACCCGTCTTGGCCTCCAAAAGTGTTGGGATTACAGGCGTGAGCCACTGCGCCTGGCCCCTTGTGAAATTTAATGAGAAAAAAATTGAATTGGAACCCTGAATTCTGTGATTACAGCATAAACGCATCATAACTAAAGGCAGTGACACTTTTAAATCTGATCACTCAAATAGTTTATTCCATAAAAATCAAGTACAGTCATTTTATCACTATTTAGGGCAAAAATCAATATAGCCATCTATTCTGTATTTTTATTCACTTCTAGCCACATATGATTATTTACATCTCAGCACTGTATGTTACTTCAAAAACTTCAAAGTTCAGTATGCCCATCTTAGGTTTTGTAACCATTGAGATATAAACTGAGAGGGGAGGGGAAATTAAGATTTGTCTGTTCTTGACTTTGTCTCCATGACCTTTTAGCCATAACCAAAAGTCTATCTGCTTCTTTAAAACTGGTAAAAAGGAAATAACCAACCAAATACTGGCATATTTCTGCCTTTTCTGTCCTGCTATTACATGGTGAAATGCATGTGCACACACAGACATCTATCTATATGCTCAGCACACAGAGACCAAACATGTTTTTCCATACCTCAAGACAGTGTGCTAGGAAAGCAGAGGAAAGAAGAACAAAAGAATTTTCAGTTTTCTGCCCCTATCAAAATGTAACATAATTTCCTGTCCTAGCACTGAATTCTGAAATTCAGTTGTCACCAAAAGTCACGGCAATGGTGCATGACAGAATCTTCGTGCTGTGATAACCGGCTGGCCTGCAACAATATGCATGCGCCTCCTTACATACTCTAATATACGCGGCAGATCCAGGGAAAACCGCAGTAAATCGATAATGTATGAATTAAAAATAAACTAGCAAAGGAATGTTATGAAGATACTGTAAAATATAGAGGAGGAAAATGGCAGCAAAACTTAGATACTAAGAGAGCATTTACAACAAAAAAACAACAGCAGATGAAAGTTATGATCATATATTTCACTATGAATCGCACCAAAAGCTTAACGAGTCAATTCCTTAATGAAAGAAAGTCTTAAGGGAAAAAATGAAAAACCTGAAAAAAGAAATGACAAAAAGAACAGATGGAAAAGAAATATAACCTGAGAAATGTCAGGAAGTAAGTAGAAGAAAAAAATATAATGGAAGCGAAGGCAAAATCAAAAGAAAATCAGAGGGTTAAAGAATATACAGAAAACACAGCAAGAGGCAAAGAAGATAGAAATGGAAAAAATCAGCAGAATAAAATGGAAACAAAGAACTAAAATAAATTAGAAAAAAAATTAATATAGAAGACAGCAAGAGCTGGGTGAGGTTACTGACACCTGTAATTCAGCACTTTGGGAGGCAGAGGCAGGGGGATTACTTGAGCCCAGGAGTTCGAGACCAGCCTGGGCAACACAGTAAGACCCTGTCTCTATAAATAAAATTAAAAAACAGAAAAAGAAGACAGCAAGAGATTCAACCCAGACATAACTGTATTTCCAAAAGTAAAAGAACAGAATAAGAAAATGGAGCCAATATAAAAGATACATTTCTTTTTTTTTTTTTTTTTTTTTTTTTTGAGACGGAGTCTCGCTCTGTCACCCAGGCTGGAGTGCAGTGGCCGGATCTCAGCTCACTGCAAGCTCCGCCTCCCGGGTTTACGCCATTCTCCGGCCTCAGCCTCCCGAGTAGCTGGGACTACAGGCGCCCGCCACCTCGCCCGGCTAGTTTTTTGTATTTCTTAATAGAGACGGGGTTTCACCATGTTAGCCAGGATGGTCTCGATCTCCTGACCTCGTGATCCGCCCGTCTCGGCCTCCCAAAGTGCTGGGATTACAGGCTTGAGCCACCGCGCCGGGCCTAAAAGATACATTTCAAGGAAACTTCCCTGATGTAACATTTTAAGAGTTCACTATGTGCCAGAGAACATTGGCCCAAAACACTGAGACGTATCCTACCCAGTAAAGTTACTAAACCTCGATGTGAACAAAAAGAAATAATCTGGGAAGCCAAGCACTGTCTGGTAATATTCTATTGTTTATTTTGATGGTGATTACTCAGGTGTGTTCATTTGATGAAATAATTCATCAAACTGTACACATATGATGAATGCATTTCTCTCTCTTTGTGTGCATATATATATAAAACATATACATATTTTAAAACATATATATAGTATATAATTTTAAAAGTTAAAAACCAATATGAACTAAATAACATGGTATCAATATATATGTAGCAAAAAGCATAAAAGATGCAAGAGAAATAGAAATAGCTATTAGTAAATTTTAATTTTACTCTCTCAGTACATAAGAGATCAAATGGACAGACAGAAGTACATAGGTCTAAATAACATAATTAATAACATATATATAAATATTATATTTGAACACTGCTGAAAATAGAGAATACATCTTCCTTTACAGAGTTCATGAAACTTTCAGGAAAATTGACTACATATTGGCCTAAAAAAAAAATCAATAAATTTCAGAAAGTAAAAATCATTTCAAAAGGAAATAAAGTTTAAAAAACTAACTCCTGGCCCAGCACGGTGCCTCACACCTGTAATCCCAGCACTTTGGGAGGCCAAGGCGGGCAGATCACCTGAGGTTGGGAGGTCGAGACCAGCCTGACCAACATGGAGAAACCCCATCTCTACTAAAAATACCAATTAGCCAGGCATGGTGGTGGGCGCCTGTATTCCCAGCTACTCGGGAGGTTGAGGCAGGAGAATGGCGTGAACCTGGGAGGCGGAGCTTGCAGTGAACCGAGATCACGCCACTGCACTCCAGTCTGGGTGACAGAGCCAGACTCCATCTCAAAAACAAAAACAAAAACAAAAAAAAGAAGAAAACACTTACAAAGGACATAGACAAAAATAACTCAAATGGGAAGGTATTCCCTGTTTGGGGATTTAAAAGTGTTGAATTAAAATGGAGACCAAACCAGAAGAGACAAAACCAATTAGGCCTCTAAGTGACTTCAACTTAGCTTGATTTGCAACATAAGCACAATTTAAACTGAGCTATTTCTTATCAATGTCTGTGTTAAACAAAAACAGAATTTAAGCTCAATCTATTAGAAGTAGCCAACAAATTAATAATTATATAACTGAGGACCTTCCGAGGTGATAGAACAAATAAGGCAATCGTATAACTGAAACCAATCAAATAATTTATTTTGCTTCCACACTTATCCTGCAAATAGTTGCCCCTGACAATTTGTTACCAGAAAGCTGAACCTTTTGGTCTGGTGTTCTCTAATTCATAAATTGCTTCTAACGCAAATAAACTCTTTAAAATATTTTAGCTGGTCTTGGTGGTGCACACCCATAGTCCCAGATACTCAGAAGGATGAGGTGGGCGGATTGCTTGAGCCCAGGATTTTGAGGCTGCTATGAGCTTTGATCACCACTGCACTCAAGCCTGGGTGACAGAGAAAGAGCCTGTCTCAATAAAATAAATAAATAAATAAAATAAAATAAAATTGTGCCTCAGATTTTTCTTTAACAAAGGGTCAACATCACAAATGTCAGTTCTCCATAAGTTAATTTATAAACTTAGAGAAATCTCAATAAAACACCAATATTTTTTAACTCTTCAAGGTGAATCTAAACTACACATGGAAAAATAAAGCATTTTATTTATTTCATTATTATTTATTTAAATATTTGAATTTGTAAAATCACATATATGCGGCATTGTTTGTAAAATTCAAAGACTATAAACACGTGTGCATCAATAAGAGATTTTTTAAACAAATTAAGTATATCCATACAGGGAAGTTCTAGGCAGCTATAAAAGAAAAATTCTGAAAAATAAAAATAAAAAATGAAGGTGAAATAGCTTTACCAGATGTTATGAATAAAACATGTTATATTGCCTTCATAAATAAAACAATATAGCAATTGTGCCTGAATAAACAGAAAAACAAATTAAACAAATAGGATGCACAAAAATAGATCTGCAAAAGAGAAATTAAGTATATGATAATGATAGTCCCAAATGACTGGGAAAAGGGCACACCTTCCAATAAATGATGTCTTAAAAAAAATGGGTACCCTTCTATGAAGGAAAATGGTTAGATTCATTTATCCCTCCATCCATCAGGAAATAAATCTATATAAATCAAATGTTAAATGTGAAAATTAAACTATAAAAATAATAGAACAAAATATTGGATCTTTCATAATTTCATAAACAATTGCTTTTCCAAACATAACTCAAAATCCAGAAGCCAAAAAGAAAATGTTGATATATCTCATTTCATTAAAAAAATTAACTTCCACATAAGAGATATCATAATCAAAACCAAAATACACACAATAAATTGAAGAAAAATAAATGTCACTATTTAAAAGTTAATCGCTCTAATTAATAAAATTGATCTGCAAAGATTAATAACCCAACAGAAAAATAAATGGACAAGGGATATAAACAGACAGTCCATTGGAAAGAAAATTCTACTGGTTCTTAAACTCAAAGATGATAAAATAAATGCAAAATAAGGTTGAGTGTGGTGGCTTATGCCTTTAATCCCAACACTTTGGGAAGCTGAGGCTAGGAGGATCCCTTGCGCTCAGGAGTTCGAGACCAGCTTGGGCAACACAGTGAGACCGTCTCTACAGAAAATTTAAAAATCAGGCTGCACACCGTGGCTTACACCTGTAATCCCAGCACTTTGGGAGTCCAAGACGGGTGGATCACCTGAGGTTAGGAGTTCGAAAGCAACCTGACCAACATGGTGAAACCCTGTCTCTACTAAAAATACAACAATTAGCCGCATGTGGTGGCTGGTGCCTGTAATCCCAGCTACTTGGGAAGCTGAGGCAGGATAACTGCTTGAACCCAGGAGGTGGAGGTTGCAGTGAGCCGAGATTGCACCACTGCACCCAAGCCTGGGCAACAAGAACAAGACTCCATCTCACCAAAAAAGAAAAAAAAAGAAAATTTAAAAATCAATTGGGCATGGCAGCACATGCCTATAGTCCCAGCTACTCAAGAGGCTGAGATGGGAGGATTGCTTGAGCCCAGGAGGTTAAGGCTGCAGTGAGCTGTGCTTACATCACCGTACGCCAGCATGGGCAATAAAGTGATACCTTGTCTCACAAAAATAAATAAATGCACATTAAAACTCACTGAAATACTATGTTAACCTATTATTTTTTCAAAAGTCCCCTAGTTTGGTAAGAATCTGTATGATAAGGATATGGGTATACAGGCAATATCATACATTTGTAGTGAAATTATAAATTAGTACCGTGTCTATGGAAGTTTATTTGGCACTAACTTTTAAAATTCCAGGTATATATATCCTTTTGGTACATCTTACCATTTCTGGGAAGTTATACTTCTAAAGTATAATTTCTAAAGAAGTACTTGAATATTTGTAAAATCACATATATGCAAAGGTATTCATTGTGACTTGGTTTGTAAAGTTGAGAGTATATAAAAATATCAATCAATAGGGGATTGATTAAATAAAATATGTATATGCATACAATGGAATTCTTGGTGGCTGGAGGAATAAATGAAGACACTGTCTACACACCAGAGGGAAATATCTCCAAAATATAGTATTGCAACAGTAAACAAAGCAACAACAACAACAAAGCAAAACGCAAATCATCAGGTAGAGAATGTTACCTTTGTATAAAAATGGCAACAAAGGGCTGGGCACTCTCTGCTATTTTTATGTGAAAATCCTGTTTCCTTTTCTAAGTACTGATAAATTTGCTTTCAATAAGCTACTATAGAGCTTACCCACAATCAACAGCAACCTCTTCAGTTGGTATATTTATTTATTTATCTTTAGAAGTGCTTTTTTGTTGTTGTTGTTCAACTACTCTTGCCAGTACCTAGCCTGCAGGAGCCGTTCCCGTTGTGATAGATCACTGTAGTTCCTTCAGCAGTCTGAATCAGTCACAGCTTCTCTCAGTTTCCAACATTTAATTCATCTGAGCAAGAGGACATAAACTCATGGAAGTGGCTGGATTTTCTCCCATAATGTCTTTACTTTTTTTCAAAATCTATTCTCTATTGCTAGGATTTGAATGACTCTTTTAGGCCAAAGATCTCTGTCCTTGACAGAAAAGGTGAAAAGGAATTCAGGGATAAAAGAGGTCCATTTTCTCTGTTATTTCCTAACACTGAATTATTAGTCCCAATTGATAAGTTATAACTTTCTTTTTCTTTTCTTTTTCTTTTTTTTTTTCTTTTGAGACAGAGTCTTGCTCTGTTGCCCAAGCTGGAGTGCAATGGTATGATCTCAGCTCACAGCAACCTCTGCCTCCCGGGTTCAAGTGATTCTCCTGCCTCAGCCTCCTGAGTAGCTGGGATTACAGGTGCATGCCACCATCTCTTCATTTCTTTTTTAGTGTAACTAAAATAGTGCATGTTGATGTCTTAGCACTTTTGGTCAGCCTCAGCACATCAGAGAGATGGTAGGTGTTATGGTGTGGCCTATAATACTTCAGGTTTTAAAGAGAGACTGCCTCAGCTTAAATTTTGAGTTCACTTACTAAGTGTATGTGAACTAAGTGTATGACACTTACTAAGTGTATGACACTGGGCAAATTAGTTAACTTTTGTTTTCCTCTGCAAAAAGAAGTTGATGGCACCTAGGCTTTTTGTGAAATTCTAATGCATAAACACATAAAGCACTTAGGTCAGGACCCAGTCATCCACGCAAGAAAAGAGTTTAGAAGCGATCCAGTAAGAGTGCTTAAGGCCTCAGATATCTGTGCACAACAATGCAAACAATACAAGAAATATACAAAGTGCATTTGAAACAGGAGCTTCCACAATTTGGTAAATAAGACTTCACAGGCTTTCCTGAGTACTAGTGGGATTAGATGTATGATGGGAATATAGTCATTGTAGGACAGTTTGATGAATCCAAGCCCTTTTTCCTCCTGGTGAAAGTATCTTCTTCAACATAGCCTCTGTGATTGGCAAAAGCTGATCTCACCGCCACTTACGGAGGTGGGCCCTGATTAGTTTAAGCTGTTAAACAAATTTTAGGGGAGGTTATTATTTTAGATGGAGCTCCTTCAGAAGGCCCTGAAAGACCAGACCAAACCAAAATGGAGCCAACTGTGCTACGTGCAACGTAATCAAACTGAACTCTGAAACAAGGCAGTTTTCCGAAAACAGAAGATTTACAACAACAATTTATAGAAGGGGCCTGGTTTAACTGTGCATAATAAAGAAGTCCCTTCTGTTTTAACTCTATCAGGAAAGTAACTTTGAAATGACCAATCCACTTTTTGTTCTCTTTTTCTGCTTTCTTCAGCCCTTTTCTTCCTACAATGCCAACTCCCTCTGCACAGCCCATCGGAACACTCATTCTATAAAATAGAATGAGGTCTTGCTTGACTCTAGAATCGAAATAGATCTTTAAACTATATTTGTGGTAATTTTGTCTTTTGGTAAAGTTATTCAGCATATACCATCTACTAGCCAAAACTGATTGCCTAGAGATGGGCGTGTGACCCAGCTGGACATTGAGACAGAAGAAAATGTGTGTTAAAGCCTTTAGGGAAAGAACTTCTTTCCTTTTACCATAAATCCACAGAGGAATTCTATCATACCGCTAGTTGTGAACACAGCCACTGGAAGCAGTCAAAAGACATTCTTAACACTTCGGGATAAAACAAAAAAGCAGCTAAATCACAGGTTTTATTACTGAGCTGCTAGACCAAGCCTTATCTAGGGCTCAGACTAATTCTTGTTTTTATTTTATATGAACAAGTAGATCAATTTTATTGCTTCTGAGTTTGAGTTAGATTTTTCATTAATCGGTATCAAACGTATCTTAACTGATACAATGATGGAATAGTATTGCCTCTTGAAAAGAAGCAGGCAAATTAGGGTTGTTTACCAAAGAGGAATGTATCTGTGTGCACTGATATCCACAAATCTAAGACTGTATGCATGAAGA
The DNA here is from genome assembly GCF_049350105.2 of Macaca mulatta. Taxonomy (NCBI): domain Eukaryota; kingdom Metazoa; phylum Chordata; class Mammalia; order Primates; family Cercopithecidae; genus Macaca; species Macaca mulatta. The sequence goes on from NC_133407.1 coordinate 56,183,944, forward strand.
AGCACACAAGCAGAGAAACTCATGCTGATAAGGACAAACGGGGACAGAACAGAAGGGACTCGTTGGAAGTAAGCTATGTACTACCCAGTCAGAGGAAGGAAATGGATGCTTCGTTTCTCAAACATATTACTGTTTTCATTCAGCCAAAAGCTAAACAGTCCTGCAGATGAAGAACACCAGCTGAGCTGAAAATGATATCTAGACTGCTGGCTATGAGGGACAGATGACTTCCTGGAGTATACTGTCATGTCTTTATTTGAATTGTATGAAGAAGAGCTTTAAGGAGGCATTCTAAAGCATTAAAGGAGGGCTTTTGTAATATCATCCAAGGATGGGGAAGAAGAGAATTTTTTTTAAGCAATGAAGTATTGAAAATGCATGCTGTGGTTACATTTTGAAAAGTTACTGTCTGGGATTGTTGAACTGTTTTTGATAATATTCTGCTTTATCTAAATTACATCACCATGGCTGGGGGCCGTGGCTCACGCCTGTAATCCTAGCACTTTGGGAGGTCGAGGCGGGCAGATCACCTGAGGTCAGGAGTTCAAGCCTAGCTGGCCAATGTGGTGAAACCCCATCTCTACTAAAAATACAAAAATTAGCCAGACATGGTGGTGGCACCTGTAATCCCAGCTACTCGGGAGGCTGAGGCAGGAGAATCACTTGAACACTGGATGTGGAGGTTACAGTGAGCTGAGATCATGCCACTGCACTCCAGGCCGGGTGAACAAAATAAATAAATAAATATTTGTTTCATTTTTAAAAACTAAATCACATCACCATATAAATCAGAGGTAACAGATGTTCCACTATAGTGGCAAACAGAGCTGAATGTAGGTAGGTACATGGGAATGGTAAAGGTGCACAGGGCACTCTAAGGAAAGAGAGGTGTGGGGAGGCACCTACGGCTGCACTGAGTCTACATTCAACCAGTCAAGACTGTGCTGTTTGGCTGGTTTGGACATGAGTGTCCTGTAGAAATGCCGAGGAAAACAACCCAGAGAGCCTGCATACTTTTATTCAGAATTTAAAAAACAAAAATGGGACCGGGGCAGTGACTCACACCTGTAATCCTAGCACATTGGGAGGTCGAGGTGGGCGGATTACCTGAAGTCAGGAGTTCAAGACCAGCCTGGCCAACATGGTGAAACCCTGTCTCTACTAAAAACACAAAAAAAATTAGCTTGGTCCTGTGGCTCACGCCTGTAATCCCAGCTACCCTGGAGGCTGAGGCAAGAGAATCGCTTGAACACAGGAGGCAGAGGTTGCAGTAAGCCGAGATCGTGCCACTGGGCTACAGAGCTAGACTTCATCTAAAAATAAAAAATAAATAAATAAATAAATAAAATATAAAATTTAATTTTTTAAAAAAAACAGATGGATTGTTTTTCAAGTGATTCTTGGGTGAGATCATGGACTTGAGGTTTCTCTCTCTCATAAATCTCTCTTTAGTGTTGGAGTTAAGAGGCTTGAGTTTACTAGGTACGTGAAGAACTTAGAACATGGCCTGGTTCAGTGTAGGCACGATCCACGTTAGCTATTACTATTCTTTTTTTTTTTTTTTTTTTTTTGAGATGGAGCCTCACTCTATCGCCCAGGCTGGAGTGCAGTGGCACGATCTTGGCTCACTGCAACCTCTACCTCCCAAGTTCAAGCGATTCTCCTGTCTCAGCTTCCCGAGTAGCTGGGATTACAGGCATGTGCCACCACGCCTGGCTAATTTTTGTATTTTTAGTAGAGACGGTGTTTCACCATGTTGTCCACGTTGGTCTCAAACTCCTGACCTCAGGTGATCCGGCCACCTCGGCCTCCCAAAGTTCTGGGATTACAGTCGTGAGCCACTTCACCTGGCCTGCTATTACTATTCTTAATGTAGGACAAAATGTCCAGAGAAAGAAAGTCCTCTGGCCATAGACCTGGGCCAGCAGGATCTTGTCTGTCGTTAGGCTCAGCCCTACTTGATGCCTCCCGTTTCCTCCCTCAAGAATGACCACTCTTGAGCACCAGGCCCTCTCCTCGGAAGATGGTGGTTCCACAGGCAGAGATGTAAGTACAGGCAGATGGAGGGCCATGCCGGGTGGTGGTAGAGGGTCACTTCCTTTCAAATCTCTGAAAGGTAGGAGGCCATGTGCCCTCAATCAGCCTGAAAGTTTAAGCCCCCTGATATTGAGTGCTGCGAACACCCCTCAGGTGCAATGCATTGTGTTAAGTCTGACATTTCTGGAGAAGGTTGTGGGGTAGAGAGATCATGGGCACTGCTGTGGGGTTCAGCTCATCCTGCCAAGTGTCCAGTTGAAGCAGTGATATGAATTAGTATCATCTCAGTCACTTCTAAACATTATCCATCACAGGCTCCCAAGATGGGTCTCATGGCAAGCAGTCTCCATCAGAGAGAACCAGGAATGGAAAAAAGGTGTGGCTGATTCACCTCAGCTGAATCATGTGGAGGGTGGAAGAAAAGAGAAAAACAAATGCTGCTAGCTGGGAGAAAGTGTAAAAGGATAAGGACTGGACAAAAGAAAAATAGCACTGAATAGGATTTTAAGAACACTAAACTTTGCAGAGCATTTTAGAAGAATGTTCTCTTTCAGAGAACATGATGATTAAATAGACCATATTAAGAATTTTTTTTGATGGGGTGCAGTGGCTCACGCTTGTAATCCCAACACTTTGGGAGGCTAAGGGAGGAGGATTGCTTGAGCCCAGGAGTTTGAGACCAGCCTGGCAACATAGCAAGACCCCATTTCAGAAAAATAAAAATTAATTAGCTGGGCATAGTGGTGTGTGCCTTTAGTCCTAGCTACTCAAGAAGCTGAGGCAGGAGGATTGCTTGAGCCCAGGAGGTTGAGGCTCCAATGAGCTATGATCTCACCACTGCACTCCAGCCTGGGTGACAGAGCAAGACTCTGTTTCTCAAAAATGAAATTTAAAAAAAAGAATTTGTTTTTATCATTGGCAATATATTTATTTCACATGACTTAACGGTAGTAGAAAAGAAACCTAGAAAAATAAGTGGTATGTAAACTGTTCACATGGAACGACCTGTGTGATTCACAGTTAGGACAGGATACCTTCAGCTGCTAAGGTCAAATTAGCAGCCTTAGGGTTAAATTAAAGAGTGGGAACTTCCCTAAACCCCATCCTCATTTCTTCCACATTATCTACCTGTAATAAGGATGTTCAAAGGGAAACCTTTCCTATAATGGCAGCCTGGCAGAATTTGATAGAAACTAGCCAACTTCTAGAATCAGAATAGAACTAAGTCTAGATCTAAACAGACTGTCTATGGCGATGGATCTTTTTAGATGCTACTTCGAAGTCTATGGTCCATGTTGACCAGAGAGCCTGGGGCTCCCAACTGAAACCTATTCCCACTAAGGGAGGAATCTTGGAACCTAGTTTCACTGAAGTACATTTCAGTTGGGGAACAAAATATCCTTTTCAGGGAAATTTGCTACCAAGGCATTTAGAAGAACTTGCTAGAAACTCTACTCCCAGAGCTGAAAAGACAGTGGAGCTAAAAGAGAAGACAGATTTCCTAGACCTTTCCATTAGCAACCCCCTCCTGACTCCCATTTATTGACATTTAGATGGGAGTCTCAGCTGATTGTTTTCTGTTTTGGTTACAAGGGGGCAAAAATAGCCACCTCTCTTCATATAAAACTAAGTTGAAAAAAAAAAATGAATGAATTTCCCTTCTGATTGTTGTATGCCTCTGACATAATACTTTGAGGTAGAAAAACAGCAATGGCTTATGCATGTAGAATGAGTATCTGTAGACCAGCCATCAGGTCTTGCTATGGAATGTGGGCATTTTAGAAGGATATAAGAGAAATGTGACAAAAATCTAGCCTTTGGTGGTAGACTGGGAAAGATTTCAGCCAGTTGATAATGTGTGACTGAAAATAAGTATTGTTTGTGTGATGTGAAGAGAGTGTGCCCAACCCCAGGGCACTGACATCAACACACACAGGCAAGAAAACAGCCCTCCAGCTAGGGCCCCAGTGAGTCCTGCCCTACCCAGAAGAATCGGGAAATACAACTCGGGTATAGGAGAAGTTATTAACAAAACCAAGGTGTGGGCCAGATGCGGTGACTCACCCCTGTAATCCCAGTGCTTTGGGAGGTCGAGGCAGGTGGATCACCTGAGGTCAAGAATTTGAGACCAGCCTGGCCAACATGGTGAAACCCCATCTCTACTAAAAATACAAAAATTAGCTGTGCATGGTGGTGGGCACCTGCAGTCCCAGCTACTCAGGAGGCTGAGGCAGGAGAATCATTTGAACCTGGGAGGCAGAGGTTGCAGTGAGCTGAGATTGCACCATTGCACTCCAGCCTCGGTGACAAGAGTGAAACTCTGTCTCAAAACAAAACAAAACCAAGGTGTGGGAGGAGGTAAAGCAGAGTGAAGGAAAACAAAGAAAAGGGTCTAGGAGAGATGCTCCTGCTGATCTGAAGGTGGGGAGTAGTCCATGAGGGATGTGCCAAGAATTCAGGGCTAAAGCCCCATGTCCAGGGCAAGTTAAATAGAACAAAGAAGCCAGTCTTGACTTTTGCCACCAGGAGATCTCCACATATATCTTGGTCCTAAAATAGCACACTACTAGAATATTCTGCAGGGTTTTGTGTGTGTGTTTGACTTACTAATATTAAGATCTTTTTCTTATCCTTCCATGTTGGTGCAAAAGTTACACATAATACATCTGCTTCTGTTCCCTTCTAATTAGTCCAAGACCATTAAGGGACTGGGCTAGACAGAGTGGACATGCAAAATAAGGAATGCTTTTAGAGAAGAGTCTCAAATCCGTGATACTTAGACTCTACATGCTGAACCTCACAGAACCCCAAATTGCTGAATGGTTTATTCTTAGAAACTCCTTCTGTATCCCCAGATACAGAGGGATACTTACAGTATTCACTTGAAGTTTTCAGATACAGCAAAGAGGGTAATAAATTTGGTGTCCTAATAAGCTCTCTGATCTCCCTAGTTGGAGCAGTGACACCAGGGAATTTGTTATATGAGCAAGGTGAAGGTAGAAATGTATAAACATTATTTGGGTGCAGTGGCTCACACTTGTAATCCCAGCACTTTGGGAGGCTGAGGTAGGAGGATCACCTGAGCCCAAGAGTTCAAGACCAGCCTGGGCAATATAGCAAGACCCTGTCTCTACAAACAAACAAAAATTAGCCAGGCATGGTGATGTGCACCTGTGGTCTGATACTCAGGAGGCTGAGGTGGGAGGATCACTTGAGCCCAGGAGGTCGAGGCTGCAGTGAGCCAAGATTGCATCACTGCACTCCAGCCTGGGTGACAGAGAAGAGACCCTGTCTCAAAAAAAGAAAAGAGGCCGGGCACAGTGGCTCACACCTGTAATCCCAGCACTTTGGGAAGCCGAGACACGTGGATCACGAGATCAGGAGATTGAGACAATCCTGGCTAACACGGTGAAACCCCGTCTCTACTAAAAATACAAAAATTAGCTAGGCATGGTGGCAGGCGCCTGTGGTCCCACCTTCTCGGGAGGCTGAGGCAGGAGAATGGCGTGAACCCGGGAGGTGGAGCTTGCAGTGAGCCGAGATCGTGCCACTGCACTCCAGCCTGGGCAACAGAGCGAGACTCCGTCTCAAAAAAAGAAAAAAGAAAGAAAGGAAAGAAACAGAGAAACAGTGAGAGAGACGCAGAAAGGCAGAAAGAAAGAAAAGAAAGAAAAAGAAAAGAAGAAAGAAAGAAAAGGGAAAGGAGGAAGGGAGGGAGGGAAGGAGGGAGGGAGACGATCCATGCTGGGAATCTGAGCTACAAAGTCTAGGATGCCTTTGAGAGTCTCCTCCTCTAGCAGTGATGTGGTAATAAAGTAAACCCTTGAGTAAGCCCATGTCAGCTGGCCATTACAACACATCTCTCACACTTTAGAAGTGGTTGGTGGCTGTGTCAGGCAGATGCTGAAGTGCAACTAAGGCAGTAAAACAAAGCTCAACAGCTTAGGAGAGGCTTCTAACATAAAGCAACAATAAAAGCAGTTAAAACTCATGTGGTCCTTACTCTGTGCCATGCACTAATCTAACACTTCACATTTGCAGTACTAACATGTTTAATTCTTACAGTGCCCCTAAAGCCTAGGCACACTATTTCCCCATTTTATAAATAAGGAAACAGAGTGAGGCACAAGAGGTGTATGACTTACCTAAGGGCACTTCATGATACATGTGGAAAGAAGCACAAACACAAACAGTCACTAGAATCCCTTAGTAGTACTGGTTATAAAGCAATCAACGAGATGAGTTGGGAAAAGATTACATTTGTCTAACATTGCTGCTGACATGAAAACACAAGCTGAAAAGATCATCATGGAAAATTTATGGGTACAGTCTCCCTGTTGTGTATTTTTTTTTTAATAGAAACTGTATGAAGCCCAAGAATATGTCTGGGAGTCTGGAGAAGTTTGAAAAACACTGCTCGTGTTCACTGAGGCCATGCAAGGGGGAGATGTTTGGTGGACATGCCATCTTCAGTCTCTGTCCAGTGAATGTCATACTCTGCAGTGCAATCAAATCATATCTGATCATATCACTTCCCTTATTATAAATCAGTAATAGGTTAACGGTATTACAGAACAAAATTTAAATTCCTTGGTATGACACACAAGGCTCTTCATAATCTGGCCTCAACTGGCTTCCAAGTCATACCATCCAACATTCTTCCCCTATATCACAAACCTCCAGCCACAAAGAACTTCTTGCCTGGCCTCAAACACGCCATGTGTTTTCATGCCTTCCTGTTTCTTCAAAACATGGCCTGAAGACCACCTGCATTGGAATCAGCAGAGGGACTTCTTAGAAAAGGTGACTCATGGCTCCACTGAAATAAACTGCCTGGGTATTTGGCCGAGGAATCTGCATTTTAACAAATTCTCCAAGAGATGTATTTTTGCTGTGCATTAGTATTTGAGGGTCACATCCCATTCCTTATGATGAGCTATCTGTCCCTTCCATCTGCCCCTCAACAGATCAAATAACATCTCCTCTAGAAAATCTTTTTATTCCTTTCCTTCCCCAGATAAAATTGCCCTTTGCCCCTTCTGTGCATCCACTTTTCCCTATTCAGAACCATGGTACTTATTGCTCTTATTTTTGTGACCTAGACTGTGATTTCTTTGGAGATCTTAATTCATTTGGCAACACGCTTTTACTGAATGCTGAAGATCCACTGATGGAAGAACCAGCATGGAGACCCTTGGAGCTTAGATTCTAATGAGGCCACAGGAAGCCCCTATTACAATGAAGTGTGCTGCATGCTATGAAAGGCAGCAGGAAGGGTGTTCTGCAGGCCATGGTGGGAGTTGGGGATACATGGACTGTCATGGGGGCTAGGAAAGTTTCTAAGTAAAACTGGTATCTAGGTTGATTCTTGGAAAAGGAGTAAGAAGTACCCAAGGGAAGAAGAGAGCATACTCCAGCTAAAGGAAAAAATTCACTAAGGGCTGGGCGCGGTGGCTCACGCCTGTAATCCCAGCACTTTGGGAGACTGAGGCGGGTGGATTACGAGGTCAAGAGATCGAGACCATCCTAGTCAACATGGCGCTGAGGCAGGAGAATCGCTTGAACCCGGGAGGGGGAGGTTGCAGTGAGCCGAGATCGCGCCATTGCACTCCAGCCTGGCAACTGAGTGAGACTCCGAACCATCCTGGCTAACACGGTGAAACGCCGTCTCTACTAAAAATAGAAAAAATTAGCCGGGCGTGATTGCGGGGCCTGTAGTCCCAGCTACTCGGGAGGCTGAGGCAGGAGAAAGGCGTGAACCCGGGAGGCGGAGCTTGCAGTGAGTCAAGATCGCGCCGCTGCACTCCAGCCTGGGCGACAGAGCGAGACTCCATCTCAAAAAAAAAAAAAAAATCACTAAGGCCCAAGGTGCAAGAGTGCGTGTGTATTATGTGTTTGTGCACACATGCAAGCGATTGAAAAACTGAGATTCAGAGCATCCTCCATAATAACCATAATAACCAGATGTGTATATCTATCTGGAGTGTTTTTTCTGCCTTTCTTCATAATTAAAGTCATATTAAACAGATTTTCCAGTCTCAAAGAAAACAAATTTTTCCTAGATGCTGTCAGATGGACACTTGAGCTTCAAACCTAACAATGACTAATATCACCCTCTCTTTCTCTCCCAACCCCGTCTGTGTAGGTGTGTGTGCATATGTGCGTGTGTGTGTTATCATGAGCCCATGAAAGAATGAATAAATGCATACATTAAAGCATAAAATGTAGTTGATATGGTGGGACTTAGCATAGTATAAATGCTATATATTTTAGCATTTATGTGTAGTATATATTAGAATTTATACATAGTATAAATATTAGGATTAAATATTTCTAGGTTCAAATTCCAACTCTGTCAGTTGTGACGAAGTAACTTTGGGCAGGTTATAAATGTGTTCTGGACCTCTCCATTTGTATGATGAATGTAGCAATATTTATCTCATAAGAATATTATCCTGATTAGATAATATAAGGCACTTAACATGATGCCTGGTAGATAGTAAGCTTTTTTTTTTTTTTTTTGAGACGGAGTCTCGCTCTGTCGCCCAGGCTGGAGTGCAGTGGCCGGATCTCAGCTCACTGCAAGCTTCGCCTCCCGGGTTTACACCATTCTCCTGCCTCAGCCTCCCAAGTAGCTGGGACTACAGGCGCCCGCCACCTCGCCCGGCTAGTTTTTTGTTTGTTTGTTTGTTTGTTTGTTTGTTGTATTTTTTAGTAGAGACGGGATTTCACCGTGTTAGCCAGGATGGTCTCGATCTCCTGACCTAGTGATCCGCCAGACTCAACCTCCCAAAGTGCTGGGATTACAGGCTTCAGCCACCGCGCCCGGCCAGTAAGCATTTTTTAAAAGTATAGTAGTTACTAAGTTTCTGGATTTAGACGTGGTTTTCAAATCCCATACCATCCCTGAATAAATCTGTGTAGCCTTGGGAAATAAACCGAGTTAGTTTACTTCAGTTTCCACCAGAGTCTCCTTATTTAGTAAGTGAATGCACACAAGACTCACAGCCCAGTGCCTGGCACACAGGAAGCACTGAATACATTATCATTTCCATCATTGTTATTATTACTTTTCATTACAAATATATTTTTTTAAAGTACAGTAGTTACTAAGTTTCTGGATTTAGATGTGGTTTTCAAATCTCATGCCACTTATGCCATTTATATATGTTGTTTGTGCATGGAAGATTAGCTTTCTGAAATAAATACGATCATTTCAGAGTTACAAGGTATCTTTCATTTATCCTAAAATACATAGTTTAGACCATTGTTTTAAAAATGACATCCAATTACAGATGTCTACCACAAGGTGGCTCCAGACCATTGCTATTATTACTAAGTATGTCACATTTCAGAGAAAGATTTGTTTCCCAAGCAATGTTGTGAGAACAACTGTTTTCATTTGTTTTACAAAGATATATGGCACTCTAAAACAAATTCTTCTTCATTAGTTTCAATTTTTATTCCTGTGTCCTTGTGAAAGGTAAGCACAGTTTTTATTGAAAAATACATATTCACAACGTAGCTCTAAAGATAAATTAATTGTGGCTGATATTTGCTCAATCATATCATTTTGCTGTATCGATATTAATATCTGAAATTAAACTTTTGGGCCTTGGTCATTTGCGTTCATATACCATCTAGTATTTTCATAAGTAAAACCAAAAATCTAGTTATTGGGAAATAGAATCGAGGACTGTTTTGTTTTGTTTTGTTTTGTTTTGTTTTGTTTTCTCTCTCTTTTATTATTTTCATTGTTGGGGGGACTTTTAAGTTTGCATTTAGGAGATTGATTTCAAAATGTTTTACTTTTCAAAATAAATGTATGGGGCTTTCAATAATGCTTTTTATGGTGTTTGCTTTCATGGTTCAAGATCCTAAATGATTCAGATAAATTTATTTAAGAATTAATGCGATGGGGTCGGGCATGGTGGCTCACGCCTACAATCCTAGCACTTTGAGAGGCCAAGGTGGGTGGATCACCTGAGGTCAGGAGTTCGAGACCAGCCTGGGCAACATGGCGAAACCCTGTCTCCACTAAAAATACAAAAATTAGCTGGGTGTGGTGCCACCCGCCTGTAATCCCAGCTACTCTGGAGGCTGAGGCAGGAGAATCACTTGAACCAGGGCAGCGGAAGTTGCAGTAAGCCGAGATCACACAACTACACTCCAACCTGGGCAACAGAGCAAGACTCCGTCTCAAATAAATAAATGAATAAAATAAAATTTAAAAAGAATTAATGTGGAAAGGGCTGGGCGCTGTGGCTCACACCACGCCTGTAATCCCAGCACTTTGGGAGGCCAAGGCAGGAGAATCTCTTGAGGTCAGGAGTTCAAGACCAACCTGGCCAAAATGGTGAAACCCCGTCTCTACCAAAAATATAAAAAATCAGCCAGGTGTGGTGGCACTTGCCTGTAATCCTGGCTATTTGGGAGGCTGAGGTAGGAGAATCACATGAACCTGGGAGATGGAGGTTGCAGTGAGCTGAGATCATGCCACTGCACTCCAGCCTGGGCGACAGAGCAAGACTCCGTCTCAAAAAAAAAAAAAAAAAAAAAAAGTGGAAAGGGATTGGTATAGCAGAACCATCATTTCTTTGTCTTAGAACTGCCTCAGGCCGGGCGCGGTGGCTCAAGCCTGTAATCCCAGCACTTTGGGAGGCCGAGGCGGGCGGATCACGAGGTCAGGAGATCGAGACCATCCTGGCTAACACAATGAAACCCCGTCTCCACTAAAAATACAAAAAAAATTAGCCGGGCGTGGTGGCGGCGCCTGTAGTCCCAGCTACTCAGGAGGCTGAGGCAGGAGAATGGCGGGAACCCGGGAGGCGGAGCTTGCAGTGAGCCGAGATCGCGCCACTGCACTCCAGCCTGGGCTACAGAGCGAGACTCCGCCTCAAAAAAAAAAAAAAAAAAAAAAAAGAACTGCCTCAGTGTTGCCTTTGTTTACTCTGAAATTTTTGTCAGTTTGAAATTCTACAATTATTAATTGTGTGAAAAGATGTTTGCTCATTGGTCTCCCCTGAAAGCAGAAATGAGACTCTGACACTGTCGTTAAAACCTCCTCCTGGGCTTACTGCTGGGAGTTTATTTTTAGTATTTTGTTTCTCCTAGAAATTGGGAATTCTGCTGCATCTCTTTCCCTGGGAAACCTGCCCGCTTATACTTAGTTTACCTTCTGCATGGACTTCTAGATTGACCTCGGAAATGTTTTTCTGGCCTCAGATTTTAATTTACTTGCCTCATTAAGAAATTTATATTACGCATGAATATTTTGTAATATATAATATTTTCACATTACAAAAAGCCATCTTCCAAGTAGAACAGTCAGAACATATGCAGGTACATATGCACACACATGTGTACACACTATTTAAATGGCATTTTAGTTTTCTATCTACAAATTATGCTATCTTATCTGAATTTGAACTTGGGGTTCATGCAGGACTTCTGGAGAGGTCGCACGCTCTCAGTTTACCACAGGTCTACCCTCATTCGCCTTTCAGCCTCATTCACTTGTACATTCTGACTGGACTCGATGCGTTTGAGACAGGGTCTCAGTCCCATTACCCAGCCAAGGTTGTGCCACTGCACTCCACGGGTGATGGTAGTGAGTCCCTATCTCAGAAAAAAAAAGTTAGGGGGAGGCTGGGCGCGGTGGCTCAAGCCTGTAATCCCAGTACTTTGGGAGGCCGAGACGGGTGGATCACGAGGTCAGGAGATCGAGACCATCCTGGCTAACATGGTGAAACCCCGTCTCTACTAAAAAATACAAAAAACTAGCCGGGCGAGGTGGCGGGCGCCTGTAGTCCCAGCTACTCGGGAGGCTGAGGCAGGAGAATGGCGTGAACCCGGGAGGCGGAGCTTGCAGTGAGCTGAGATCTGGCCACTGCACTCCAGCCTGGGTGACAGAGCAAGACTCCGTCTCAAAAAAAAAAAAAAAAAAAAAAGTTAGGGGGAGGGTGGAGGGGGGAAAGGGAGGCGGGAAACAGTTTGCCTCATGAACGAATACGAATAATTAATTCATAAGTTGGGGACTACAGTCTAAAAGCATTAAACAGGACTTTAGAATTCCATGGTCAGAAGCATAAATGGGAGAAAAGATTCTTCCTCCTTGTATGTCTGTTACTGTCTCACCCATTTCTCAGAGAATTTAGACCAGGAAGATGCGCGTGTGTAACATGAAAGATCTATGTGATAATAAACATGAAATGGCAAAATACTAAAGCCCAACTAAGGGGCAGGTAGCAAGGGCTTTCCACAGTGCAACGCCGGAAGGAAGAGGGAGTGCAATTCTTTTTATGCAGTGGAGGAGTTGTTCAGGTTACAAATGATCTGGAAGTTGTTCTGCCAAAATCCAGAACAGACTAAGGCATTCTCAGTGAGGGACCTGGCATACTGCACAAACACAGGGACATCATTTCAGGGGAGTAAGTCACCAGGGCAAGCGTTTTCAAAAGAATATTGGGAGCAGAAAGAAAGTCATTAAGCTTTGTGTAATTCTAAACACAAGTAGTTGTAGACATACACATACGTTACTTAGAGACTAACTCTGAGTAATTGCAGATGGAGAGAATTCTCTTCAACTAGTGATTAAGTTAATGATATTAAACAGTAGGCTAGGTGGGATCAGTTGAGAAAATAAATCTAGGATAAAGAACGAACAAGAGGGTAGAATATACAGTTTTATCACATTAGACATATCTTTTTTGTTCAAGGGGATGAGCCTTGTGTATAGTCAAAATGTATTTTGAAGCATGCTTACGTTAATTTACTCAGAAGAGTCCTAATATTCATTCAGAACTCTCAACTCTATCCTGTGCTAAGTCCATTGTCAAATATCTCCCAGATGCATCAAATAGAAGAAAACCACACTTTCTACCCAAATGGGATTTCCTTGTCACCTGATTTATACCTGTTCATAGGTGGATTCTATCACAGACACACTAAAAATTGCAGGAAAATGTTGTCGGGATGAGGGTGAGACAAGTGAGGCACAAAACTGGAGGCGGCACTCACTCTCAAGGCCACACAAGTGCATGTCAGCACCTGATAATGAGTGCCACCTAAAATTTTGCATCCTGGGTAGCTCAACTTGCCTTAGACTGGTCCAAGCACCGTGGGTTCTCTCTCTGTATTTGCCATTTTCGTAAAGTTCAATTGGGATATAGTTGATGTTGCCACTATTTTCAGGAGAAAGCCTGGCAGGAGAAACTGAATTCCTCACCTGCATCATTGCCAAAATGTCTCCTTCCTCCACCGGCTGTTCGGTGAGACAGAAAGACAGCTTCAGCTGTCTTATTCCACCCACCCCAGCAGCTGCTTGGACCTACTCCAGACAGTACACAACAGGAATGTGTGTATGGTGGCGGGGGTGTGGAGGGCCTACAGAAATGCTTACAAGACTTGTCATGACTTAAGCTGTTCTTTAGATATTTTTCCACAAAATCTCTTTATAATGCATCTTGATATACTTGGATGATATAACGCTTATACTTTTCAAAAGCAATTTTTAAAATCCATCAGTTGTTTGATGTTGATGGAATCTAATGGCCCAGTTTTGAAAACATTTTTTTCGAAGACCTCAAAAGATTATTTTTATTGAATTGTGTACTTGTAGAGCTGAGGGAAAACTTACCAAGTTTTAATTTCACCTTTATAATTTTACATATTTTTCAAAAGGTGCATTTGGTGACAAAATGGAATTTACCAGAAGTATTGTAAGAACAATTTTTATTTTTTTAATTTTTATTTTTTATTATTTATTTTATTTATTTATGTATTCATTTATTTATTTATTTTTTAGGAGTCTTGCTGTGTCGTCCAGGCTGGAGTGCAGTGGCACTATCTCTGCTCACTGTAACCTTCGCTTCCCAGGTTCAAGCAATTCTTCTGCCTCAGCCTCCTGAGTAACTGGGATTACAGGGATGTGCCACCATGCTCAGCTAATTTTTTTATTTTTAGTAGAGAGAAGGTTTTGTCATATTGACCAGGCTGGTCTCAAACTCCTGACCTCAAGTGATCCATCCACCTCAGCCTCCCAAAGTGCTGGGATTAGAGGCGTGAGCCACCACGAGAGAAAAATTTTAATGTAAACATGTGAGCATCTTCATAGAACCAAGAAGAGTAAAACTAGAGTTAAAGGATACACATGTGTCTTTTCAGAGTCATAGTGTAGGGGAAAGAAAAAAAGAAATAATTCTGAGACCTAATGTGACTTGACTGTACAGGAGAAATGGAGAAGTTAATGAATTGATATGAGTTAAGTCAGAAAAATTGGTCAACGAAAAACATTCTGATCCCATAATGAACGGAAATTACCATGAGTATCTTGATTGTCTGAAACAAGATAATGTAAGTATAGGCAAGTAAGGTGAAGGTTTTTGTCTGGGATGATTATGAGTCTATTATCTAACAGGATTTTAAATTGCATGCTTTCAGATACACAAAAGTAGTAAAGTTAGGAGGATATTATATGTTTTCTATGTTAAATGAGTTCCAGGAAAGAGTCAGTATCTCTTTCTAGGACCGAAGAATCATCTCATATCATTAGAATTCAACATTGTGAAGTAAACCTGATAACATAAAATATACCATGAGGCCCGGCGTGGTGGCTCAGGTTTGTAATCCTAGCACTTTGGGAGGCTGAGGCGGGCGAATTACATGAGTTCAGGAGTTCCAGACCAGCCTAGCCAACATGGTGAAACCCCATCTCTACTAAAAATACAAAAATTGGGCTGGGTGCAGTGGCTCATGCTTGTAATCCCAACACTTTGGGAGGCCAAGGTGAGCAGATTGCCTGAGGTCAGGAGTTCAAGACCAGCCTGACCAACATGGTGAAACCCCGTCTCTACTAAAAACACAAAAATTAACTGGGCGTGGTGGTGCCTGCCTGTAATCCCAGCTAATCCTAAGGCAGGAGAATTGCTTCAACGGGGGAGGCAGAGGTTGCAGTGAGCCGAGATCATGCCACTGCACTCCAGCCTGGGTGACAGAGCGAGACTCGGTCTCAAAAAAAAATTAAATTAAAAAATAAAAGTAAAAACACAAAAATTAGCCAGGCGTGATGGCACATGCCTATAAACCCAGCTACTTGGGAAGGTGAGGCAGAAGAATTGCTCGAGCCCAGAAGCGGGAGGTTGCAGTGAGCTGAGATCAGGCAACTGCACTCCAGCCTGGGTGACAGAGGGAGACTCAGTCTCAAATAAATAAATAAATAAATAAATACCATGAAATAGTAGCTGGTGGTAAATGGCTAGGGTTTCATTCATTTGAAAGCAATGAATAGAATATACATTACCTTCTTAGGAAGTTTGCCAACAGACAACTCATCTTTCTCTTAGAAAGCTATGAGACCCTTTACAGTTAGTATTTTCAAAATTATATTCAGTATATTCTCATGTTGTTATATACTGAGATAAAATCAACAAAGCAACATACCTGTTATGATGTATTTATAGGAATCTTCAAATTTAAACTTTAAAAATATCCCTTCAATCTCTCCAACTGGTAAAGAAAAAAATGGCTGAAAAATTAAGGAAAAGCAAATGCTTCAAATTTAAAATAATGTAGGTTTTTTTCCTGACTATGTAAGCAATACATGCTTCTTTTAGAAAATATAGAAATTGGGCCGGGCGCGGTGGCTCAAGCCTGTAATCCCAGCACTTTGGGAGGCCAAGGCGGGCGGATCACAAGGTCAGGAGATCGGACCACGGTGAAACCCCGTCTCTACTAAAAATACAAAAAATTAGCCGGGCGCGGTTGTGGGCGCCTGTAGTCCCAGCTACTCGGGAGGCTGAGGCAGGAGAATGGCGTGAACCCGGGAGGCGGAGCTTGCAGTGAGCCGAGATCGCGCCACTGCACTCCAGCCTGGGCAACAGAGCGAGACTCCGTCTCAAAAAAAAAAAAAAAAAAGAAAAAGAAAATATAGAAATTAAGAAAGGAATGAAGGAGAAAGGAAAAGAGAGGGAGGAGAAAAGAAAGAAAGGAAGAAAGGAGGGAAGGGAGGGAGGGAAAGACAGACAAGCAGAAGTAGATATATTTCTACTGGATAGGTTTGCAATGGTCTAAACATTCTAAAAATAACTCAGACTCATGCCTATCCATGCATGGATAATTATGCCTTTCTGCCTATGTCAGAGGGTGTTTTGGTTTTAGGGCAGGTTTGTTTGTTTGGGGTTTTTTTATTTTTTATTTTTTTTACTTTTGATCTTCTATAAATTTCTTCTTCCTACTTCTTTTAGATTTGTAATGCCTTTCCATATTACATTTTTTATGTGAGGCTAAAAATGTTTTCAACAGATGAACAGTATAAAGGTAAATTACTGGATTTAGATTAAATGAGTCTTGGTCTCACAGGACCTTCGATCTGATACTCTGATTCTTTTTTTTTTTTTTGAGACGGAGTCTCGCTCTGTCGCCCAGGCTGGAGTGCAGTGGCTATCTGGGCTCACTGCAAGCTCCGCCTCCCGGGTTCACGCCATTCTCCTGCCTCAGCTTCCCGAGTAGCTGGGACTACAGGTGCCCACCACCTCGCCCGACTAGTTTTTTGTATTTTTTAGTAGAGACAGGGTTTCACTGTGTTAGCCAGGATGGTCTCGATTTCCTGACCTCATGATCCGCCCGTCTCGGCCTCCGAAAGTGCTGGGATTACAGGCTTGAGCCACCGCGCCCGGCCTGATACTCTGATTCTTTAGAAACACTCTAGATCCCTGATAAACTTTATTCAACTTCTTGAAATTATTTGTAATATTTTATATATCATTCATCACTACCTGATATTTTTTTCCTTATTCGCTTATTGTCTATATTACCCAACTAGAATGCAGATGCCAGATAATATTGTCTTGTTCACTGGAATATTCAAGACCAACACCTGACATGTAGTAAGAAGTTAATAAAAGCCCTCTTACTACATAAATATAACCTAAATGTAAGGTGAATTTCCCCCCAAAATTCCTAGAAAAGAAAATAGCTATGTATGTTCAAGTTCCTACAAAGTCTCTCATGTTATGGATCAATTTTGTAAGCCATAAAATACTGCTTAGGATAACATTAACCAGAAACTACCCTGCAATCATTTTTCTACAATTAATACGAGATGTGGTGTTTACAAAGATCATCTGTTAAAGTTAGTATAAAAGAAGGCAAAGAAGGTTAGCAATTTCAGTAGTATTTATTCTGGGTTTTGATACCATGTTTGCAAGTGTTGGAGGCCATCATAAATAGGGCTTTTAAAGATTATTTAAAAAGTAATAATGGTTATTGCATTAAAAGAATTAGAAAAATAAACCTAGAGGAAGAATAAAAATGAAAATAAAACTGTACTAATACATGTGAATGGGAACCTCCAGTGTCAACATTACACATGCAATCACAAAGTGCTAGATCTCACTGAGACACAAGTGATACTGCTCTGATAATGTAAAAATAGCTCTGCTGATGACAAAGACACTGATGTCAAAGATTTGAAAAGGCTGAATAGTTTAAGTGTGGCTGGGGGAAAAAAGCAATATTTCTAAATGACTATCTTTAGATAGTATGTAATTTAAAAATATTATAACTAAAGCAATAAATTAAATTCTGTAAGTGAACAATGCACTGTTTCATCCACATCCTTTGAAGTTTACATTTTTGCATAGACAAAAGTCGTATTCGGAGGAATTTTCGCACGGGAATAAACAGTAAGTTTATTTTTTAATCTATCTCGTTGCATATTAATTGTGGTATTTCAATATGAATTTTTTTCAGTGCTGTATGATGCTAAACCATCAGATATTTAACTATTGCTTCTCAGCTATTTCTTCTTATTCTCTTTTTCAAAAACTCATAATAAAGCTTTGGAGCCTCTGTTGGCATATCCATGTCTGTTAGCTGCTATTTCATACATATTTTTAAATCTTTTATCTCTTTGTGCTGGATTCCCTATATTTCTCAGTATCTTTTTCCTAACTTCTTTTTTGAGACAGAGTCTCCTTCTGTCATCCAGGCTGGAATGCAGTGGCAAATCATGGCTCACTGCAGCCTCAACCTCCCAGGCTCAAGAGAACCTCCTGCCTTAGCTTCCTAAGTAGTTGGAATTACAGGCACATACCACCATGTCCAGCAATTTTTTTTATTTTTTATAGAGATAAGGTCTCACTATGTTGCCCAGGCTGGTCTCAAACTCCTGAGCTCAAGCCATCCTCCCACCTTGGCCTTCCAAAGTGCTGGGATTACAGGCATATGCCACCAAGCCGGCCTTTTTTCTTAATATTTTTTATTTTTCTCTTTGATTGTATTTAGTCCTGAGTTAATCCTGTTTATTATTTTTTCTATAATAATTTTTTTTATTTCCAAAGTTCTTACTTGATTCTTTTTCATGTGCTATGGTTTTTGTTTCCATTATTATTATTATTATTATTATTATTATTTTATTCTTAAGTTTCGGGTGGTGGTGTTGTTGTTGTTGTCGCTGTTTTGAGACAGGGCCTCACTCTGTCACTGAGGCTGGAGTACCATGGCATGATCTTGGCTCACTGCAGCCTCAACCTCCCCAGGCTCAGATGATCCCCCCACCTCAGCCTCCCAAGTAGCTGGGACTATAGGTGCCCACCACCATGCCTGGCTAATATTCATACATTTTGTAGAGGCAGGGGTCCTCCACGTTGCCCAGGCTGGTCTCAAACCCCTGGGCTCAAGCAATCCGCCCACCTTGCCCTCCCAAAGTGCTAAGATTACAGGCGTGAGCAGCTGCACCTGGCCAAGGTGGTTATTCTTTACCTCTTTGCTAAATCTGGTAAAACTCTTAAACACATTTGTTGTATTTTTTTCAGGTAGTTTTATTATTTTCATTTGATACAGTGTTTATATTTCCCAGCCTTTAATTTTTTTGGTTATCTTTGCAGCTATAATATTTCTAATGTACTATGAAATTGTATTTATTTATTTATTTATTTACCAATCCAATAAGCAGCAGGGACCTATGAAATTTTGGTTTTCAAGCTTGCTTTGATGGGAGATTCTTTTTTCTCTATGTTCTTTGCTTGGTTTTCTTTTATGCCCTTTCTTCATACTTCTCTCTCCCAGTGTTGCACCACCTAGAGCACTGAGGACCCCAATCCAGAACCAGATCATGCATAGGTGACTTTGCACTGATGGGCAATACTGGAGCAAATGTTGGTCCAGGCATGGCATCAGTGGGCAGGCTGGCACAAGCCCTGGTTGGAAGGCAGCTTTTACTTTCCTGCTTCTGCTTAAACAGCTCTATATGAGCTGTAACTCCAGTTGTTGGTCAAAGGCTTTTTTTTCTTCCTTCCATAAGCTGGGGAGTCTCTATCGCAGGCCCTATTTCAAGCAATAGGCTGGGTTCTTGTCCCCTATTCTTCACAGATTGCACAGACATATAGCTAAGTCTATATCTACATCTCCCAGCTGCTGGACACAAAACACCGCAAGCTCACTTCCCTCCCACCATGTTTCCATCGCAGTTACTGACACTGTTTCTGAGCAATGCTATATCTTTTAAACTTTTCTCTTTATATTATAACTCTCATTTTATGTATTAGGAATGTGAGGGGCAAACTAATCTCAATGGTGAACAATACCAACACAAGAATTCTGGTGGCATTTGTTTTTGTTTGTTTGTTTGTTCGTTTGTTTGTTTTTGAAATGAAGTCTCACTGTTGTCACCAGACTGGAACGCAGTGGCTCGATCTCGGCTCACTGCAACCTTCATTTCCCGGGTTCAAACGATTCTCCTGCCTCAGCCTCCTGAGTAGCTGGGATTACAGGTGCCCACCACCACACCTGGCTAATTTTTGTAGTTTTAGTAGAGATGGGGATTCACCATGTTGGTCAGGCTGGTCTCAAACTCCTGACTTCAGGTGATCCGCCCGCCTCGGCTTGGGGATTACAGGCGTGAGCCACTGCGCCCAGCCAGCATTTGTTTTTAACCAAAAATTAGGAGGTTATTTTTACGTAAAGAAAATAAACTTTTCTCCAAATATAGTTAAAATCCAGAGATTTGTCTTATTTTCTGCTATATCTCCAAGGTCTTAGAATGTACTAAGAACACTATAGGAGCTTAAGAAAGGATTTGTTAGGCCGGGCGCGGTGGCTCACGCCTGTAATCCCAGCACTTTGGGAGGCCGAGGCGGGCAGATCACGAGGTCAGGAGATGGAGACCATCTTGGCTAACACGGTGAAACCCTGTCTCTACTAAAAATACAAAAAAAAAAAAAAAATTAGGCGGTTGTGGTGGCAGGTGCCTGTAGTCCCAGCTACTAGGGAGGCTGAGCCAGGAGAATGGCTTGAACCCGGGAGGTGGAGGTTGCAGTGAGCAAAGATTGTGCCACTGCACTCCAGCCTGGGTGACAGAGCGAGACTCTGTCTCAAAAAAAAAAAAAAAAAAAGAAAGGATGTGTTAAATGAATGATTTGCTGTTCATCCCTGAGTTAGTGGAGCAAGGAAGAGGGTAGAAAAAGAGAGATAAAAAATTACACGGGATAGTGTGATGTTGCCTTTGATTAGATCATAGTCTAGTAGAAGTGACAACACTAATATACATGACACAACGCACAGTTAAGACAATATGTAATAAATTTCTCAACTTGATCATGCCAATTACAAGTGCTATGGCATTTTGATAAATTTACAAAGTGTAGCCAGCCATAAATTTGAATAAAGGAAAGAGCATGGGGAAATGTAAATTATTCCTACATATATTTAAATTGGGTAGGTGGAGTATAGGGAAGGGGAGAGTTGTTAGCTATTCCATTTATTGTATTTCGTTCCCTTTCACCAGAAGGATGTGGTCACAGCTCTGGAAAAAATAGTGCGTATCTTGGGAAATAGTGCAAGGTCACCACAGTTGACAGTAAATGTTAGAGGTTAATTGTGCAGTGCCATTTCTTTATTAAATATATAAGTTCAGGCTGAGATTGGTGGCTTGGGCCTTTAATTCCAGTGCTTTGGGAGGGCTAAGGTGAAAGGATCCTTTGAAGCCATAAGTTTGAGACCAGGCTGGACAACATAGTGAGACTCTGTCTCTACCAAAAAAACAAATTTTAAGTAGCCAGTTGTGATGACATACACCTGTTGTTTCAGCCACTCAAGAGGCTGAGGTGGGAAGATGACTTGAGCCTGGCAGTTGGAGGCTGCAGTAAACTATGATCAAGCCACTGCACTCCAGCTTGTGTGACAAAGTCTCACTTTATGTGAGACCCCATCTCTAAAAAGAAAAAAGAAAAATATATATTTAGGTTCAGAACATAGACAACTTGCTTACAGACCTTCGTGAATGCAAAATGTGATAATTCTTTTCAGAAGAAAGACTTTTTAAAAAAATAAGCAGGGTCTCCATGGTAACCATAAAGGCAAATCTTGCTTTGTGAGTATTACATCAACATGAACAGCTGGAACAGGTTGAACAAAAATGGCTGGGGAGAAGGAGGTGAGGGAATTTGGAGAGAGAGTGAATAAAGAAAATGACAGCCCAAACCAGAAGCTGTGTAACTTATGCCTTGATTCATTAGTACTGCATTCGAAGAAATCAGAGTTTTGAACCTTTTTTTTCAAAGATACTTCCCCTCCATCCTGTTCAAATCAAAGATGGTACAAACGATTATGCCATTTTTTAAAAGAAAAGTAAATGATTTGAATTAGATATATTTTAAAAATCAGTGGGCTTTGATAGATAAGGGGATATTTTAAAAATCAATGTCTTTGACAAGAGCCACACAAAGAACATGAAAACCAGATATATATGCACAGGCTCACATAATGAATTAATGCAAGAGGAAAGCTGTACCGTTGAGGGATTTCTTTTCACACTTCAAAAAAACACTGTATAATGCATGTCCATATAGCACAAAGACACAGTATTACTGAATCACTTGTTAGTAGATGCACTACTAAGAATTTAAAAATGCACCAATGGATGGTGAACCACCTTTTTCGGTGAATGGAACTATTTTTCCATCCATTTTGTGGCTAAAAATATGTATATAAATTTTGGTTTACTTTTCCTAGATATATGGGGAAATAATTCCAGTTATACTCAATCAGCATAACAGGATTATTTACGACAATTTTCAATCAAACTTTTCATTTTGAGATTGTAATGTCAACTGCATAAAGAATACATGGGACCTCTCCATGTTATTTCTTACATCTATGTATTTATTTAATTGTAAATTAACTGTAAATTTACAATCAATTTAAATAAATTATTTTATTTAAACAAATATTTAAATTTATATTTAAATAAAATTTATATTTAAATTGTTTTATTTAAATAAATATTTAAATTTATATTTAAATTCACAGACGTTAAGAAATAACATAGGCCCCATGTACTCTTTATGCAATTTCCCCCAATAATGACATAAAATATACTCCAAAATTAATAAATATAATAAATAGAATAAAAATAAAACATAATAAATAAAATATACTACAAAATTACAAGCAGGATATTGACATTGATGTAATCCATGGATTTCTTTTTTTTTTTTTTGAGACAGAGTCTCGTTCTCAATGGCGCCATCTTGGCTCACTGCAACCTCCACCTCCTGGGTTCAAGCAACTCTCCTGCCTCAGCCTCCTGAGTAGCTGAAACTACAGGCACCCGCCGCTATTCCCAGCTAATTTTTTGTATTTTTAGTAGTGACGGGGTTTTACCGTGTTAACCAAGATGGTCTCCATCTCCTGACCTTGTGATCTGCCTGCCTTGGCCTCCCAAAGTGCTGGGGTTACAGGCGTCAGCCACCGCGCCCGGCCTTAATCCATGGATCTTATCCAGATTTTTCCAGCTGTGTGTATGAGTGTGTGTTTAGTTCTATGTTATTCATTATTGGTAAGTTTGTGTATCTACCGCTACAATAATGATGCGGAACAGTTCTATCACCACAAGGATCCCTGGTACTGCCCTGTTATAACCATATCTACTGACTTCCTGCCCAGTTGCCTGATTCCTAACCGCTGAACAACCACTAATCTGTTCTCTGTTTCTGTAATTTTTTTCATTTCAAAAATGTCATACAACTGAAAGCAGTACCTTAAAAAAAACCCCAAAAGTTTGTTTGTTTGTTTGAGACGGAGTCTTGCTCTGTCACCCAGGCTGGAGTGCAGTGTCACAATCTTGGCTAACTGCCTCCTCTGCCTCTTGGGTTCAAGCAATTCTCCCTGCCTCAGCCTCCCGAGTTGCTGGGATTACCAGAGCACGCCACCACGCCTGGCTAATTTTTGCATTTTTAGTAGAGACAGGGTTTCATCAAGTTGGCCAGGTTGGTCTTCAACTCCTCATCTCAGGTGATCCGCCCATGTCCGCCTCCGCCCGCCGAAGTGCTGGGATTACAGGCATGAGTCACTGCGCCCGGCTGTACCACAGTTTGTTTAACCCTTCACTTGCTAAGGAACATGTGGGTTGTTTCCAACTGGGGGCTATTATAAAGCCACTATGATCATTTGTGCACAGGTTTTTGCATGAACTCGTTTCCTTTTTCTGGGCTAAATCCCCAAGGGTGCAGTTTCCTGGCCATATGGTAACTGCATGTTTAATTTTACAAGAAATTGCCAAACCATTTCACATTCCCACCAGCAATGTATGAGTGATCCTTTCTGACATGATTTTTATAAAGCAAATTAAAATAACTGTTACCTCATCAGAACAAAGAAATTAAGATGATTTGCTTATTTGCTAGAGGTTTTTATCCTCAGTTGGTCTGGGTTCACGTCCTAATCTTGTTATTCGATAGCTACATGATCTCCGAAAAGTCATTCAACTGAAGCCTCAGTTTCTCCATTTGTAGAATAGGAATAATACTATACCTATCTCACAGATGTGTTGTAAAGGTATAATCGCTTGGTTTATTGTTATTTATGACATAATTGTAAAGAGGTAAAAGAGATACCTATGAGGTTAGTGAAAAACACCACATACTTTACCATACTCTGACAATTTCTGTATAAGAAAAAGATTCTGGGAATGTTTCTTTTTGTTTTGTTTTGTTTTTGTTTTTGTTTTTGTTTTGAGACAGAGTCTTGCTCCATCCCCCAGGCTGGAGTGCAGTGGTGCGATCTTGACTCACTGCGAGCTCTGCCTCCCGGGTTCACGCCATTCTCCTGTCTCAGCCTCGGGAGTTTCTGGGACTACAGACTCCTGCCACCAGGCCCGGCTAATTTTTTGTATTTTTAGTAGAGACGGGGTTTCACCGTGTTAGCCAGGATGGTCTCGATCTCCTGACCTCGTGATCCGCCCGCCTCGGCCTCCCAGAGTGCTGGGATTACAGGGGTGAGCCACGGCACCGGCGATTCTGGGAATGTTTCTTAGCTGTGATACAAAGATGATTTTCACATCTAAATCCTTGCAGACTTGAAATTTATTACATTATTGATCATAGTGAAATAGTGGCAGAAATAACTTAGTTTTGAAATGATAGGAAAGTAACAGGGCCACCTCTCTAAAGTTTACCAAATGGTAAAGCATACTTTCATAAACCAAGGAATGGAGAAGTTCAATTTTATTGAAAGTTGATTGGATGGGAAACAAAATGGTTTTAATAATGAAATGGAAATAATAAAAGATGGCAAGATGATTGATGGTAGTATCAGTTGATCAGTTCCTCCCTGTTTCTTTTTTTTTTGAGACAGGGTCTGTCTCTCTGTTGCCCAGGCTGGAGTGCAGTGGCACATTCACAGATCATTGCAGCTTCGACCTCTCTGGCTCAAGCAATCCTCCTGCCTTAGCTTCCTGAGGAGCTGGGATTACAGGCACATGCCACAACACCTGGCTAATTTTTGTATTTTTTTGTAGAGATGGTGTTTAGCCATATTGCCCAGGCTTGTTTCAAACTCCTGAACTCAAGCAATCCTCTCACTGCAGCCTCCCAAAGTGCGGGGATTACAGATGTGAGCCACTACATCTGGCCTCAGTTACTACTTTAAAGAAAGGTGAAAAAAAGAATAAACTGGCTACTTTTTTATTCTCTTATCCAAAAAATTATTTCAGAGGAAATGATAGTGATCAGATTATTGTTCTAAAAGGAGCTTCCATTTCTGTTTTATTTTGTACATGTGTCTGTGCGTGTGTTTGCTGAGAAAGAATAAATGCAAATAGCTGTTAACTTCCAAGTCTTGATATACAAATTTAATCCAAAAAATTAAATTTTGTTTGTTTGTTTTTTGAGACAGAGTCTCGCTCTGTTGCCCAGGCTGAAGTGCAGTGGCATGATCTCAGCTCACTGCAACCTCCACCTCTCAGGTTCAAGCGATTCTCCTGCCTCAGCCCCCAGAGTGGCTGGGATTACAGGCACTGGCCACAAGGCTCAGCTAATTTTTTATTTTTAGTAGAGCACCCAGCGAAATTTATACTTACTAAAATCAAAATTAACTTTTAAAATGTTTCAGGCCAGGCGCGGTGGCTCATGCCTGTAATCCTAGCACTTTGAGAGGCCAAGGCAGGTAGATTACCTGAGGTCAGGAGTTCGAGACCAGCCTAGCCAACACAGTGAAACCCCCATCTCTACTAAAAATACAAAAATTAGCCGAGTGTGGCGGGCACCTGTCTGTAATCCTAGCTACTTGGGAGGCTGAGACAGGAGAATCACCTGAACCAGGGAGGCGGAGGTTGCAGTGAGCCAAGATCCTGCCACCGCTCTTTGGCCTAAGCAACGGAGTGAGACTCTGTTTCAAAAAAAAAAAAGTTTCTATTCTCTTTGTCTTTTCCTTGAATTTAAAACAAAACAATAAGCTATTTTCATTTTTAATTTTTTATTCAATTTAGAGTTTTCTTTTTACTAATTCTGATTTCGTTTCCAGAAATTTAAGGGAGGATGCTAAAAGGTAAATTTATATATTTTATGGGAGAAACATATTTTGTAAATGACATTTGTGACTCAGTATGTAAAATCTACCTTTGGCAGGAACTACCCTAACTTGAGGTAGGAAAATCAGAGTAAATTTGGATCAACATCTTATATCAGTGTACAAAAACACCAGAGTGCCACGGTTAGTAGCCAGAAAGCTTAGCATAACATAGATGCTGTGTGCAGAAGTTTGGCTTCCCTGTTTTTTGTTTGTTTGTTTGTTTGCATGATAGAGCATTCGAGAAAATTCTTGTAGCTTAGTTTTTAAGAGTTTACTATAGCACCCCTGAAGTGGTAAGCAGAGTTTTTGTTTTCGTGTCTTTTTAAATTGTTCTTTCTATGGTATTTAGCTCCTCCTAGTCTCAATTCGAAGTTCACCCAATACATTTTTTTAGATTTGTCTTCAATTTTCCCTCTGTTGATTTTATAACATGCAGAATTATGTCTCTTATTTATTTAAAATAAATATTCTGGACAGCTGTGGTGGCTTACACCTTTAATCCCAGCACTTCAGGAGGCTGAGGTGGACAGATCACTTGAGGCCAGGAATTCCAGACTAGCCTGGTCAACATGGTGAAACCCGGTCTCCACTAGAAATACAAAAAATTATCCGGGGTTGGCAGCATATGCCTGTAGTCCCAGCCACTGGGGAGGCTGAGGCACACTAATTTCAAAAACTAAATTATTTAAATAAAATAAATATTCTTTTTACATTAATTCTCTTTTCCGTTAGTGTTTAAACAAATATTTCTTAATATTTATTTTTTATATTCCCCTTGCATATTTTAGCTAAGATGTTTTCAGTTGCAAGCAAAAGAAAACTTATCTCTAAATCACTTTTAAAAGGAGAAACTTGGCCGGGCGCGGTGGCTCAAGCCTGTAATCCCAGCACTTTGGGAGGCCGAGACGGGCGGATCACGAGGTCAGGAGATCAAGACCATCCTGGCTAACACGGTGAAACCCCGTCTCTACTAAAAAAAAAGTACAAAAAACTAGCCGGGCGAGGTGGCGGGCGCCTGTAGTCCGAGCTACTCAGGAGGCTGAGGCAGGAGAATGGCGGGAACCCGGGAGGCGGAGCTTGCAGTGAGCTGAGATCTGGCCACTGCACCCCAGCCTGGGCGACAGAGCGAGACTCCATCTCAAAAAAAAAAAAAAAAAAAAAGGAGAAACTTTATTACCCATATAATAAAAAGTTCAAGGTAGGAAAACCTCTGGTTAGTTAATGTCTCAACAATGTTATATATGCCAATCTTCCCAACCGTTCACTTTGTCATTCTTGGTGTGTGAATTCATTCACCTCATGACTGCAAGATGGCTATAGCGGTTCCAGGCATCGCGTTGTCAGAAACCAATGTCAACAGGCAGAAAAGGGAGCATTTCTTCCTTATGTTCCTTTGTATCCAGGATGAGAAACTCCTGGGTTGTCTGACATCCCATTCCAAACTCTGCAAAGAACCCTTAACATGATTTTGAGGAATCTATAACAGTGAAAATGCCTTAGTGTAATGAATTCTAATTTCGTTATTTAAAATGATGTGTAAAAGTTGTGCTATCCTTTCAAAAAGTGTAGACATATGCTACATATATATATATATATATATATAGTCTCTAAAATCCTATATTTTGCCTCCCTTTTTAAAATTTATATATATTTTTTATTTAAAATGTAGTCTTGCTCTGTCATCAGGCTGGAGTGCAGTGGCATGATCTTGGCTCACTGCAAACTTCCTCTCCTGGGTTCAAGCAAGTCTCCTGCCTCAGCCTCCCGACTAGCTGGGATTACAGGCACATGCCACCACGCCTGACTAATTTTTGTATTTTATTAGAGATGGGGTTTCACCATGTTGGCCAGGCTGGTCTCGAACTCTTGACCTCAAGTGATCTGCTTGCCTCAGCCTCTCAAAGTGCTGGGATTGCAGGCGTGAGTCACTGCGCCTGGACTAATTCATTTTGTTTTAAATAGGTTCACATAAAGTTCAAGCAGTATGCTAGATGCCATTCTAGATACTGAAGGTTGAGCAAAAACTGAGAGGCAAAAGTCCCCTCCTTCTCCAAGTCACGTTGTTTATACTAGTGAATGTTAATTTCCTTAATAAATTTCAAACTAGTGTCTTAACCCTGAAACTAAAATGTTTCATTATACTATGTTTTCCTATACAGGAAATACCAAAACTCTAAGGAAATTCACTCTTTCAGTTGCCTTCCTCCACTTAATCACTAGATGGCACCCAAAGAATCTGTTTCCCTCCCCTTGACTGGCGATAAAGTACAGCTGAAACAGCAGCTCCTCATTGTGTAAAAAGTCCAAGGTTTCTGTTCTCTGTTCAATTTCTATTTTTTATGTGTTATTTGGGCAAAGATGCACAGATATTTTTTATCACTTGGCACTTATAATACATTTTTTAGTCTTTTTAAGTCCACTACAATTTTGTAAAGGCCTTTCCTTCTCAATAAGTCAGTTTTCCATTCCTTTATCTTATACAATAGTTATTTTCTTATTCTGATACACTGCTCTGCTTCTTTAGAAACATTTGACTCATTCCCTTCTCCTGAGAATTAGTTACCAAGTGTCATTCCTGCATTCCCTGTTCAACATTCTGCCACCATTGCTGTCAAAGTATATCCTGAAAAATGCCCCAGTGCGCTTCTACCTTCCAGCTATTTCGGAGTTTCACAACACTTACATCTCCTTTAGGTGTTTAGACCATAATAAAAATCTAGGGAACCAAAATAAGTATGTTTGCTTTCATGAAAAAGGATTTCTCATTTCCCAGACTCTGTTTTCAGAGAGACAGAGAGAAAAGCCCACAAACACAGGAAATTATTTTGACTATGAGTCAAATCCCAACTAAGAATTATGAAATTCTTATTTCATAATATTTTTCCCTCTATATTCTGCACTAAAACTTGGGAAAACTCTTCTGTCCATATAGTTAGTCAAGGAATAACAGATTGATGATTTATTAAAATTATTTATGTAGGTACAGTCTTGAAATATATATGTATTTATCTATGTGTGTATAAGAGAGTGAGTGCATGTGTACTTACATGTGAGTAAACCCAGCCTGAGAAACATAGTGAGAAATTTAAAAATTAGCCAGGCGTGGTGGTGCGCATCTGTAGTCCTAGCTATCGTGTAAGTGGAAATAGGAGGATGGCTTGAACCCGGGAGCTTGAGGCTGCAGTGAGCCGTGATAGCGCCACTGCACTCCAGCCAGGGCAAACAGATCAAGACCCTGTCTCAAAAATAAATAAAATAAATAAAATGTGAGTAAACATACAAACATATATGTAAAACACACACGTTACCTTTTCCTTTGTCACCTACACCCTACGTCACTGTCCCTCAATTTAGGAACCGAGCTCTTTGTGATACCTGACTTTGCAGAACTTGAATCAGGGTCTTTGATCCACTTTCCTAAACCAGTTGTTTTTCTTTCCTAAAGATTATGCTCTGAGCTGGAAATTAATCCTTTTCCTATTGTACATGGACTGTAATTAAGGATGTTTCTCACAGGCAAAATCTTCCTTGGATGCAGATGTTGCTTCTCCTGTGCCTTGTAAATAGCACAGTCCTGCATGACTGAGGTGGAGGTAGAGTTTCCGCACTCATTTATTTGACAAACTTAATATACTTGACATTTTTGCACCTTTTTATTTATTCATGTTACCCATTATATCTCCTGATTGGCTTGCATTCAGGTTTTGAACTTGTTCACTTGGTTTTTTCATCTCTCTTCTCCATTTATTAGAGATTAGGCAACTAGGGAGGTGATGGTAATGCTCAAGACAAACCCTTTAGAAAGCATAGGTGAAGCTTTTCTATAGCGCAAATATAATAGATCCACTGACCTTATGTCTTTTTCTGCAATTAATTAGAAGGAAGATGTCTCCGTGACTACAAACTGGAAAATTTATCACTCAAGAACCTGTTTTTATTTAGAAAAGTCTCTAGAATTGTAGAAACTCCTAGTTGGAAGACATGTAGAATAATAAATAGCATTGGTTTTCAGCCTCAGTTATGCAACAGGACCCCTGAAGAGTTACAAATTTCTAGGCTCCACCCTAGATTACTGACCCATAATTACCAAAGGTGAGCCCAGGAATTTGGACTTTTCAAAGCAATCTTTCATTTAACTGCAGGCAATCCGACCTCATTCATGGATAGGCATTTGAAAAAGACAAATCTAGGCTTTTAAGTTACCACCCATGGCAAGTCTGAATTTTTGTTTAATTGTCACCATATCTTGGCTAAGTAGTCTTTCAGGGAATGGAGGAAGCAATGGGGTGTTTGTTTGTTTGTTTGTTTGAACTCCCCAGCATTTAGAATAGTGCTGGTACTAATATATGCTCAAGAAATTTTGTTCTTGTTTTGATTGTTATTTATTACGCAGTAAAAAATAAATATGTTTATTTTGAAATATATTATTACTCGAATTTAAGATAAGAAACTGAAGGTTATACAAATCAAATATCTTATTCAAGGTAACAGAGCCGACAAGTGTTAGAATTAAAATTCAAATCCAGACCATATTACTTCAAGCCCAGGCACCTTAAGAAGCTACTTGAATCCCTCAAGTGATGGCTGAAATTACTGTTTTCAAAGCCGGGAATTTTTATCGTGTGATACTTCTGGTAAATAATAGTAACAGTGTGATGATGATGATGATGAAACAACTATTGAGCCACCATTTGTTGAATCCTTATCGAGGCCAGTTGCTACACTTAGCACTTAGCATACATTGACTCATTTGATCACTATAATAACACTGCAAGTTATACATTATTTTCCCTACTTATCAGACAGGGAAATTAAGGTTCAGAGTATTTAAACATCTTGCCAAGCTTATACAATTAGTACATGGGGGAGAAAATATTTAAACCCACGACTTCCTGACTCTATAATTTGTCTGTTAACCACACTCTTGAGCTACCACTCGTTTGAAAATTGCCCAACAGCGAACCAAAGTCTATTTTACTGTAGCCTTTGTCCACTGCCTTTGGTTTTTCTTAAGGTGCTACAGAATAGAAAACTTAGTTCTCTATGTCAAGTTAACTTTTTGGTTATTTCCTTTTATTTCATGTTAAATTTTATTTAGTTCCCTTTATTTCTTGAAGATAAATTCATTAATGTCCACATTTATAGTTTTTATTTTTAAGTGGTAAATTGCTTCCCAGGCAATTTCCCTCTTTTCATGTGAATTCTCTTAATTAAAAATGTTTGTATTTTGGCCCAGCACGGTGGCTCACACCTACAATCCCAGCACTTTGGGAGGCTGAGGTGCGGAGATCATGAGGTCAGGATATCAAGACCATCCTGGCTAACACAGTGAAACCCTGTCTCTACTAAAAATACAAAAAATTAGCCGGGCGTGGTGGCGGGTGGCTGTAGTCCCAGCTACTCCGGAGGCTGAAGCAGGAGAATGGCGTGAACCCGGGAGGCGGAGCTTGCAGTGAGCCCAGATCGGGTCACTGCCTTCCAGCCTGGATGACAGAGCCAGACTCTGCCTCAAAAAAAAAAAAAAAAAAAAAGTTTGTATTCTATATGTTCTGAGTAATGAAAGATAAATTAAAAAGAAAAAAAGATTTGTATTATATATTATAGAAGAAAAAAATCTCTTTATCAGACATAATAATGTAGTCTTTCTTTTCAAAGTATTCACTTCAGCTGGGTGCGGTGGCTTCATGCCTGTAATCCCAGCACTTTGGGAGGCCACGGCAGGCGGATCACCTGAGGTCAGGAGTTGAAGACCAGCCGTGCTCAATGTGATGAAACCTCGTCTGTACTAAAAATACAAAAAAATTAGCCGGACGTGGTGGCAGGCGCCTGTAATCTCAGCTACTCGGGAGGCTGAGGCAGGAGAATCACTTGAGCCTGGGAGGCAGAGGTTGCAGTGAGCCGAGATGGCGCCATTGCACTCCAGCGTGGGCAACAAGAGCGAAGCTCCGTCTCAAAAAAAAAAAAAAAAAAAAAGAAAGAAAGAAAAGAAAAGAAAGTATTAGCTTCATTATTTTAAAAATTGTATGGAATTGACTCAAATTGCTTTAATTTTCATGTTATTAATCATGAAGAAATAGTTCATAGCTAAACACAAATTAAATCATTTTGGGAAACTGGTGAGATATTGAGTGGGGGAAGATACCGTGACATGATCCCATTTCAAGATAATCAGAAGGGTTGGATGTACAGAACCAATCTGTCCCGGTTACCTTTTCATGAGGACTGCCACCAAACAATGAGAAGAACATGTCTGGTAATATGAACAATGAAGAAAACATACTTACTGGGACAGATTCCATATCTTATCTAAGTAGTATCTAATATCTCATCTAATATCACTAAATTAAAAATCTCTAAATTACTAGCATATCAAAAAAAATTACTAACATAAAATCTCCAGAATTTCTAGAACGTAATTGGGAATTAAGGATCAGTGGCTCAGATTCTGGCAAGTCTCCTTTTCATCTGATGTTTGAATTTAAAATTTGTTTTCACTTTATTTAAAAAGCATTTTTGGGCCAGGCGCAGTGGCTCACGCCTGTAATCCCAGCACTTTGGGAGGACAAGGCGAGCAGATCACTTGAGGTCAGGAGTTCGAGACCACCTTTGCCAATGTGGTGAAACCCTGTCTCTACTAAAAATACAAAAAAAAAAAAAAAAAATTAGCTGGGCGAGGTGGCGGGCACCTGTAATCCCAGCTACTCAGGAGGCTGAGGCAAGATAATCGCTTGAACCTGGGAGGTGGAAGTTGCAGTGAGTTGAGATGGCACCACTGCACTCCAGCCTGGGCGACAAGAGCAAAGCTCCACCTCAAAAAAAAAAACCATTTTTGTACTAGACACTCCAGGCCTTTGGTCATTTCCTAACCCCTGCTAGTGGGTGACTTTTGAGTTACTACCTCAACATCTAGTTTTTCTATTTTTTTTTTTTTCTAACAATATCCAAAAGAATTCCATCCACTTCTAATTTGTACCTTTGATGCAACACCTGCTGGAATGGGCCCTGCCTGATCAACATTTCCCAGCACCAACTCGCACCCCTCAACAGAGTGATTAGTCCAGGGAGAAGCATGTGACTCAAAAAGAGCTGGTGAGAACGAGTATATCCCAGCGCTTATTTGGGAACCACACTGTACTCAAGCGCCGTGAGGTTTTGGAATTTCCTGAAGGGTAGAGGCTAGAGCCTCTAGGAGGCACCATGTGGTTCAAAGCCAATGCCAATGCTTCAGAAAACTCAAGAGAGAACTAGAGAGAAATGGTTATATTTATTAAGGTCTGGGACCAAGCTCTACTTCTGCCTCTACCTCTGGACTCCTAAATTATGTCACCGAATAAACCCATTTATTATTTAAGTCCCCTTGATTCAGGTTTCCTATCACTTAAGAATAACTCAACTTTTCTGAGCCTCAGTTTTCATCTGTAAAGGGATGTTAATATTACCCACCTCATCAGGTATTTTTGCTGATTAAGTCAGATAACATTTGTAAAGCGCATGGTATGTGCCGAGCAATGAGCAACTATTTAATCCTGCTTCTTTTTCTTTTCCTCATATCGTCTTACAAACTTCTGGGTAGTGATGAGTCAGACCAATGCTCTATCTAGACAGGAAGTTTTCAGAGAAGGGAGTGGTGTAGGATAAGAGCTGAGGCCATGATCCTGCAGGAGAGCCACAATCCCCAGTGACTGTTCTGAGACCTGACTAGAACCTAGTCCTTTTTCCAGGGGGCTTTAGCCTTCAGCTATGTTGGTGTGTCTGGCAGAAAAACCCAGACAGTTCTTCAGGGTAAGTGGTCAAACCACTGCCTAAACAGACTAGATTTTTCTAATAAGCGCATTGCACAGGGGCAACTTTAAACACGAGTATTCTGTTTTCCTAGGATACAAAACTTATGCAAGACAATAAATCTTGAGTGCAGATCTTTAAAGATGAGTCTTATTTTTGATGAGGAAAATTTTAAGGAATTACAAATCAAGATGTTCAGCCTAACTATGATAAACTGTTCCATTTAACTGTGAGGTATTTTTGTTGTTGTTTTTATTTGGTCATGTAATTTTGGAAGAGGAGCTTGTTCAAACCTTATATAATAGATGAGTAGACCAAGGCCCGGAAAGGTGAGGTGGTTTGTTCAAACCCCTCCACCAGCTAAGGCAGAGCCAGGGCTGCTGACTCACAGTCTAGTGTTCTTTAAATAGATTGTGCTCCATCCCAGCCTCTGCTTAACAGACTCCATTTCACTTTCCATTACAAACCAAGTGTCTGACAGACACATAAACACCCATCAAGTCTAACAAGCATAGCCAGTTTTCCCAAAGGTAGCACAATTGTCATCTGTGAGTCAGCATCAGGCCCCATGGACACATTTCCTTATGGTGCACAGGATCCCAGCCCAGCAAGTCATGTAACAGGGCACAGCTGCCATGTAGAACAGGGTTTTACAACCTCAGCATTCTTGAAATTTTGGTGAAACAATTATTCAACAGCAGAGGGCAAAGTGGAGGGAAGAGGGGGTGCATTAGAAAATGTTTAGCAGCATCCCTGGTTTTGACCCACTAGATACCAGCAGCAGCTTTCTAGTTTTGACAACTAAAAATGTCTCCAGATATCCTGGAAGAGGAGAGCAAAATCAGCCCTTTGAGAACCTTTGCTTTAGAGAAAAGCATGTTTTCAATGGACAACCCTTAAAACTATTTTCTCTCACTCTGCAGTGCTAAACGTAGGGAGAAGAAAAATATCACATAAGATGTGAAGTCAGCTTGGGATCTGGTACATTTTTTTCATGCAAATTATACTACATTTTTATTTGACCCCAATATTTTTCATTTCCATCAGTAAATACTTCCTCTGCCTGAAAATCTTACTGTCATTGTTTAATTTTCTTCAAACTCCTGAGTATGTTAGAAAAGCAGACAGTCTTAATTTCTTTCCCTGATGATATTTTAGGTTGATAGCAACAACTACACCCAGAAGGGTCTGATACTTTGTTAATTACCACAGCAATAATGAAGTATACATTAAATAAGAAAAAAACTTAACATTGGAAGACAACCCCAGTAATGCAAATGAACAACAACAGGGGTTCCACGGTAAGGGAGGGATTGAAAACTGCGCAAACAGACTATACACCCTTCAAATTCCTGGTCACTGGATATCCTCACTGAAGGAGCATATGTTTCCTTTCTTTCTTTTTTTTGTTTTTTTTTTTGTGTGTGTGTGAGATGGAGTCTCACTGTCTCACCCAGGCTGGAGTGCAGTGGCTCAATCTCGGCTCACTGCAACCTCCACCTCCCAGGTTCAAGCGATTCTCCTGCTTCAGCCTCCTGAGTAGCTGGGATTACAGGTGTGCACCACCACGCCTAGCTAATTTTTTATTTTTAGTAAAGACGGGATTTCACCATTTTGGTCAGGCTGGTCTTGAACTCCTGACTTCGTGATCCTCCTACCTTGGCCTCCCAAAGTGCTGGGATTACAGGCATGAGCCACCGTGCCAAGCCGAAGCACATGTTTTCACTCCCAAGAGTCTCTGCCGAGCTCTACAATGCTATGGACTCACAGTTCCAAGAAGGAAGCTGAGATTAGTGGCAGAAGAAAAGGACAACCAAAGGATGCAGAAATATGGAAAAGAGAAACATGAGAAGAAGTGGAAGAAGAAACTACAAATGAGAGGAAGGTAGGTGTAAAGTAAAACCTGCCAGAGGACTGTAGCCATAACCCTGGAAAAAAATATTTTTAAAAAATTAAATTTTTCTCAGCATGGATTATTTTTGTAGAACTTAATTAAAATTTTTCTTTTTTGGAAAGTTTGCAGCAAAATAGCAATTTTTTTCTATTATTCAGGATACTTAACTATGTGAAATTTACATTATTAAATCTGACAGAACAAGAAATAATACCAAATACTGCATCAATCCTACATAATCAGTCCTTCTGAGTATCATAATGTTCCTGCTGCTGTTCCAAGCTGTCCTTGGAGATATTGCAGCCCCACAATATACAAAAAGTTTCTTTTCTTCCTTCGTGTTTGTCTAGGACAACACATTCTTATATTTCATTTTTAATCATCTAAAGCTTTTCAGATATTCCAAAGTATGCCTTCGACAGTACAATAAATGAGATCCAAGATTTCTAAGAGCCTTTCTCAGTGTGGTTGATAATATGCTGTTTCTGCCTCTTATTGGGTACCAGATGTGGAGCAGATAACATAAGGAGAGGAAAATAAGAAGGCTATTCATAGGAGGGCCAGATTCATATGAGAGTGAAAATAATTTTGCCAAACCAGGAAACCTCTTTCTTTAAAAAGTATATCCATTCAAGTGCTGAGATGAGGTAATTTAGAATGATTTTCACCTTGGCCCAGAAATCTTGGGTAGAAACAGCACTATGAAAAAAGTATTGAGTGGCAATTCTTGGTAGGGAGAGAGGAGAGCAGAGAAACAGAGAAACAAATAAACAAATTCTCATCTCAAAAAATTATCTGGAATTACAGACTGGATTATAAAGATAATCTCACACTTGCAGAGTTGTCAAATTAAGGATGTTTTCTTAAAACAAAGCTCCAGATTACATTTTTCTGCATAAAGAATTATTTATACTAATAAGAGCAAAATAGTAGAGAATTTAAGTACTTTTGCTCTAATTATTTATAAGTAAAAGAGTATCTCAATAGTTCCCAAACGTGGCCGGGCGCGGTGGCTCAAGCCTGTAATCCCAGCACTCTGGGAGGCCGAGACGGGTGGATCACGAGGTCAGAAGATCGAGACCATCCTGGCGAACACGGTGAAACCCTGTCTCTACTAAAAAGTACAAAAAAGTAGCCGGGCGAGATGGCGGGCGCCTGTAGTCCCAGTTACTTGGGAGGCTGAGGCAGGAGAATGGCGTAAACCCAGGAGGCGGAGCTTGCAGTGAGCTGAGATCCGGCCACTGCACTCCAGCCCGGGCGACAGAGAGAGACTCCGTCTCAAAAAAAAAAAAAAAAAAAAAAAAAAATAGTTCCCAAACGTGACCACAAGTAAATCAATGTAGTACTCTCCTATAGCTCCTAATTCAGTAATTCTGAGATGAGATTTGAAACCAAGTCCTTTTTAAATATCCTTAGGTAATTCTGATGTTTTGTTGGGATTAGAAACTACTCAAGAATTCAAGTTAAGTGACAGTTTTTTAAAATACCCACACATTATATTAGAACTATATTCAAAGTGGTTGGGCTTGGGACCACTTTAGGAGGCCAAGGTGGGTGGATCACCTGAGGTCAGGAGTTCAAGACCAGCCTGGCCAGTATGGTGAAACTCCATCTCTACTAAAAATACAAAAATTAGCTGGGCGTGGTGGTGGGCGCCTGTAATCCCAGCTATTTGGGAGGCTGAGACAGGAGA
Organism: Macaca mulatta; assembly: GCF_049350105.2. Lineage (NCBI taxonomy): Eukaryota > Metazoa > Chordata > Mammalia > Primates > Cercopithecidae > Macaca > Macaca mulatta. The sequence continues at coordinate 56,221,197 of NC_133407.1, forward strand.
ATCACCTGAACCCAGGAGGCAGAGGGAGGTTGCAGTGAGCGGAGATCATGCCACTGCACTCCAGCCTGGATGACAATGAGACTGTCCCCCCCCCCCAAAAAAAGAGCTGTATTCAAAGTGACCATATCTCTCAATATACTCATTTTATCCACAGCAAAGTCATACGTGCTCCTTCTCCACGTGTTGCTGACTTTTTGGGGATCATATAGCTCTTTGCTGACCTGATTAAAACTGTGGATCATCACTCTGGAAAAATACACATATTTAGGTAAAATTTTTGTGTACAATTTTACAGTGTCCGTAAATTGCTGAAACCCATCTATGGAGAAAAAACCCTATTTGAATGATTGCCCCTGTGGTTTGTGAGAATTCATAGTCAGCAATTCTCCTGAAGGTTTAGCACCTAAAGATAGCTTATGTGTTTTCTGACAGGATGTTACTAGAATTGAGAGACCAGGTATAAGAAACAGTCAGGCGTCTGGGTGCGGTGGCTCACGCCTGTAATGCCAGTACTTTGGGAGGCCAAGGTGGGCAGATCACCTGAGATCAGGAGTTCCGGAGCAGCCTGACCAACATGGTGAAACCCCATCTCTAGTAAAAATACAAAAATTAGGCAGGTGTGGTGGTGCACACCTGTAATCCCAGCTAGTTGGGACGCTGAGACAGGATAATCACTTGAACTTTGAGGTGGAGGTTGCAGTGAGCAGAAATTGTGCCACTGCACTCCAGCCTGGGCAACAGAGCGAGACTCCATCTAGGAAGGAAGGAAGGGAGGGAGGAAGGGAGGGAGGGAGGGAGGGAGGGAGGGAGGGCGGGCGAGGCAGGAAAGCCATAGACAGTAATCCAGATTATTGCATTAGTCTCTTAAGTGGTCTCTTCAGTCCACTAAATCTCACCCACCCTTCAAGGTAATCCTATTGGTCAAAGCCATGCAGGCCCAGGCCTCTCCCTTGTTCCAGCCTCAATAGTTTCTGCCCTGCACTTTAGTGTCACCCAGGAAGCTCTCAAAAATACAGATAGTCCTTGACTTAAAATGGTTTTAGTGGAGATTTTTCGACCTCACCCTGGGTTTATCAGCATGTAATCACATTGTAATTGAGGAGCATCTGGAGTTAAGATGATTCAACTTGAAAATTTTTTGATTTTATGATGGGTTTACCAGGATGTTTGCTAGGATCCCATTTATTAGTCTGTTTTCACACTACTGATAAAGACATACCCAAGACTGAGTATGTCTATTAACAAAAGAAAGAGTTTTGGCCGGGCATGGTGGCTCACACCTCTAATCCTAGCACTTTGGGAGGCCGAGGCAGGTAGATCATGAGGTCAGGAGTTCAAGACCAGCCTGGCCAAGATGGTGAAACCCCAACTCTACTAAAAATACAAACATCACCCATGCATGGTGGCAGGCTCCTATAATCCCAGCTACTCAGGAGGCTGAGGCAGAAAAATTGCTTGAACCCAGGAGGCAGAGGTTGCAGTGAGCCGAGATCACGCCACTGCACTCCAGCCTGGGTGACAGAGCAAGGCTCCATCTCAAAAAAATTTTTTTAAAAAGAGAGATTTGGCCGGGCGCGGTGGCTCAAGCCTGTAATCCCAGCACTTTGGGAGGCTGAGACGGGCGGATCATGAGGTCAGGAGATCGAGACCATCCTGGCTAACACTGTGAAACCCCGTCTCTACTAAGAAATACAAAAAACTAGCGGGGCGAGGTGGCAGGCGCCTTTAGTCCCAGCTACTCGGAGGCTGAGGCAGGAGAATGGCGTAAACCCGGGAGGCGGAGCTTACAGTGAGCTGAGATCCGGCCACTGCACTCCAGCCTGGGCGACAGAGCGACACTCCAGCCTGGGCGACAGAGCGACACTCCGCCTCAAAAAAAAAAAAAAAAAGAGAGAGATTTAATGGACTTACAGTTCCATGTAGCTGGGGAGGCCTCACAATCATGGTGAAGGCAAAGAGGAGCAAGTTACATCTTACATGGATGGCAGCAGGCAAAGAGAGAGAGCTTGTGCAGAGAAACTCCTCTTTGTAAAACTATCAGACTTATTCTCTATCACAAGAACAGCACAGGAAAGACTTGCCCCCACTATTCATTTACTTCCCACCGGGTCCCTCCCACCATACATGGGAATTCAAGATGAGATTTGGGTGGGGACACAACCAAACCATATCATCCTACCTATCTAGGATAGTCAGCGGTTGGAGGAGGAAATTAAAGTTTGGGTTGGTATTCAAAATTTTCCCTTTTGGTTTATTCTTCTACAACGCAGTTTTGGAGGATACCCTTTTTTTTCCTAGCATCTAAAGGAAGTTAGAAATACTATCGTCCGTTGCTTCATAAAAATTAGTTATTTAAGTGACTGAATGGGTAAATCGGTTTTATCTCAGTCTGTGGAACTTGGGCCTGCAGGCCTACAGTTCTGAACATGTAAGGTGTGTTAGGGGCATATACTCCCAGCCACATTCATTCAGAAGTCTCTCTATAAAAACAAATCAATAAGTGTTACTATCACATCTGCGATTAAGTTTAAAAAAATATGTTAGAATAGTTAATTTTCTATTAATGATATCATTTTGAACATATTTATCTTGAAGTAAATAATAATAAATTCTTTTATTGAACACCCTCTATGTGCCATGTTCTGTTCCAAATACTTGCAATGTGTTATTAATAATGCATTTATTCCTCACAACACCATAAAGAAGATGTTATAATTATCCCCACTTTACAGGTGAGGAAACTTAAGCACAAAGAGATTGTATAACTTCCACAAAGTAATATAGCTAATTTATTTTATTTTATTAATTTATTCATTTTATTAATCAATTATTTGTAGAGATGGAGTCTCACTGTGTTGTCCAGGCTGGTCTTGAACTCAGGCTCAGGTAATCCTCCTGCCTCAGCCTCCCAAAGTGCTGGGATTGTGGGCATGTGCCATCACACTCAACCTAAAACTTTTTCACCAAACTTTAAAGTCTCTTTTTGTCTTTAATATGCTACACTTTTTTTTGCTTGTTTTTTATTTGTTTGTTTGTTTTGAGACAAAGTGAAGCCTCACTCTATTGCCCAGGCTGCAGTACAGTGACTTGATCTCAGCACACTACAACCTTCCCTTCCTGGGTTCAAGCAATTCTTCTGCCTCAGCCTCCTGGGTAGCTTTACAGATGAGGAAACTTAAGCACAAAGAGATTGTATCACTTCCATGCCTGGCTCATTTTTTTATTTTTAGTAGAGGCAGAGTTTCACCATGTTGGCCTGGCTTGTCTCCAGCTTCTGATCTCAAATTATCCACCCACCTCGCACCTCGGCCTCCCAAAGTGCTGGGATTACAGGCAAGAGGCATCGCGCCTGGCCTATATGCTATAATTTTGAATAAGAATGTCAATCAGACCAATATTTTTCCTCTAAATGAAGTAAATTTTATCTGTGAGATGTTTTCTATCAGTTTGTGAATTTTTCATGGAAATACTTCTGAATAGTACTATTCCCAATTTTATCAGTCTAACTGAAGAGCTAAAAATAATTAAATGGAAAACAAATGGATGGAACCAGAAACAAAAGGATGAGTATCTTTGCATAGATATTGCTTCTATTCGGCCGGGTGCACTTCGGGAGACTGAGGCGGGCAGATCACAAGGTCAGAAGATCGAGACCATTCTGGCTAACATGGCGAAACCCCATCTCTACTAAAAATGCAAAAAAATTAGCCGGGTGTGGTGGCAAGCGTCTGTCATCCCAGCTCCTCGGGAGGCTGAGGCAGGAGAATGGTGTGAACCTGGGAGGTGGAGCTTGCAGTGAGCCGAAATTGAGCCACTGTACTCCAGCCTGGGCAACAGAGCAAGACCCCGTCTCCAAAAAAAAAAAAAAGATATTGCTTCTATTTGCAGGCCTGGCGCGGTGGCTCATGCCTGTAATCCCAGCACTTTGAGAGGCCAAGGCAGGTGGATCACGAGGCCATGAGTTCAAGACCAGCCTGACCAACATAGTGAAGCCCCGTCTCTACCAAACATAAAAAAATTAGACGGGTATGGTGGCATGCACCTATAATCCCAGCTACTCAGGAGGCTGAGGCAGGAGAATCACTTGAATCAAGGAGACAGAGGTTGCAGTGTGCCAAGATCACACCACTGCACTCCAGCCTGGGTGACAGAGCAAGACTCCGTCTCAAAAAAAAAAAAAAAAAAAAATTAGTTATTTCTTCTATTTGCAGATCTTAACTAGTCTTTTTTTAAGACAAAGTCTCACTCTGTCATTCAGGCTGGACAGACTGGAGTACAGTAGCATGATCATGGCTCACTGCAACCTAGACTCCTAGGGCTGAAGTGAGCCTCCTGCCTCAGCCTCCCAAAGAGCTGAAACTACAGCTGTGCGCCACCACCCCCAGCTAATTTTGTAGAGACAGGGTTTCACCATGTTGCCCAGGCTGGTCTCGAACTCGTGGGCTTAAGTGATTTGCCCACCTCAGTCTCCCAAATTGCTGGGATTATAGGCTTGAGCCACCATGCTTGGCCTTAACTAGTCCTTGAATATCACTGTTAGCCTACCAGAAAACAGCAAATTAAAATGAAAATAAAACAAATAGTGTTTATCTCTTTCTTTCTTTCTTTTTTTTCTTTTTTTTTTTTTTCGAGACGGAGTCTCGCTCTGTCGCCCAGGCTGGAGTGCAGTGGCGCGATCTGGGCTCACTGCAAGCTCTGCCTCCCGGGTTCACGCCGTTCTCCTGCCTCAGCCTCCCAAGTAGCTGGGACTACAGGCGCCCGCCACCACGCCCGGCTAATTTTTTATATTTTTAGTAGAGACGGGGTTTTACTGTGTCAGCCAAGATGGTCTGGATCTCCTGACGTCATGATCCGCCCACCTCAGCCTCCCATAGTTCTGGGATTACAGGCGTGAGCCACCGCACCGGGCCTTTTTTTTTTTTTTTAGACAGCTTTGCTCTATCACCCAGGCTGGAGTACAGTAGTGTGATCTCGGCTCACTGCAACCTCTGCCTTCCGGTTTCTAGTGATCCTCCTGCTGGGATTACAGGTCAGCGCAACTATGCCACGCTACTTTTTGTATTTTTAGTAGAGGTGGGTTTTTGCCATGTTGCCCAGGCTGGTCTTCAACTCCTGACCTCATGTGATCCGCCTGCTTCGGCCTCCCAAAGTGCTGGGGTTACAGATGTGAGCCACTATGGCTGGCTGATGTTTCATTTTTTTAATAACTCAGGAATTTATGGCTCATATAAATAAAATATGGAACAGTAAATTTGCACATTTTCTCAGTTCAATTGAAATTAAGATCTCTGTGATGTCTCTTATCTTCAGTTGTTTTATATGTGTTTCCTCAACCCATGTTTATGAATTGAAACTGAACTTTTGTTAAACATCTGACACTTGCAATACTCCCTGAAATTGAATTTCTTTTTGACACTTGGAATACACCCTGAAATTGAATTTCTTTTTGGGGTTTTCCATTATTTCTTCTCAAGGCAAACTTTTGGCCGCACGTAAGCACTCAGCTTTCATGCCTCTCCCTTTTGGAAGATGAAGTATTATACATACTCCCTGTCTTTAAAAATGATAATAGCAATAATATAAACAACAGCTCCCACCATGTGACATCAGGAAGGAATTGTTCCTCCCAGTTCAGTGATTACATTGTGCATTTGGGGGAACAGCCCTTGAAAATGGCTCATAATGGTTCCATTTTTTTCCTTGGATTGCAATATATTGTTGGTCATAAAACCAACATGTTCTGCCAAAGACAAAACTGCAAACTGAGACTGGACAGGGATTGCCATCCAATCTGTCACTGTTTATAGTTACCACTATTAATTTTAGTCTATAACCAAGGCTGAGACTCTCTATTAGGCTTCTGACAGGCTAAATACGTATTTGCTTGGTAATTATGCTATAGGATGTACAATAGTCACATGGTATTTTTATTCACTGTATATTGTTTAATAAATAGAGATAACTGTCAGGCATGTTAGCTTATGTCTGTAATCCCAGAACTTTGGGAAACCGAGGCGGGCGGATCACCTGAGGTTGGGAGTTTGAGACCAGCCTGACCAACATGGAGAAACTCCATCTATACTAAAAATACAAAATTAGCCGGGCGTGGTGGTGCATGCCTGTAATCCCAGCTACTCGGGAGGCTGAGGCAGGAGAATCACTTGAACCCGGGAGGCAGAGGTTGCGGTGAACCAAGATTGTGCCATTGCACTCCAGCCTGAGCAACAAGAGTGAAACTCCATCTCAAAAATAAATAAATAAAATTAAAAAATAAATAAATAGAGACAACTAAAATTGTATAACATCTGACATAACAATGGTCTACACAGCAGCAACTTTTCAAGGTTCTTTTTTGGGAAATTAACTGGCATTACTTATTAAGTATTTAAGGTTGTAAAATATAACAACAAAGGCTGGCATTTATGCAGCACTTTCTAATTTAGAATCTTCCTATGCAGCTAATTATTTGAGTTTCACACTAATGCTTTGAGATAGGTACAAATCTTTCAGTGCCTATTCAGGAAGAAAGAAAGCCAAGAGTTGGAGCCAAGTAAATAAATAAAGTGGACTCCCAAGTACCAGTTTAAAATAAGCCTAGGCTAAGTTGTTTATCCTGAGTCCTCAAAACTCAGAAACGTACAGTGCTTTAAGGTCTTTCTAGAACTAAAGATCAGTAAAGGTAAGCCTGAAGACCAACTTGTGATATGCTGGCATTGACCTCTGAATATCAAGTGCTAAAGTTTTATTTATCAGAAGAGAGGGAGGAAGGGAGAGAGGAAAGAAGGAAGAGAGAGAGGAAAGGAGGGCAGGCTGGCTCTAGGAAGGAAAGAAGGAAGGGAAGGGGAAGGGGAAGGGGAGGGGAGGGGAGGGGAGGTGAGGGGAGGGATGGGGAGGTGAGGGGAGGGATGGGGAGGGGAGGGATGGGGAGGGGAGGGGAGGGATGGGGAGGGGAGGGGAGGGAAGGGAAGGGAGAGCTCTTCATTGCCTGCAAAATAAAATTTTTCTAGGCACGCACCTTGCATTCTAAAAAGCTTGATCTTGTTAGTGAGATCCTGAGTTGCGAAAATGGTTTATTCCCTTTATCTGCCTCTCAGACTAGGAACCCTAGTTTCCTTATCTACAAAATTAGACATATGCATGTGCGTGCATACACACACAGATGTGTAATACATTTCAATATTACTATAAGAAATAACTGAAACAACCTATTTTTACAAAGGCCTCTTTCCTTGTTTTGTTTTTTGAGGTGTACATTTTAAGATTATCCAAACTGAAATGTCTGTGTATTGTTTTGGCAACAGGAACCTTATTACAGAATTATACTGAACTAGGAAAAAATGATTTTGACCCTACTCTGGCCTGGACCATTGTCCACCTGCCATGTGTCTCCCAGACCAAGGAATAGCTCTTTATATTGGGGCCAAATGGATCAATACCTGTGTACCCTATGGAGTAATACTTTCTCAGCTTTTCTGTTTTAAATATGACCTATATGTGTCTCTGATTTTTAAATTTTGTGAATAAGGGCCTAAGCCAAAGAATACTGTGTGTTTGTTAACTGTTCCTATAATATGTAAGCCGAGTTCCAGTGAGATACTATATATCAGAAGCTCAGCCATGTTGGATGTTTTCAAATTATGGTGATTAAGAGACAAAGCATTTTATTATCTGAATTCCTTGGATAAACGGTAGTACCTTTGGATAAGGCAACAATATCCATAATGTTTCTATTACTAAACTGTTCTTAGTTCATCTGTTTGTATTGACTTCAGCATTCTGTAATTAACTTCCTCGGAAAACAGAATAACATTATATTTACAAAAGTAGCAACTGGCCGGGCGCGGTGGTTCACGCCTGTAATCCCAGCACTTTGGGAGGCCGAGGCAGGCGGATCACGAGGTCAGGAGATCGAGACCATCCTGGCTAACACGGTGAAACCCGGTCTCTACTAAAAATACAAAAAATCAGCCTGGCGTGGTGGCGGGCACCTGTAGTCCCAGCTACTCGGGAGGCTGAGGCAGGAGAATGGCGTGAACCCGGGATGCAGAGCTTGCAGTGAGCCGAGATTGCGCCACTGCACTCCAGCCTGGGCGACAGAGTGAGACTCTGCCTAAAAAAAAAAAAAAAAAGGTAGCAACTGTAGCTAACATTGTGTGGCGTACTTAGTAAGTATAGGGCACTGTTATAAACAACTTATATGAATTAATTCATTCATCCTCACAAGCATGCTGTTATTCCTATTTTACAAACAAGAAAACTGAAGCTCAGAGCAATTAAGCAATCAAAGTCTTACTACTATATTTACATTTTTTTCTGGAATTAATTCACTGTTGAAAATTTAAAACTATTACCTATGTATATTTTTGTTAGGAAAACAATTATCATTCCTATTCTTATCCCAGATCAAGGCAGCAATTTTGTTCAAGAGTAGTTTGCAAACTCATAGCTGTTGATTAATCCATTTAGGAAGCCTCTCTTGTTACTCAATTTACACGGTTTCATTAAAATAAGATGTAGATAATCATATCTAACTTATTGAGGGTGGGGAGCTCTAGTGCATCAAAACTATTATATACAATTAACTAGTAGGTTAAATTTTGGACAAACAATCCTCAGATACACTATATGGCAAAACAAAAGTAGTAGTTTTAAGCAGAAGTCATTGTAAAATATTAAGTACATGTCAATACCAAGTCCCTAAGATAAGGAAATAGAGAGGAAAAGTTCTAGGTTTTGTGTTTTTTTTTTTTTTTTTTTTTTTTTGAGACCAAGCCTGGCTCTGTCTCCCAGGCTGGAGTGCAATGATGCAATCTTGGCTCACTGCAACCTTCGCCTCCTCCTCGGTTCAAGCTCCCAAGTAGTTGGGATTACAGGTGCACTCCACCACGCCCAGCTAATTTTTTTTTTTTTTTTTTTTTTTTTTTTAGTAGAGACGGGGTTTCACCATGTTGGCCAGACTGGTCTGGAACTCCTGACCTCAAGTGATCCAGCCACCTCGGCCTTCCACAGTGCTGGGATTACAGACATGAACCACTGCGCCCATCCTTGTTTTGTTTTTAACTATCAGTTCTTTAGCACTTAATCTAGCCAATCCTTGACTATGTGTCTCAAAGGCAATTGACAATAAGGAGATACGCAGGACTCTTAACACCAGCTGAAGCAAATGAGTTCTCCAGAGTGAAGGGCTCATCTTTAGTCTCTTCGCAGTAGGAAACATTCAGTTGATCACAAGAATTTAAAAATTAGTGCTATCATCCAATTTTTTAAATAATTCATATCTGTGGCTAGGCACAGTGGCTAAGGCCTGTACGTACTCCCAGCACTTTGGGAGGCAGAGACGGGCAGATCACTTGAACTCAGGAGTTCGAGTCCAGCCTGGCCAACATGGTGAAATCCCGTCTCTACTAAAAATACAAAAATTAGCCAGGCGTGGTGGTGAGCGCCTGTAATCCCAACTATTTGAGAGGCTGAAGCAGGAGAATGGCTTGAACCCAGGAGGCAGAGGTTGCAGTGAGCATAGATCATGCCACTGCACTCCAGCCTAGGCGACAGACTCTGTCTCAAAAAAAAACAGTAATAATAATAGTAATAATTTAGATCTGTAAAATGGTTCTATTTTTCCTAAGTTGAAAATAAAAGGTAATTTTCTGTTCATCTTTTCTTTATAAAAATGTTTTGTGGCCTGGCATGTGGCTCGTGCCTATAATCCCATCACTTTGGGAGGCCAAGGTGGGAGGATTATTTGAGCCCAGGAGTTTAAAACCTGCCTGGGCAACATGGTAAAACCCTGTCTCTATATAAAAAAACTTTAAAAAAATTTTTTTTTTTTTTTTTTGAGACGGAGTCTCGCTCTGTCGCCCAGGCTGGAGTGCAGTGGCGCGATCTCGGCTCACTGCAAGCTCCGCCTCCCGGGTTCACGCCATTCTCCTGCCTCAGCCTCCCGAGTAGCTGGGGCTACAGGCGCCCACAACCGCGCCCGGCTAATTTTTTGTATTTTTAGTAGAGACGGGGTTTCACCGTGGTCTCGATCTCCTGACCTTGTGATCCGCCCGCCTCGGCCTCCCAAAGTGCTGGGATTACAGGCGTGAGCCACCGCGCCCGGCTAAAAATTTTTTAATGTTCTTGTATAAAAGTTAGAAAAATGAACAGTCTTATCTTAAAATCTTCTCCATCTCCTTCTCCTCACTCTGCCTCCCACTTCCCGTCTCCCTCTGCTGCTGCTTTCTTCTTTCTCCTTCAACTTTCGGGTTCAAGCAATCCTTCCACCACAGCCTCCTGAATAACTAGGATTATAGACACAAGCCACTGTGCCAGAACTAAAATCTTCTTAATGAATAGGTGCTTCTTAAGGGTAAAGTATAGTTTCACAAAACTCACAAAGTGATTTCAAGTAGTATCTAATCTCACAATTTTTTATAAACTGCCCTTATAATGATACCTTGAACCAGCATCTCTGAAAACTTCAAAGCTATTCCTGTATCATTACATCCTTATCCCCAAAAGACCTCTGGGAAAATGCAGACAAGCTATTATTACACCCATTCTACAGACAGGACAACTAAGATCCAGACCGCTTTGTATCACCTAGTGAACTAGTAGGGTCATAGAATTTTCACATCCTACATTCATTGTGAAGCCACATGTCACGTACCTCTAGAATTAAAAGTGTTCTATTTTTGAATCAAGGCTTCGTAAAATGTCAGGTTGTTTAATCCTAACTGATCTCAGTCAGCTCTTTCTTTAGGTCCTCACTATTTGCATATTCTAATTAACTCTGCTCTCTATTTTAGCAAATGTATATATACTTTTATTTTCACGATGATACTGTAATGCTTGTCTCTTTTAAAATGAATATATAGGGTCGGGCGCAGTGGTTCATTCCTGTAATCCCAGCACTTTGGGAGGCCAAGGTGGGTGGATCACCTGAGGTCAGGAGTTCAAGACCAGCATGGCCAACATGGTGAAACCCTGTCTCTACCAAAAATACAAAAAAAATTAACCGGGCGTGGTGGCAGGCGCCTATAATCCCAGCTACTCGGGAGACTGGAGCAGGAGAATGGCTTGAATCCAGGAGGTGGAGGTTGCAGTGAGCCGAGAACATGCCATTGCACTCCAGCCTGGGCGACAAGAGTGAAACTCCGTCTCAACAATAAATAAATAAATAAAAATAAAATAATAAAATAAAATGAATATATATTTATTGTAACAATTTTAGAAAAATATTAAAAATAAAAATCACCTATTATCCCATCATTCAGAGATGTCTACCAGTGACACTTTGTGAATATCCAACATCTATCCATTTATTTTTCTACATAACACACATACATATATATGTGTATATATGTGTATGTGTGTGTGTGTGTGTATTATATTTAGAGAGAGAGAAATTTTTTGTTTGAGAAACAGGGTCTTGCTCCATTCCCCAGTCTGGAGTGTTGTGGCACAATCATAGCTCACTGCAGCCTTGACATCCTGGGCTCAGCAGTCCTCCCACCTCAGCCTCCTGAGCAGCTGGTACTATAGATATGCCCCACCACATGTAGATAATTTTTAAAATTTTTTTGTAGAGGCAGGATCTGACTATGCTGCCCAGGCTAGTCTTGAATTCCCGGGCTCAAGTGATTCTCCCGCCTCCTCCCAAAGTGCTGGGATTACAGGCATGAGCCACCACGCCCAGCCTTGTTTTATATGTTTTACTTCACTAATATGTGCTGAACATCTTTCCATGTTATTAATATACCTTACAACCTTTCTTCTGGTAAATGTTATTGAAGTATAGCAGACATGCAGAAAAGTAAACAATCATCAGTGTAGAGCTTGACAAACACTCACAAAGCGAACATGCCAAACAGCCTGAGACCAAGAAACGGAACATCTGCAGAACTACAGAAACCCTCTTTGCCTACCTCCCGTCATGAGGCTCTCCCAAAGTTAACCACTAGTTATTTTTGCCTGGTTTTGAACCCCATACAAATGACATGTAGTATATTCTCTTTTGTGCATGGCTTCTTTTGTTCAACATTGGGTTTATTAGATTCATTCATGCACAAATTCTTATTAATGGCTGCATAGTCTACTATATCATTAGTATAATTCAAGCTCAAAAGCAAAAAGTTCTCTTTTATGGAACATTTAAGCTATTTCGCTCAATATCATAAACAATGCTATAAACATCCCTATTGTTTTGTTCACATTCTTGTATATTCCGTAGGATAAGTTCACAGAAATTGAAATGTTGATTGTAACGATACACAATGTTAAAGCTCTTTGTGTTTGTTTGTTTTTTTTCCTTTTCTTTTTTTTTTTTTTGACAGGACCTCACTCTGTCACGCAGGCTGGAGTACAGTGGCACAGTCAGTGCTCACAGCAGCCTCGACCTCCAGGTTCAAGTGATCCTCCTGCCTCAGCCCTTAGAGTAGTTGGGAATACAGGCGTGCGCCACCATGCTCAGCTAATTTTTTGTATTTTGTTAGTAGAGATGGAGTTTCACCATGTTGCCCAGGCTGGTCTTGAACTTCTGGACTCAAGTGATCCTCCCGCCTCGGCCTCCCAAAAGTGCTGGGATTACAGGTGTGAGCCACCTTGCCCTGCCATGTCAAATAAAGCTTTTGGTGAATATTACCAGATTACTCTTCAGAGTGGTGAAAATATATTCACGCCAGTAGCATGTGAGTGTGAGAGACTGTTTCCCAGTATCTTCTTCATCAACACATATTACAATTTTCCTTACTCCCTATGGTTGCTGATGGTTTCTAGTCAGAACATATTATAGCTATTAATAGCAATTTACTCAATTCAAATCTTGAATTATTTCAGAGAGAAGGACCAGTTTTTATTTTTTAAAAGTAAGTTTATTTTTATATGAGAGTTGTATGCACTGGATTTTGTTTAGTATATTACTCCTCAGTTAACAGCTTTTCTTAAGTAATAGCAGGCATCATGATACAGGATTCCTTCAGTATATACAGACTGATCTAGCTAAACAGTTTACTTCTCAAACATTTACTGTTCCAGGGTCTTAAATGAAATATAAATACAATATTCTTGGCCAGGTGTGGTCTACTCGGGAGGCTGAGGCAGGAGAATCACTTGAACCCAGGAGGCAGAGGATGCAGTGAGCCGAGATTGCGCCACTGCGCTAAAACCTGGGTGATAGAGAGAGACTCGTCTCAAAATAAATACATATATACATACATACATACTATCTTATTTATGCCTATATTTAAGTCACTTTCTAGTCCCTTAAGCATAGAGATTTACTAGTGTAATTAATAATTACTACCCCACGTTTTCATAACTTGAATTTTTTCTTTCCACAAGTCTTTTTTAAAGAACTTTATCTTGGCCGGGCGCGGTGGCTCAAGCCTGTAATCCCAGCACTTTGGGAGGCCGAGACGGGCGGATCACGAGGTCAGGAGATCGAGACCATCCTGGCTGACACGGTGAAACCCCGTCTCTACTAAAAAATACAAAAAACTAGCCGGGCGAGGTGGCGGGCGCCTGTAGTCCCAGCTACTCAGGAGGCTGAGGCAGGAGAATGGCGTGAACCTGGGAGGCAGAGCTTGCAGTGAGCCGAGATCTGGCCACTGCACTCCAGCCTGGGCGGCAGAGCGAGACTCCGTCTCAAAAAAAAAAAAAAAAAAAAAAAAAAAAAAAAGAACTTTATCTTATTCTACAGATGACATGATTGTTTGAAAATACAAATAAGTAAGAAGAAAAAAATCATCTATATTCCCTCCACAGAAAATCACTGCTTGTTTGAGAGGTTTTTGCTATCTCAGTGTAGTCTGTTAGTTCATTTGTTCTTTCTCTGTCTCTCCCTGTCTGAGACTGAGGCAGGAGAATGGCATTCAACCCTGGAGGCGGAGGTTGCAATGGTACAAGATTGCACCACTACACTCCAGCCTGGGCGACCGAGCAAGACCCCGTCTCAAAAAAATAAATAAATAAAAATACATTGTTAGGATTTGGAATAGGTCTAGTATTTTTCTAATATGATGTGAGGGTAGGGGAGTAGAGAAAGGAGCCTATTACTGTAGCTCCACAGCAACCTATTTACAAGAATATAACTTTCTAGTTAACCTATCAAAAATGAGTGTATATTTTTAATGTTATTCTTGTTTGAATTTGGTATACTTGCGTACTTCAGCAGGTAATCCGATGAGACAAATCAGTTCCCTAATTTAACTTTTAACTTCTTGCCCAAGATAAGATAAGTAACTGTTATAAAACTGTCGTTAACTCCTCTTGCTTTCAGTGAGAAAAAAAAAAATTCCATCTGAGGATCAACTGTGATTTATTCACCAAGCCCAGTCATTGTTTGAGTATCTTAAAGGGTATTAAATGTGACATATTCATGTGAAAAGTTTGTCTTCTTCATATTTGACAGAACAAAATCCACAAATCATTAGACCCAAAACTCAACTTGAGATGAAAGGTCATTGCTTTTTTTCCACCAAGCCATCTAACCTAGCTTAAGCACAAATATAAAACCATCTGCTTACCAGGAGGCAAAGGAGCACAAAATCCATTAGCGCCATATGTATCAACAGAAGTGTGACTTCAGAGCCGCAAATGTTTTCAATATTTTTCCTTCATTATTTTCTGCCAGAAACTTACTTGGAATGGTTTTCCTTTCCATAACATGCACCGAATTTCAGTTTAATTATGTAAGTCCTCCCCCCCTTATTAAGTAATTACACATTTTCTCATCCATGTGTCTATATTTCACAAGTAACTGCTTCCTTTTGTTGGCAAGAACAGAAAATTAACCAAAAAAAGAGGGAAGCAATGAGATTTTATTTTCAATGTCTACCCCTTCTTTCTCCTTAGGGGAGCTAACACATCTTCCAATGCATCACCAGATAAAGATGCTGACTCAGTCTATTAAGTCATCCCTGGAGTCTGTGGCATAATAAGACAGTTTTTTGTACAAAAAGTTGTCTTATTAAATGAATGAAAAATAACTTTTCCTTGCACAAAATTGTCCTTAGTGAAATAACTTAAATATGAGACCAAATTCTCCCATACTTATTCCAAAGCATTGCAGAGAGCAAACAGAAAGTCAAAATGACAAAACTGCTTAGTTAGAAATTATGCTTTGAAAATTTCACCAAAAATGGGAGGTTAATTGTGGTTGACATATGGCAGTAAAATTCTTGCCAACTGAAAAAAAAAAAAAAAAAAAGTGAGCAGAACTTCAGAGGGCGGGGGAGGAAACAAAGTAAGTGAGAAAGTTTCAGATGCAGTTTTAATGGTTGTACCTTATTTATGTGGACGTAGATTTGTCTAAATAATAATCCTCTGCTTTTGTGGCTTATAAAACATAACATTTTTATATCCATTACCTCATTTGATTCTTACAACAATCCTGAGAATAAGACAGAATAAATTACCCCCTAAAATTACAGATGTAGAATCTGAGGTTCAGGAGTGTGAAATGACTTGTCCAAGGTCTCATGTGATTCGTCAGTGGCAAGTCTCCTGACTCTGAATGAGCCCTGCCCCACTAGTGCCTTGTTTTGTTTTGTTTTTGTTTTTGTTTATTTATTTATCTGGAGATGGAGCCTCGCTCTGTCACCCAGGGTGGAGTGCAGTGGTACAATCTCGGCTTACTTGCAACCTCCGTCTCCTGGGTTCAAGCAATTCTCCTGCCTCAACCTCCCGAGTAGCTGGGACTACAGGCGCATGCCGCCACGCCCAACTAATTTTTTGTATTTTAGTAGAGAGGGGGTTTCAATGTGTTGCCCAGGCTGTTCTCGGACTCCTGAACTCAGGCTATCCGCCTGCCTGGACCTCCCAAAGTGCTAGTGAGCCATCACGCCTGGACTTGTTTTGTTTATTTATTTTATTTTTTTGTTTTTTGTTTTTTTTGAGACGGAGTTTTGCTCTTGTTGTCCAGGCTAGAGTGCAATGGAGTGATCTTGGCTCACTGCAACCTCCGCCTCCTGGTTTCAAGGGATTCTCCTGCCTCAGCCTCCTGAGTAGCTGGGATTACAGACATATGCCACCATGCCTGGCTAATTTTGTATTTTTAGTAGAGACAAGGTTTTTCCATGTTGGTCAGGCTGGTCTTGAACTCCCGACCTCAGGAGATCTGCATGCCTCGGCCTCCCAAAGTGCTGGGGTTACAGGTGTGAGCCACTGTGCCCAGCCTACTACTGCCTTTTTTAAAGTAACTGCCAGAAAATTACTTAGATACAAGTTCTAAGAATGCTATAGTGACTCAGTTATGTTGCTGGAACAAAAGAAAGTTAGAAATTATTTAAACAGACATTCTACATAAAAGATTAAATTCCGACTTGGCTCGGTGGCTCACGCCTCTAATCCCGGCTACTCAGTAGGCCAAGGTGAGAGAACTGTTTGAACTCAGGAGTTCAAGACCAGCCTGGGCAATTTAGCAAGACACACTGTCTCGTTTTAATGATATAAATAAATTAATTAAAAATTAAAAAGATAAAAGATTAAATTCAGGTCATTAACTTCAGCCTGCTCCATCCAAATCTTTCAAAGATTATTTCACATATTAACTACAGATATTTAAATTCCTTCTTTTTAATGGTTGATTCATTAAAATTTCACTAATTTTTCTTTCTCCTGCTGGCAGAGAAAGCCAAGAGTAGAACAACAGGATTAAAATAGAAGGAATAAAAAAGATTTTCATATTCTGAAAAGTCAAAAACAGGACTCTGGCCGGGCGCGGTGGCTCAAGCCTGTAATCCCAGCGCTTTGGGAGGCCGAGACGGGCGGATCACAAGGTCAGGAGATCAAGACCATCCTGGCTAACCTGGTGAAACCCTGTCTCTACTAAAAAATACAAAAAACTAGTTGGGTGAGGTGGCGGGCGCCTGTAGTCCCAGCCACTCGGGAGGCTGAGGCAGGAGAATGGCTTAAACCCGAAAGGCAGAGCTTGCAGTGAGCTGAGATCCAGCCACTGCACTCCAGTTTGGCTGACAGAAGAGCGAGACTCCGTCTCAAAAAAAAAAAAAAAAAAAAACAGGACTCTGATATCATTGATTAACCATGAAATAATATCAGCCTGAGGAGGTTATTGACCTAGTAGATGACTATAAAATAGCCTCCTAACTTGTCTTCCCATCTCCTCTCTCTCTCTCTTCTCTCCATCCTGTATTTTGCTGGAAGATTATTTCAATGTACTTACCTTGTGCAAGACCTTCCATAAACTGGCAAAGAAAATATAAACTTTTCACTCTGGAATTCAAGACCTCTGCAAAATAATAGTTCCTACCATTTATTAAACAACCACTATAAACCTGCTCCCAAAAAACTCTCAAACCGTATTTTTCTTCTACTCTTACACCTCCACAATAATCATCAACACAGAAGACTTCTGTGAGCAAACACGGGGGAAGTTTTCCCCGCACACTAAGCAGTGGACACCAGCTGGGTCTCCTCCAGTTCAATTCTGACACTATCTTCCTTGAGATGGTATCAGGTCCCACAGGTTGAAGGCTCAGGCCTGGAGTGCTTCCCAACCCCAGATACCAGCTGCAAGTCCAGGCCTCCAGAACTTCTGACTGACTGGCTTCAAATTGGGGTTTCCGTGACCCCTCTTCAGATTCAATTAATTTGCTGAAGCAGCTCACACAACTCCGGGAAACATGTTTACTGGTTTATTATAAAGGATACAGATGAAGGGATGCATAGGGTGGGGTATGGAGGAAAAGGCACGGAGCTTCCACACCCTCTCTGGGCACACCAGCCTCCAGGAAGCTCCACACATTCAGCTATTCCAAAGCTCTCTGAATGGAGTCCTCTCCGAGTTTTTTGGAAGCTTCATGATGTCACATTCCTTCCCTCAGGGTAGAGGGTAGGACACAATCTGGGTAGGGTCTTGAGACCCACAATCAGAAATGTCTGGAAGATTAGGGTCCTGCCTTGAGGCAGGTAAAAGAAGAGCAGGAGAAGGTCTGAGAGATTTTGTTTCCTGAGGCCTGCCCCTGAGGCTAAGACACTCAACATTGCAACAAAAGACTAACAAGGGCTATGGGAGTTATCAGCCAAGAACCATGGACAAAAACCTACATATGTATAACACCACAAAGCCAGGTATCTCAAAACAATCTTAACAATCCAGGAAACATGAGGCCAGGCACAGAGGCTCACAGCTGTAATCTCAACACTTTGGGAGTCCAAGATTTGAGGATCACTTGAGCCCAGGAATTTGAGACTAGCCTGGGCAACATAGTGTAGCCGTCTCTGCAAAAAAATTTTTAAATGTGTTAACTGGCCGGGCGCGGTGGCTCACACCTGTAATCCCAGCACTTTGGGAGATCCAGGCGGGTAGATCACGAGGTCAAGAGATCAAGACCATCCTGGTCAACATGGTGAAACCCCGCCTCTACTCAAAATACAAAAATTAGCCTGGCGTGGAGGCGTGCGCCTGTAGTCCCAGCTACTCGGGAGGCTGAGGCAGGAGAACTGCTCCTACCCAGGAGGCAGAGGTTTCAGTGAACCAAGATCACGCCATTGCAGTCAACCAAGATCACGCCATTGCAGTCCAGCCTGGGCAACAGAGTGAGACTCTGTCTCAAAAAAAAAAAAGGAAATGTTAGAAATGAGAAAACCGAGGCTGACAGAAGTTAAGTAATATTCCCTAGGTTAGGTATTTAGCACGTGGTGGAACCATGTCCCAACCCAGACCTGTCTAACTCTGAAGTCCAGCCTTTCTAGATTTATTTCTGATCATCAGGATATACATAGCCCACAGCACCTTCAGTGTACAGCGCTAGTCTCATAAACATTGCTAGTCCCCTCACAGTTCTATTCTGTTATGGAGCCAATTTTTCTACCGTAAGTGTTCTCCCTAATGCTACTACTTATAAAAATAGTAGTTTTTCGGCCGGGCGCGGTGGCTCACGCCTCTAATCCCAGCACTTTGGGAGGCCGAGGTGGGCAGATCACAAGGTCAGGAGATTGAGACCATCCTGGCTAAGACGGTGAATCCCCGTCTCTACTAAAAACACAAAAAAATTAGCAGGGCGTGGTGGCAGGCGCCTGTAGTCCCAGCAACTCAGGAGGCTGAGGCAGGAGAATGGCGTGAACCCAAGAGGCGGAGCTTGCAGTGAGTGGAGATCACACCACTGCACTCCAGCCTGGATGACAGAGCTAGACTCCATCTCAAAAAAAAAAAAAAGATTAGTTTTTGGATTCACCTCACACATCATCTTCTCCTTGAAGTCACTCCTGAATCAATTCTCCAGCAACTTCCCAAATACGAAAAAAGGTACCCGTTTTGAACACCTTTATATCTTTGCATAATTCTTTTTTTTTTTTTTTTTTTGAGACAGAGTCTCACTCTGTCGCCTAGGCTGGAATGCAGTGGCACGATCTCAGCTCACTGCAACCTCTGCTTCCCAGGTTCAAGCAATTCTCCTGCCTCAGTCTCCTAGGTAGCTGGGACTACAGGTGTGCACCACCATGCCTGGCTAGTTTTTGTATTTTTAGTAGAGATGGGGCTTCACCGTGTTGGCCAGGCTGGTCTTGAACTCCCTCGTGATTCACCCATCTCGGCCTCCAGAAGTGCTGATATTACAGGCGTGAGCCACCGCGCCCGGCCACATCTTTGCATAATTCTTATGGCACTTACCTTACTCTTCTTTTATCGTGGTTCTTTTCATAAACGCTTTAAAACTGCAAGGCTGGGCTCTGTGGCTCACAACCATAATCCGTGCACATTGGGAGGCTGAGGCGGGCAGATCACTTGGGGCCAGGAGTTTGAGACCAGCCTGGCCAACATGATGAAACTCCATTTCTATTAAAAATACAAAAATTAGGCCGGGCGCAGTGGCTCAAGCCTGTAATCCCAGCACTTTGGGAGGCCGAGACGGGCGGATCACAAGGTCAGGAGATCGAGACCATCCTGGCTAACACGGCGAAACCCCGTCTCTACTAAAAACACAAAAAATTAGCCGGGCGAGGTGGCGGCGCCTGTGGTCCCAGCTAGTCAGGAGGCTGAGGCAGGAGAATGGCGGGAACACGGGAGGCGGAGCTTGCAGTGAGCTGAGATCTGGCCACTGCACTCCAGCCTGGGCGACAGAGCGAAACTCCGTCTCAAAAAAAAAAAAAAAAAAAAAAAATTAGCCAGGTATAGTGGTGCACAACTGTAATCCCAGCTACTCAGGAGGCTGAGGCAGGAGAATCACTTGAACCCGGGAGGTGGAGGTTGCAGTGAGCCGAGATCATACCACTGCACTTCAGCCTGGGCAACAGAGCAAGACTCTGTTTCAAATAAAATAAAACTTTGCAAGCTTATTGGAGACAGGAACTAGGGTTTATTCATTAGTAAAATATCCTTGTAACCCCCAACAAGGATTAAATGCCTCAGTAAAAATTTGTAGTGTTGAATAATAAATACCACCTAGAATATGCTATGCCTAAAACCGAAGTTCTCCCTTTCTCCTTTAAATCTCCTCTTCCTTCTCTCTTCCCTAGCTGATTGAAGGTACCACCAGCCACCCATGAGCCAGCAACTCTCAGCAACATTCTTGACTCTTCCCTTTACCTCATCCCACATCCAAATGCAAATTCTAGGCTGGACGCGGTGGCTCACACCTGTAATGCCTGTAATACCAGCACTTTGGGAGGCCAAGGCAGGCAGATCACCTGAGGCCAGAAGTTTGAGACCAGCCTGGCCAACATGGTGAAATCTCATCTCTACTAAAATTACAAAAATTAGCCAGGCGTGGTGGCAGATGCCTGTAATCCCAGCTACTAGGGAGACTGAGGCAGGAGAATTCCTTGAACCCAGGAGGCAGAGGTTGCAGTGAGCTGAGACTGCCACTGCACTCCAGCCTGGGTGACAGAGCAAGACTCCATCTCAAAAACAAACAAACAAACAACAACAACAGATACAAATTATGTAAATATATCTTCTAAATGTCTCTGCAATTCAAATATTTCTCCAGTTCACCTATTTTATTGGCCATATCACCTGTGCACTCTTGAGAAACATATGATCAAATAAAGACACTCAGAGAAAGTAAGCAATGTGCTCAATGTATTATTTATTTATTTATCTATTTTGAGACAGGGTCTCACTTTATCACCCAGTCTGGAGTGCAGTGGCGGTCTCTGCTCACTGCGACCTCTGCCTCCCAGGTTCAAGAGATTCTCCTGCCTCAGCCTCCTGAGTAGTTGGGATTATAGGCATGCACCACCATGCCCTGCTAATATCAATGTACTTTGTAAATGGGTCCATCTCATTTAAATGAAGTCAGTTATCTCCAAACTTATAAAACAAACTATAAACAAGTCCCTTCACTTTAACTCTACTTATAGCTGGTTCTCTATGTTCCTCCTTTTGCAGTCAAAGTCTTCTTCTCCCTTATATTTCTCATTTACTTGTCAACCCACTTTATCTGGCTTTCCCCTCCGCTGTTCAATTTACTCTGTCTCCTCAGTTGCAGATGACTACAAGGATTTTTGGAGTAAGTCACTGGAAGAATGGTTTCTATTGGGAGGATGAAGTTATCCTTTACTTGGTTCCGGGGCATGTTTGCTTTTGAAGATGCTAAACCGGAGATGCCTATTAGACATTATTAATGAGGTATTTATGTTCTGGAGTGTGGAGGTCAGGCGTTAGGTTAAAGTTGGACCTGTAAAGTTGGTAATTTTCAATATACAGGGGATGTATAAGTCCTGGTCCTAGGTAAGTACACTTAAAGCAGTGGTTTTCCAACCCTGACTGCATATTAAAATCACTTGGTGTGCTTAAGACTCCTAAAGCCAGCACTTGTTCCAGGCCAATTTATGTAGAATTTCTAGAGTCGTTACCCAGACATCAGTATTGTTTAAAATTTTTCCTGGCTGGCACGGTGGCTCACGCCTGTAATCCCAGCACTTTGGGAGGCCGAGGTGGGCAGATCACTTGAGGTCAGGAGTTTGAGACCAGCCTAGCCAACATGGTGAAACCCCGTCTCTACTAAAAATACAAAAATTAGCTGGGAGCGGTGGCATATGCTGTAATACCAGCTATTCAGGAGGCTGAGGCATGAGAATCACTGGAACCCGGAAGGCAGAGGTTGCAGTGAACCTAGATTGTACCACAGCACTCCAGCTTGGGTGACAGAGCAAGACTCTGTCTCAAAAACAAACAAACAAACAAATGTCCTGGGTTATGCTGATCTAGGAATTTAAGTAGTCAAAAAAAAAAAAGAGGAATAAATTATTTCCAAACAGTATTCAGCACAGTCAGGACTTAAATAGAATTGGACTTCGAGTTTCCAAAATCTTTCCTCTCCATTCTCCCAAATTCCTCACGGCTTAAAACACTGCAACTGGGTCAGGCACAGTGGCTCAAGTCTGTAATTTCAGCACTTTGGGAAGCAGAGTCAGGTGGATCACCTGAGGTACAGAGTTCAAGACCAGCCTGGCCAACATAGCAAAACCTTGTCTCCACTAAAAATACAAAAATTAGGCCAGAGCAGTGGCTCATGCCTGTAATCTCAGCACTTTGGGAGGCCGAGGAGGGTGGATCATCCGAGGTTGGGAGTTTGAGACCATCCTGGCCAACATGATGAAACCTTGTCTCTACTAAAAATAAAAAAATAAAAAAATAATTAAAAATTAAAAAAAAAAAAAAAAAAAAAAAAACACAGTTCCGGGCACGGTGGCTCACGCCTGTAATCCCAGCACTTTGGGAGGCCGAGGCGGGCTGATCACCTGAGGTTAGGAGTTTGAGACCATCCTGACCAACATGAAACCCTGTCTCTACTAAAACCACACACACACACACACACGCACACACACACACACACACACAAAACACAGTGCCGGGTGCAGTGGCTCACGCCTGTAATCCCAGCACTTTGGGAGGCCGAGGCGGGCGGATCACAAGGTCAGGAGATCGAGACCACCCTGGCGAACACGGTGAAACCCCGTCTCTACTAAAAATACAAAAAAATTAGCCGGGCCTGGTGTGGGGGGCCTGTAGTCCCAGCTTCTAGGGAGGCTGAGGCAGGAGAATGGCATGAACCCGGGAGGCGGAGCTGGCAGTGAGCAGAGATCGCGTCACTGCACACCAGCCTGGGCGACAGAGCGAGACTCCCTCTCAAAAAAAAAAAGAAAACCCACAAACAAACAAAAACCAAGCATGGTGGTGTGCGCCTGTAATCCCAGCTACTCCAGAGGCTGAGGCAGGAAAACCACTTGAACCCAGGAGGCAGAGGTTGCAGTGAGCCGAGATCACGCCTTTGCATTCCAGCCTGGGTAACAAGAGTGAAACTCCATCTCAAAAAAACCAAAAAAACAAAAAACAAACAAACAAAATACAAAAATTAGCTAGGCATGGTGGCGCATGCCTGGAATCCCAGCTACTTGGGAGGCTGAGGCAGGAGAATTGTTTGAACCCAGGATGCAGAGGTTGCAGTGAGCTGAAATTATGCCACTGCACGCCAGCCTGGGTGACCGAGAGACTCCATCTCAAAAAACAAACAAACAAAAAAACCCTGCAACTGTAGGTTGTTCTATCAGAAGATAGATAGAACACAGTAAAGAACATCGATCATTATTCATTCAACAAATGTATTTAAGTCCTGGGACACCATGTTAGTTTCAGAAGACTTTAAAGATAAAACACAGGTCCCACCGCAAGGAGCTTATAGTCTGTCTAGTCCAGGAAGGTAGACTTGTAAACAAATAAATATGATAATCAAGTGGGCCATATGGGGGTATGAAAGTAAAAGGGTCAATTTTATTGTGGGGTGGGGTGGTAGCCAGTTTAGGTTCATACAGAAGGCAAAGCTTGAGCTTTGCAGGCAGACAAGAAGGGGTTAGGGTGGATAACCCCAGGAAGAGACATGTGTGAGTAAAAGAGCCTGATGTTACCGGGAAACTGTTAATAACTTCGAGTGGAGAATGTATCTGAGTGTGCACAGGGTGAGGGGTGGGACTGGTGGAGGGTATAAAGTTGATTAGGGAAATAAATCAGCAGTGAGAAGGATGAACCATATATACTGCATTAAAACCTTTAAACTTACTCTGGATGACTTCCTCCAATAAACAATATCTTACAATGTGAGTTAACAGGAAACCATTGAATTAAAGTTCCATAACTAGAATTGTATTTTCCAGCAAACCCTAGAAAGACATCTTCGATCTCACAAATTACCTCCATAATCTTTGGAAACCACAGTGTGGTCCAATGGATTCCATCCTTGCATTTCTATTTAGATATGCAACTTCTAAAGTGGGAAAATGGGATTATCTACACAAGTGTTTGCCCGTTTTAGCATGCTCTTTGGCTTCCCACATTCTCTATTGTAGTTCTCCAGCAGAGCAAACACTTGCCCCAGGAGGTTGATAAACACAAGCTTCACACAGATAGTGACCTAGAGACCACCCCTGACTCACTGGGCCCTTAGCTGCCTTGTAGAAAGGATCATGAGAAATGGAGTCCACGCCCTCCTCAACCCCTCCAGCGCTGGCTAAGGGGAATTGACTCTTTCTGTGCATTTGTGATCAACTTTATTGCACCATAGAGCACCATTATTCTAAAAGGAAAATTTTGGAGAGAGGTGCAAGTGTGTTCAACCCTCAAGGGTGGGGGAGAGCAGCAAAAGGGCTGCCTGTTTCACCACCTGTGCCCTGGGCACTAAAGCTTTGCAGACAGCACCTGCAGATGCACTAGAAACTGCTGTGGGCAACACTATTCAAGATGTGAATCACCAGCCATTTTCCCACAGATAGTCTTACTGTTTAATTCAGAAAACTGACTCGGCCTGTGGAAAGAGAGCAGGGCTCTTGTTCTGGGTGTCTGTCTCTACTCTGCTTCTGTTTAGAAACACCTGGTGTGTAGGTCTTATCTCACTCCGCTACTGCCTGGAAGACAGGGAAACCTATAGCTTTATCCTCAATCCCACTGCTTGACTTAGTGAACTTGGCAAGCTGCTTAACCTTTAGATGCCATAATAGTTTTTTTCCCACCAAGGGTAATGCGTGCCTCTTTCTAATTTCCCGAAATGCTGGATGAACTCAATTGAAGCTTTTTGGAGGAAATAGTTAATATGTATATAACTGTTGTAATGAACTAATTCATCTCAAAATTATGTTTTTTGTTTTGTTTTGTTTTGTTTTTGAGACGCAGTTTCGCTCTTGTTGCTCAGGCTGGAGTGCAATGGCGTTATCTCCAGCTCACCAAAACCTCCGCCTCCTGGGTTCAAGCGATTCTCCTGCCTCAGCCTCCCGAGTAGCTGGGATTACAGGCATGCACCACCACACCTGGCAGATTTTTTTATATTTTTAGTAGAGACGGGATTTCTCCATGTTGGTCAGGCTAGTCTCAAACTCCCGACCTCAGGCGATCTGCCCGCCTCGGCCTCCCAAAGTGCTGGGATTGCAGGCGTGAGCCACCACGCCCGGCCTCAAAATGATGTTTTTAAATTTTCTTATGAAATGGAGAAAATATATTTTTCCTAAGACAAATAGTCTTCTATGATATCTGTTGAAAGTGAACATAGCACAATTGTGTAAAGTATTAAAATATCAGTTCCAAATTAAAGATTTTATTAAAAATGGCAACTTTTCGAAATGATAAATATTTACTGCTCCTGTAGCTTCCCAAAAGATAAGGCAAAATAGAATTCTGCAGAATTTCTGAGATACTGGCCAAAAGATTTAAACAATGTCTCTTCATATTTCTAACTATAAGAGAAGTCATCACATGTTACATTCCATTAATTCAATACAGATGAGTAACTACTAACTTACAACGCAGAAGTGTTCTTAAGTCCATTTATTCCTAATAAAGACAAATTCACTTTTGAAATCCTCATCTTTACCTCTCAGAACATGGCAGTTGAGTTCCTAGAACTATACAATTAATCTAGTTTTTGCTCAGACAGACCAAACTGAAGCTGTTCTTAATGATAAGAAAAAGGCGTGGAAGGGAGCCTGTTGATAGGATTATTCAGAGGAAAGAAAGTTAAGTGGATTTAAAAATGCAATCTGTCATTGCCGTCTACAAATCATATCGGAAGAACTGAAAAACAGAATAGCATTTTATAAAGTATAAGCCCTAAGGAGGAGAAGCAACTTATGTTTTTTTTGTTTGTTTTATTTGTTTTATTTTAAAATGTGTTATGTCAACTGCCATGATTTCGGGGTAGCTTAGATGGCTCAGTATGAAAGGTAGTACATAACAGAATTAGAGGTGTGTGTGCATGCATGTTTCCTAACAGCTCTATTCACTGTCAGGTATTAAAGGTCAAGAATAGCACATCACTGGGGATGTCTGATGTTCTCATTTAGATGACTGATGCCATTTATTTGTCTAGCATTGTTTTCTAAGCACATTATCAACCAATAACTGACATATCTTCAAATAACTGTATAGATTCACAGCTTATCTCATATTTCATAGTTTAAGAAATGGACAAGGCCAGCTGCGGTGTAGACAAGGCCAGGTGCGGTGGCTTACACCTGTAATCCCAACACTTTGGGAGGTTGAAGCAGAAGAATCACTTGAAGACAGGGATTTGAGAGCAGCCTGGTCAATATAGGGAGACCTCATCTCTACAAATAAACCAACAAAACATTAAAACCACAAAAGAAAAAAAAAAGGAAACCACAAAAAGGCAATTTGTTGGCCAGATGTGGTGGCTCATGCCTGTAATCCCAGCACTTTGGGAGGCAGAGATGGGCGGATCACTTGAGCTCAGGAGTTCAAGACTGGCCTGGCCAACATGGTGAAACCCTGTCTATACAAAAAATACAAAAATTAGCCAGGCGTGGTGGCATGTGCCTGTAATCCCAGCTACTTGGTAGGCTGAGTCTGGAGAATCACTTAAACCCTGGAGGTGGAGGCCGCAGTGAGCTGAGATTGTGCCACTGCACTTCAGCCGGGGTGACAGAGTAACTCTGCTTCAAAGACACACACACACACACACACACACACACACACACACACACACAGAAAGGCAATTTGTCTTCAGGGTCCCCAAACAACATTTTCTGATCTTTTGCCCTCTCACTTTGCCTTATTCACTTTACCTGTAACCATCATTCTCTCTCTCTCTCTCACACACACACACACATATACATTGCAGTCATATAGCAAAGAGCCCAGTAATATAGCATATTAAGTTATAGCATGTTCTTAGAGTTTGAATGCATTACTTCCCTTTGCTCTCTAAAAGAGAAAGATGAGACAAATAAATTAAGCTTCAATAGTAAAACACCAGGCACTGGTATGAGAATAATACTAGTACCTACCCCCACAAAATGACACTTAAAAAAAATAACTTTAATAAATATGAACAGGATTTCACCATTTTGCTCAGGTTGGTCTTGAACTCCTGAGCTCAAATGATCCACCCATCTCAGCCTCCCAAAGTGCTGGTGTTACAGTAAGGCACGAGCCACTGCACCAGGCCCAAAATGATACTTTGTGAATGTCCACCTTCTGTTTATGAATATGGCTGGCCTTGTTGCCTTAAGCTAAATATGAGTCAACAATAAAGGTAAAAATTAAATGTATGTCTCCCAATTTATTCTGAGTTCTTACCATTAAGACTAATTCAATGCTCCTCTGGGTGGCTCATGCCTATAATCCCAGCACTTTGGGAGCCTAAGGTGGGAGGATCACTTGTGTCTAGTTTGAGACCAACCTGGGCAACATGATGAGACCCCTCCCCACTACAAAAAGTAAAAAATTAGGCATGGCAATGCTTGCCTATAGTCCTAGCAACTCAAGAGGCTGAGGTGGGAGGATCACCTTTGAGCCTGAGGGGTTGTGGGGAGATGTCAAGGCTGCCATGAGCTGTGAACATGCCACCTCACTCCAGCCTGGGCAACAGAGTGAGATCCTGTCTCAAAATAAAAGAAGGCCAGGCACGGTGGCTCACGCCTGTAATCCCAGCACTTTGGGAGGCCGAGGCGGGCAGATCACGAGGTCAGGAGATTGAGGCCATCCTGGCTAACACAGTGAAACCCCGTCTCTACTAAAAATACAAAAAAATTAGCCAGGTATAGTGGCGGGCACCTGCAGTCCCAGCTACTGGGGAGGTTGAGGCAGGAGAATGGCGTGAACCTGGGAGGCGGAGCTTGCAGTGAGTGAGATCGTGCCACTGCACTCCAGCCTGGGCGTCAGAGCGAGATTCTGTCTCAAGGAAAAAAAAAAAAAAGACTAATAGAGGCAGTCTCTTTCATAATTAGCAATGGGAAAAGCAGATTGAATTGTGGAAATCCTAAGATTTTTCAATATGTCTATGCTAGAGTTATATCTATAATAAATAGCTGGTATTCCAGACTACTATTGGCTGTGTTGGGGTTAGAAACTGATACCCCAAAATATTGTGGCTCTCTGACAACCTCCCCATAGCCTTTAGTTGTCTAAGATCCAGACCCATCAGAAGGAACAATTGTTATTTCTTCCCCTCTGTTTAAGACCAAGAATATAACCACACCAAACAGACCCTTTCACATGATAATGTACAAATTAATCTGTTTTCTGGCCCACTCATTCTCCCTAGTAATCCCCCCAACAGAATTCTTCTCCTCCCCGCCCCCCACTAATAATCTGTATTGGCGGGATAGTTTGTAAGCCTCCGGACTACATTGTTGGGGGTGGGTAATCACTGTCATTCTCGCCACATACAGGTTAAATATATTTATATGCTTTTCCTCCAAATAATCTGCCCTTTGCAAGCTGATTTTTCAATGAATCTTCAGAGGGCAAAGGGCAAGTTTCCCTTGGCCTCTACAGCTGCAAATTTTTGACCCAACTTTTTAAATTTAGTATTGAAAAGCTGGCTAATTGTGGAAGACAATGTGAAAATTCCTCGAATACCTAAAGACAGAATTTCCATTTGACCCAGCAATCCCATTACTGAGTATATACCCAAAGGAACATAAAGTATCCTATTATAAAGACATATGCATGTGTATGTTCATCACAGCACCATTCACAATAGCAAAGACATAGAATCAACCTAAATGCCCATCAGTGATAGACTGGATAAAGAAAATGTGGTGTGCATACACCATAGAATACTATGCAGCCTTAAAAAGAACAAGATCATGTCCTTTGTAGTGACATGGATGGAGCTAGAGGCCATTATCCTTAGTAAACTAACATAGGAACAGGAAACCAAATACCACATGTTCTCACTTATAAGTGGGAGCTAAATGATGAGAACACATGGACACACAGAGGGGAACAGCACACACTGGGGCCTTTTGGAGAGTGAAGTGGGGGAGGAGGAAGAGGATCAGGAAAAATAACTCATGGGTTCTAGGTTTCATATGTGGGTTATGAAATAATCTGTACAACAAACCCCCAGGACACAAGTTTACCTATGTAACAAACCGGCACTTGTACCCCTGAACTTAAAATTAAGTTTGAAAGCTGGCTTATATTCATTATCCTAAATCTTGCAAATGTGTTCTACAGAATAAGCTATTTAAATATTCAAGTGAAAATGAAGATCCTGATAATAACTTAGAATCTGATTTTCTCAAGTGTTAAGTGTTGAAGGAAAGAGCAAAAATTAAGCCCCAGAGTAGTTAAGGCAGGAAGGGAAAAGAGAAGGAAAATGTACTATGTGCATGCCTGAGGCATGTTGTTGCAGAAATTTAGTTATCATGGTTTTATGTGGAGAACTAATAAAATTAATTTGGAAACCTAAAATTAGGAGAAATCAAACAAGCATATCTACAAATCACAGTAAAGCAACATACATAATAAGTGGGATGCTGCAGGGCCCCATGCCACATCTTTGGTATTGAAATGTTGTTTCGGATAGGGTATAATTTCAAGGAAAATTGAATTAAAAGGATGAATGGCTTAGAGAATTCTGTAGGGTGCATACAGACTTTTATTATTAGATTGTTCATTTGCATACAGCTCAAATCTTTATTTGTCACTAGTGATTAGCTCACCAAGTAGCCAGCCATAGAATGGTAGGAAACAGTGATTTCCTTGAGAGGGGGCGGTGGGGTAGGTTCATAAAAGCTTTATTGTCTATTCGTAGGCAGAAACTGGGATCTGGGTGATGAGGGGGTCAGGGAACTGGATAAAAAAGTTAGATGATTGCTAATGCATAATTTTTACAGCTTTTCATTCTCCCACTGAAGATTTCAGGTAAACAAAGAAAATTTTAACAGAGAAAAGGAAGACCAGCTCTTTAAAACTATGAAAGCGGGCTGTGCTACACTGAGGAAACACTGAATTCTGAAGTTATTAGACTTTTTAATACTTTTAATTCCCAAGAATAAGTGCAGTTAGACCACTTGAAGCTGTGTTTTTTGTTTGTTTGGTTGGTGCTTGTTTGTTTGTTTGTTTAAAGACAGGTCTTATTCTGTCACCCAAGCTGAATTGCAGTAGAGCAATCATGGTTCACTGCAGCCTCGACCTCCTGGGCTCAAGTGATTCTTCCACCTCAGCCTCCTGAGTTGTTGGGAATACAGGTGCGTGCCACCATGCCTGGCTAATTTTTAATGTTTTTTGTAGAGAGGAGGTCTAACTATGTTGCCCAGGCTGGTCTCAAACTCCTGGCCTCAAGTGATCCTCCCACCTCCTCCCACCTCAGGCTCCCAAAATGGTAGGATTATAGGCATGAGCCACCATATCTGGCCAACAGTAGACATTTTTTGCATCAAGTGCTTTTCTATTGTGCCAGTACCATTGGGATTTATTATGACACTAACCTTTCCAAATTATTTGCTTTAATTTATGAGATTTAGAGTGTTTCTTTAACAGCTAACCATGGCCAGGCACAGTGGCTCATGCTTGTAACCCCAGCACTTTGGGAGGCAGAGGTAGGCAGATCACCTGAGGTCAGGAGTTCGAGACCAGCCTGGACAACATGGTAAAACCCCGTCTCTACTAAAAATACAAAAATTAGCCGAGCATGGTGTGGGCACCTGTAATCCCAGTTACTTGGGAGGCTGAGGCAGGAGAATCACTTGAACCTGGGAGGCAAAGGTTGCAGTGAGCCTTGACGGTGCCATTGCACTCCAGCCTGGGCGACAAGCGTGAAACTGCATCCTGAATGTTCATATGCTCATTCATTCATTCATTACTTCATCCAATTGTTCTTCCATTCTTTCATTCCACAGCATCTATGCATATGGGCAGACAGTTTATGTTTGGTTCCAGTTTCTTTAAAAAAAAAAGAAGAGAGAGTCCCTGTCCCCAAGAAGCTCATAATCACATAACTATTCATATGTAATTACAATACTATGATATGTATTATAAATTTATACGAATGCTGGGCCTTTCTTCTCTCTTAGGCTTTCTCTTTCTAGATAGAGAGATGAGATAGATAGATAGATAGATAGATAGATAGATAGATAGATAGATAGATAGAATACATACGCATGCATGTATGTGCACATGTATGTGTATTTAGATAGTCACAGAATATCTTATTGCTGGAAATGAATTCTAGAATTGACATAATTAAACTAGCATTCAAGTCCTGACTTCAACACTTACTGGTCTTGTGACCTTAGGATTTTGGTGGAATTTAGCTTCTCTAAATGTTTTAACTTCTCACAACCCCAGTTTGCTCAAAATAGCTAACACTTTTTGATAGTTTAGTATGACAGTGGTACCGTTACAAGTTTTATGTGTATTAACTTATACAGGTCTCATAACCAACCTATATATAAAGAGGCTGCTAATAGTATCCTCATTTTACGGATGAAAAAACTGTGGCACAGATAGGTGAAATTCACCAAAGGACATACATCTCGACAAGTTTTCAACACCAGCCACAGCATCTGTGCTTGTAATGAGTACTCTATACTGCCTCATTAAATAGAGGGCTAATGGTGAGGCTAAAATTAGATAATAGATGGGAAAGAGTTTTGAAAAGTTTAAGCATACAAAAATAAAAAGTATAATTAATAAAGCCTTTTAAAGTATGCTTTAAAAAGTATAATTAATAAAGCCTTTTAAATTATACTTTAAAAAGTATAATTAATAAAGCCTTTTAGATCTGAAGCTGCATTGAAAGAAATCACTGAACACCTGCAGTGTCCTGCTGTTTGCTTAGCACCAGTCTCCTTTCTTTGAATAAGAATGCCTTGATTTCCTTCCCCCTACTCTCATTCTGTGGCTTGGGTGGGAATAGTCTCACTCCTGCCTCCAGGGATGAAAATACTGAAAATTAGTTGTGTATCAGTTCTGGATCAAGGGTAAGGCTAGTGGAGAGCTAAAATCAAATCACTATACACCTCCAAACTCCAAAGTCCCAGGAATGCTTAACCATGGAAAGCAATATAGTACAAACAGTAAATCAGAAGTCTTTGCTTTTCTCCCTGAAGCTTGTCAATAAACAACTGCGTGGCCTCTGTTTGCTCACCTGTAGTATCACTCCAAGTTCCTTTTTTAATTGATGGCTATAAATCGACATATAAATTGACATAGATATAGATCCAGTGTTTCTTTATCTATAGGTTGTGTCCTAAAACAAGGGACACATGGAAACATTTTCCTTCTCACTGCTTCTCACCATCCTTAGGCATGTCGAGGAGGAGCAGGGGGATTCCTAGCTAGAGTGCATGCCCCACAGTCTCTCCAATCTCATATCCCTCTGAATCGAGAGAAATACCAGATAGAGACCACAGTTGATCCTGTGAATGAATGAAGTTATTTTCCCAATGGCAATAGAATTACAAAGACCAGATCCCCGAGGCTTCCTCAAGGAAGACTGAAAGCCATACTCTATTTTGAAGCTTAATACAAGTAATCATGGCCCTCAGCATAGTCTGTAGAGTCCAAGACAGACATTAATCTGCTATGTAGTTTAGTGAAAGTTAACATCCACATTTATACTTCATAATGGAATTGATGACTTTTTTTTTTTTTTCTTTTTTTGAGACGGAGTCTCGCTTTGTCGCCCAGGCTGGAGTGCAGTGGTGCGATCTCCACTCACTGCAAGCTCCGCCTCCCGGGTTCACGCCATTCTCCTGTCTCAACCTCCCGTGTAGCTGGGACTACAGGCGCCCACCACCGCGCCCGGCTAATTTTTTTTTTTTGTGTGTGTGTGTGTGTGTGTATTTTTAGTAGAGACGGGGTTTCACCGTGTTAGCCAGGATGGTCTCGATCTCCTGACCTCGTGATCCGCCCATCTCGGCCTCCCAAAGTGCTGGGATTACAGGCGTGAGCCACCGCGCCCAGCCTGATGACCATTTTAGACCTGCAGATTTCTACTAATAAAACCATCTAAAGAAAACACTATTCAAAGGATGCTTTGAGCCAAGACAAGCCAAACTGAATAAAGATTTTCCTGAGATTTGTGATTCTCATGCCTCAACCTCCCAAGTAACTGGGGTTACAGGCGTGCGGTACCACACCCGGCTAATTTTTGTATTTTCAGTAGAGACAGGGTTTCACCATGTTGGACAGGCTGGTCTCAAACATCTGACCTCAGGTAATCCACCCGCCTCAGCCCCCCCAAAGTGCTGGGATTACATGCGTGAGCCACTGCGCCTGGCCTTTTCTGGGATTTCCTTCCAGCTGTCACTGCCTTCTAGATTTATATTTCTATGATTCACTTACCACTACCCTACTCTGTTTGTTCTCACTGCCCTTTCTCTCTCCCATCCCCCTTCGTTTATTTAGTACACTGCAGCTTGTAGAGTAGAATCTTTCAGCCTCTATGTAAAGAGCAAGGTACAACAGCAAAGTTAACCGTGTAGCATCAAGTACGTGGATACTGCTGACTCTGAAAAATGGCATTGCCCCAGTGTACCTGTTCCTCGCAGTGATTATATCACTAGTTGGGGCTTAAACAAACCATGGGCTGGCAATCTTATAGGCTAGAATCCAGTGAAGCTGATAATACAGGTTATACATCTGCTCTTTTTGAACCAGTAAGATTCTCAAGGTATACTGTTACATCCTAGAGATGACAAAATAACATTTTCTTTATTACATTTACTAGAACTTCAAAGAGTGTGACCTCAAATATCTCAGGCATGTTTTCCTGTATGTTATAGCTACTGACTAATACATTAAATTGAATGAAACATTTTTCTATCTTTCCCATTATTCAGGTGAATTATTCCTAAATAATTCCTTAACCAAGGTTCTCTCTTGGTTAGGCAAGGCTTCCCTCTGTCCCTGCCCACACAGAACATCTGTATGCAACCTGAATGTTCCTGGTGCCGACAGCCCTGCTTCTCCCCAAACTGTCACCATCTGGACATCAGCTGTGCACTTCTGAGAACCCACACATTTGAATGCCAGTTTTTTCTCTCTGAAAGGCCGTGAGTTTAGCATTTCTCCAGGATCCTAGCCCAGGGACTCAAGTAAGTCTACAGCTGGTTTTTCCCCAGTCCTCTCATTTTCTTAGCCTTTAAAAGAAGAGTTCACATTCATCAATAAAAACAATAATATCTCCTTTTGATTACAGGAAATATTTTCAATTTTTCTTATTACCAGATTGAAGATAAAATACATATTTTCCATGTGATTTGCTGTCACATCACAGAAGTATAAACTGTGCTAAGAATTACAGCATATATACATGGAAAACAGCTAATTTCAACTGTCACTTTATACATAAAAATCCGATAATATTACTGTAATCAGAACCTCCCGGGTTCAAGTGAACTCTTTATTTTCCTTACTTGTTTTTTTAAATTATACTTTAAGTTCTGGGATACATATGCACAATGTGCAGGTTTGTTTCGTAGATATACATGTGCCATGTTGGTTTTCTGTGCCCATCAACTCGTCATTTACATTAGGTATTTCTCCTAATGCTATCCCTCCTCAAGCCCCCGACTCCCCGACAGGCCCCATGTGTGACGTTTCCCTCCCTGTGTCCATGTGTTCTCATTGTTCAACTCCCACTTATGACATTTTCCTTACTTATTAAAAAAACAGCTGGGTGTGGTGGCTCATGCCTGTAATCCCAGCACTTTGGCAGGCCAAGGTGGGTGGATCACGTGAGGTCAGGAGTTCAAGACAAGCCTGGCCAACATGATGAAACCCCATCTCTACTAAAAATACAAAAATTAGCCAGGAGTGTTGGCGCGTGCCTGTAATATCAGCTACTCGGGAGGCTGAGGCACGAGAATCACTTGAATCCGGGAGGTGAAGGTTGCAGTGACCTGAGACGAGTGAGCCACTGCACTCCAGCCTGGGTGAAAGAGTGAGACTCCATCTCAAAA
Source organism: Macaca mulatta (assembly GCF_049350105.2). Taxonomy (NCBI): domain Eukaryota; kingdom Metazoa; phylum Chordata; class Mammalia; order Primates; family Cercopithecidae; genus Macaca; species Macaca mulatta. The sequence continues at coordinate 56,256,345 of NC_133407.1, forward strand.
AGTAAATAAATAAAATTAAAAAATAAAGAAATACGTAGCTGTGCATATATATGTACACCAGATTCTGCTGATGCAAAGCTACAGTTGAGCTGTTTTTTACATACTATTGGTGATTTATCTGTCTCTAATTGTAAAATAGAATCAATAGATTTATAGGGGAAATGATCCATAATTTAAGGTGAATCCAAATTGTATATATTAAAATGTTTGAAGACCAGTAACACTGAAGTTCATTCACTTCAAAGCTGAATACTCAAATGCATCCCTTCTCCCTTGGCTCCAGTGTGACAGCCTGAGGACTGTCGCCCTTCCCCAACACCCAAAGAACCCACTTGACAATTAAATCATATGGCCTTCTTATGACTGAGGCCATGTGCTGCCAAGACTTTGCAACATTTTAACAAATGAAATTTACTGCCTGGGTTGTACCAAATTGTGCTGAATTGCCAGTTCCTGAAGTTTCAATTTAATTTGAATCTCTAGGTTCAACTTAATTTGAATCTCCAGGCTAAAAAGATTTTGTTAGAATAAACAAGATAAACTGGGTGTGGTGGCTGACACCTGTAATCCCAGCACTCTGGGAGGTCAAGATGGGTGGATCACTTGAAGTCAGGAGTTTGAGACCAGCCTGGCCAACATGATGTCTACTAAAATACAGAAATTAGCTAGGCATGGTGGTGCATGACTGTAGTCCCAACTACTCTAGAATCTGAGGCACAAGAATCACTTGAACCCAGGAAGCAAAAGTTGCAGTGAACCGAGATCATGCCACTGCACTCCAGCCTGGGGGACAGACAGACTCCGTCTCCAAAAAATAAAATAAAATAAAATAAAAAAGAATAAACAAGATATGCTAATATAACCCTGTAAAACCCATTAGGATTCCTGGGAAATAAACAGTTGTTGTTTTAATATGTATATTTCTATTTAGCCAAATTAAAATATACCAGAGCTTAAAGACAAGGCATGAATTAAATTAATAAAATCATAGTTTCAACAACAAAATATTATTTTATTTTGTTTTTTTCTCCACAGAGCAAGTTCAACAGAATATTATTTTATTTTATTTTATGTATTTATTTATTTTTGAGATGGAGTTTCACACTTATTGCCCAGGCTGGAGTCCAATGGCACGATCTCGGCTCACTGCAACCTCCACCTCCCGGGTTCAAGTGATTCTCCCATCTCAGCCTCCCGTGTAGCTGGGATTACAGGCACACGCCATCATGCCCTGCCAATTTTTGTTTTATTAGTGGAGACGGGGTTTCACTATGTTGGCCAGGCTGGTTTTGAACTCCTGACCTCAGGTGATTCACCCACCTCGGTCTCCCAGAGTGCTGGGATTACAGGCGTGACCGCACCCGGCCTCAACTAAATATTATTTTAAAGTGTCCAAAGAGAAGGTCAGAAATCCAGATTCTTTACCTGCTTTAGTCAGTAATTGGCCATGTGACCTCCTGCAGATAACAATCCCTCAGGCTTTCAATTTCTACAACAGAAAACAAAGAGCATATAATTAAATGTGTAGAATATTAGGCACAGGAAGACTGTAATAAAAAATCTAGTTGTTCCCAACTTGGAGTTCCTGGGTCAGCCAAGTTAATGATGCTTTTTCAATGGATAACAGTGAGCTATTTTCCCTACAGGGGTTTCTCCAGTGGTCCCCTGGAAAAAGGTACCAGGTTGCAGAGGGAAGAAAGCAATCTTAAGATGAAAGCAAAAAAAATCACTCATGGCCGGGCGCGGTGGCTCAAGCCTGTAATCCCAGCACTTTGGGAGGCCGAGGCGGGTGGATCACGAGGTCAGGAGATCGAGACTATCCTGGCTAACATGGTGAAACCCCGTCTCTACTAAAAATACAAAAAATTAGCCGGGCGTGGTGGCGGGCGCCTGTAGTCTCAGCTACTTGGGAGGCTGAGGCGGGAGAATGGCGTGAACCCGGGAGGCGGAGCTTGCAGTGAGCCAAGATCACGCCACTGCACTCCAGCCTGGGAGACACAGCGAGACTCCGTCTCAAAAAAAAAAAAAAAAAAAAAAAAAAAATCACTCACGAACTAACCACTTACCAAAAAACGACCCCACCCTATTTCCAGATTCACACTAGATTCAGCCTTTTTGGTTTCAATACCTTTGTTCTTTTTGGCAGTCACCTGATGCTTGCAGCCTTTAAACTACATAGTGCAAATACAGCGCAAAAATCAACCGCAAATTGAAATCAAGGATCCTGGGCAACAATGATGGGCCTGCATAATTGGATTAAGGGAACCTTTGAATCCTGACTATTTTGCACTGCTCCCCCTACCTGCTAAGTAATCCTCCTCTGTGAATTTGCAGAGAAAGTTAAAGGTGAGGAGAAGCTTTGTGGGAAAAATTACACCAAAATAAAACAAAATGACATTCTTGTTACTCTTGTTATAGTTCTATGGAAACTTTAGGTACAGATATACCCTAAGCTGCAAGCCTAACCAAGTAAACTTATTTTCATAATTTTAAGCTTTCAAGGCAGTGACCCTTGTTTTGCATTAACTCACTTTAAGTGGCCCTTTTCTGGAACCAATTATCCTCACATAATCATCACTGCCTATATTTTAAAATGCCTGATGGAAATAATAAATTTAACCACAATCAGTCTGCACAGGTGAACTAAAGTATCAAATTTCTTTGGCTTTGGCCAACAGTATATGCACCCGGTGTGGTAATCCTAGATATCTTACTCTGATCAGAGGCAATGATTAATATGTTTCATTAATTAAAATCTGAGAAAGCCTTTATTAGTCATTAGATGCAATTTGGTTAGCAAAATTTTCGAAATATAAGACCCTTGGTGAGTGAATAATAAAAATGCTCCTTAATATGAATCGACTGGGATTTGACAAAATGCCCCAACCTTTAAATTTCAGAGAAGCAGAAACCGAGGCCAAACGAGGTTGCAACTTTTCAA